>NC_057804.1:100917354-101267519 GCF_018294505.1 Triticum aestivum
GTGCCGGCGCCGCCCGGATCCGGCCCCCCCGAGCATCCCCGGCCGCCCCCGAGCCCCGCTGGCCGCCTCCTCCCGCATCTCCGGCGAGCTCTCCGGCGAGATCGTGCCCCTACATCGTTTTCCGTGCGAACCCGAGGTTGCCCCCGTTTTCTGCTAAGTCCTCAGATTTGCACATTTTCATGCTATGTTTGACCTATTGTATCTCTGCATCTGTAGCTCCGTTTCATGCGTGTAATATGTCAAATTGTTTGTATCGAAGAGTACATCATTTCATTCCATTGCATCATATTCATTTGAGGTCATCTAGATGTCTGAATCATCATTGTAAGAGTGCTTCATGATGTTTTCTGCTGTCTGTTAACAGAACGAGCTCTTTTGTCATTTTTGCCATGATTGATGCGTGCATCCTATGAGGTTGATGTCTACATGTGTTTTGATCTATGATATGTCTTCTTTACAATGGTGTATTCCATGCATTTTTGTGATCAATGTGGTGACTAGCACAAGCATGCAAACTAGGCATCGTCATATTGCTGATTTTAGTCCCTGTTCTGTTGTTATTTTGATGCCATGTAAACATGATGCTACAGAGAGATCCATGCATATTTTGGGATACTTCAGTAAGGATGTTTTGAACATATGGTTATTGTCTATCCATTCTTGCCCTTTGTTGCAATTATGGAGTAGTCTATCATGTCATTTGCGTGCTCTACTTTTGCTTCAAAATGTTTCCTGGCAGATTGTTTACTTGTTATTCAATTTAGCCAAGCTTGCTATAGTTGATCCTTGCATGCTATGGACTTGTTCTTGCCTTGGTTGGTTACATAAACATGTCTTCTTGATGATGCTATGGTTATCTTGTCATGAAATGACTTGTGGTGAGTGAATCAAGCTTGTTAAGTAGGGTTCATGATGTTGCTGTTTTGCTAGGCTGAATCTGTTATTTCGTGATGCGATGTAAACCTGTTGCTACTAATCATTCTATGCATAATCTGGAGATGTTCTATAAACATGTTTTGATCTACATGTCATCGTCTAACCATACATGCCCATGGTTGCATTTATAGCTTGATGTACCTTGTTCATATCTTGCTCCAAAGTTGCTTCATAATGTTGTTGTCAGCCTGTTTACATTAAGTTTAGTTGTTTCCATGTGTTTTCCTAGTGTTCCATGCATCCTATGACCTTGCTATTGCCATGCTTAGCTTCACAAACATGCCTTATTATTGTTGGGTGCCTTGTCATGCCATGTATTGCTCTGTAGTGAGTTGCACAAGCTCATTTACATGCCTTCATAATTCTGTTTCTGCCATGTTTGAATCTGTAATATAACTTGCTATGTTTACGTGGGTGCCATCCTATTTTCTGATCCTTTTTGGCTTATGGTCAGTAAGGGACATTTGATCTATGCTTTGAGTAGAATCATGCCATACCTTTGTTTGCCATGATAAGTTCCTGTAACATGTTGTTTGATAGCTCTAAATATTGCATCGTGATGTTATTTTCTGCAAAGTCTGGAATTGTTATAACTTGCAATCTTACCATGTGTGTTTGAGCATGTTCTAGTGATTTCTGGAGATAGTTCAGTGTTCATGTTTTGTAATGCTTTACCTGTACATCATGCCCATGCCTTTTGTTATTATGTTGATGTAGCTTGTTGTTTTGATGCTTGCAATATGCCTAGTTGCTGTTTTGGACAACTTGTCCTTTAAACTTGTTTCATGTGTGTGTGTTGAACCGTTGCTCCGTTTTGAGTGTGCTCTATATGAAACTTGCTTAGAATTGCATATAGTTTCATATTATCATGTTGCATCCTTGTTTTGAAGTGTTTGCTTGATGTTTGGGTGCACTTTGCATCAATGACATGTTTAACTTGTTTTGCTCATATCTTCTAGTCCGTAGCTCCGAATTAAATGAACTTTATATGTAACTTGACTAGAATCTCGTGTAGATCATCCTTGTGCATCTTAACTTGCTGTTTAACAACTTGAACATAAGGTTTATTCAGATCTGGACCAATTTCGAAATATGCATATAAGGACTTACCAGAATTGTTATATGTTGTTCCCGGCCTCATTTAAACTTGTCTTGATGTGTTGCTTTTGTTTGCGTCATCTCTTTCCATGAGTAGCTTCACGTAGCGTTGTCATGCATCATACTTGGTTGTGCATCATGCCTTGTTCATGTGTCGTGTGTTTACCATGTTGTGTGCTTTTTCTTGTTAGTTCCTATTTCCGCTGCGATCGTGAGGATTCTTTCGTCTTCGGTTGGTTCGGCTTCATCCGTTTGTCTTCTTCATGTACTCGTTCTTCTTCCTTGCGGGATTTCAGGCAAGATGACCGCTACCCTGGACCTCACTACTATCATTGCTATGCTAGTTTCTTCGTTCTATCGCTTTGTTGCGCTACCTATCACCTGCTTATCAAGCCACCCCATATTGCCATGAACCTCTAACCCTTGACACCTTCCCTATGCAAACCGTTGTTTGGCTATGTTACCTCTTTGCTCATCCCCTCTTATAGCGTTCCTAGTTGCAGGTGAAGTTGAAGATTTCTCCATGGTGGACAGGATTTTGGTTGGGATATCACAATATCTCTTATATTATTAATGCATCTATATATTTGGTAAAGGGTGGAAGACTCGGCCTTTTGCCTAGTGTTTTGTTCTACTCTTGCCGCCCTAGTTTCCGTCATACCGGTGTTATGTTCCCGGATTTTGCGTTCCTTACGCGGTCGGGTGATTTATGGGACCCCCTTGACAGTTCCGTTCGAATAAAACTCCTCCAGCAAGGCCCAACCTTGGTTTTACCATTTGCCTCACCACAAACTACCCTTCCCCTTGGGTCGGCCAACCCAAGGGTCATCTTTATTTTAGCCCCCCCGGGCCAGTGCTTGTCTAAGTGTTGGTCCGAACTGAGCTGCCTGTGGGGCCACCTAGGGGCAACTTGAGGGTTGGTTTTACTCGTAGCTAGTCTCATCCGGTGTTGCCCTGAGAACGAGATATGTGCAGCTCCTATCGGGATTTGTCGGTGCATCGGGCGGCTTTGCTGGTCTTGTTTTACTATTGTCGAAATGTCTTGTAAACCGGGATTCCGAGTCTGATCGGGTCTTCCTGGGAGAAGGTCTATTCCTTCGTTGATCACGAGAGCTTGTCATGGGCTAAGTTGGGACACCCCTGCAGGGTATAATCTTTTGAAAGTCGTGCCTGCGGTTATAGGCAGATGGGAATTTGTTAATGTCCAGTTGTAGATAACTTGACACCAGATCCGAATTAAAACGCATCAACCGCGTGTGTAGCCGTGATGGTCTCTTCTCGGCGGAGTCCGGGAAGTGAACACGGTTTCTGGGTTATGTTTGACGTAAGTAGGAGTTCAGGATCACTTCTTGATCATTGCTAGTTGACGACCGTTCCTTTTGCTCTCTTCTCGCTCTTATTTGCGTATGTTAGCCACCATATCATGCTTAGTCGCTGCTGCAGCCTCACCACTTTACCCCTTCCTTTCCCATTAAGCTTTGCTAGTCTTGATACCCATGGTAATAGGATTGCCGAGTCCTCGTGGCTCACAGATTACTACAACAACAGTTGCAGGTACAGGTTTTGCGATGATCATGACGCGAGAGCGATGCTTGCTTGCGTTGAGTTCTTCTTCTGCTTCTTCTTCGATCAGGGGATTGGTTCCAGGTCGGCAGCCTGGGCTAGCAGGGCGGATGTCGTTTGAGTTTCTGTTTGTGATTCAACTGTAGTCGGATGATGCTCTTATGTATTGTGATGTTGTATTCATGTGGCATTGTATGCCTTATGTATGTATCCCCATCTATTATGTAATGTTGATGTAATGATATCCACCTTGCAAAAGCGTTCCAATATGCGGGTCTATCCTTGGTGGGACCTTTGAGTTCCTTTTGGATAGGGTCGCATATTGGGCGTGACATTGGAGGTGGGCACGGGATGCGGGAGCGGGAGGGAAGGTGTGCGGGAGTGGGCCGGCGAAGGTGGGGAGGTTGGGCAGAGCACCGACGATGGCAGTTGGTCGGCCTGGGGGCACGGCGGTGGGTTGGTGGATCGGGGGCTGGTGCGTGGGAGGAAGAAGGTGGATCGGGGGCTGGGCTGTGGGAGGAAGAAGGTGGAGGGGATCGGGGGAGAAGTGGGGGGGAGGTGGGGTGGGTTTTTTTTTTGCGTGCGGTTCGGTTTGCGTGGGTTAGTCGGGGTGTTAGCAGAATAAGGAGGTGGTGTTATCAGAATAAGGTCTTAAGGAAGGGGTGTTATCATAATATATATATATATATATATATATATATATATATATATATATATAGGCCTGGGCACCTAGGCCTGTTAATGACTTTCCAAGTTTGTTTGTATTTTTTAGCATCAGTACACAAGCGCTCATATACACGCGCATACACTCACCCCTATGAACGCACACACGCACACCCTGCTCCTATGAGCACCTCCGAAAGACTGAGCCGGCATATCATCTTGAGATTTACGAAGTCACCATAGGCGCCTCATCATCGACGGGAACGTCTCCTCCCACTGAATGTGCATCACCGGAAATCTTGAAATAAATCTGGAAATAAATGCGAGCACTAGGATTTGAACCCTGGTGGGCTGGGGATACCACAGTCCTTCTAAGAGAAACTCTAGCTGACCCCGCATCCCTCCGACCCGCATAACTCATTTGCTGTTCGCGCAAAACCACTTTTGTGGGTCGGCGCGGGCTGGCACAGATGCAGACCCCGCATAATGGACCCGTAAAAAGTATATTCGCGGAATATACTTTTTTACAGGTCGGCTTCTGCGGCTTCTGATCTGGCGCAGCTCGTCCCGGCCCGTAAAACTTAGATTGATCTACCGTAATGCTTTTTTGCTTTTGCTACAACATTAGATACAAAATATATCACCAAATTTTGGCTAGAATAGCAAAACCAAAGAAAACAAGAACCACAATAATGCATTTCAGAAGATTTCCATCTTCCGTAATTGCTCCCACTAGTTGAAGCAATATCTTCTCCATGCACTCATTGTTGATATGTGGATTCTTGATCTTGTTTTGTTCATTCTTGATGCTTTCTTATTTCTTCATTTGTAGATTGAGCAATCTCGAAGTGAGCTACCGTACTTGAACTAAAGAATGAGCTATGGAACGAGCTACCGCAAGTGTACGTACCCCGTCGTTTTCGCATTTGTAGAACACCCATCCGGGGTGCTTCGGCGTGCTCGAAGTGAGCCGCAGCACTTGACGCGGACAGTCGTTGCACTGTATGAGCGGCATCGGCAGGCCACAGAGACGTTGCGCGAG
Source organism: Triticum aestivum (assembly GCF_018294505.1). Taxonomy (NCBI): domain Eukaryota; kingdom Viridiplantae; phylum Streptophyta; class Magnoliopsida; order Poales; family Poaceae; genus Triticum; species Triticum aestivum. Next base: position 100,922,657 of record NC_057804.1, read on the forward strand.
CACCGAGCCCGGTGGACGGCCGGACGAGTCCATGCCCGAAAACCTTCGGCGACGGCGAATGAACGAACCCGCGCCTACATGCGACGATGCGCCCTTGCCTGGGCTGTGGGAGAGGCCCCCGACCACTCCATCGCCTGGGGCAGCAACCTGCAGCCACAAAAAAGCCAAATCCGGCGGCCGGCGATGAAGCGTCGCAGATCTACAAATCCGGCGGCCCACCGACGCAGTGGGGAGGGAATGGAGGCCTCGTGCGCGTGGAGGCCTTCCGGCGTGCTCCTGCCGGCTGCTGTCACCAGAATCTTGGGTGGCGGCCGGCGGCGGCGCGAGGGGGGGAGGGGTGGTTGGTGGGAGAAAGCGCGGGATGCAATGTCCCCCCCCCCACCAACCGCTTCCGCTTATATGCAGGGCACCGCGGCCGCGGGGGAAACCCGCATTTTCCCAGGTTGGGGTCAGGATTTTGCCGCGCCCCGCAAAAAAATTTGCGAGCCGGGGGCGGGATACGGGATCTGATCGGGATGCTTTTTCGGCCCCGACCCGCATTTTGGTGGTTATTTTACGAGTCGGGGCGGGATGCGGGGTCTGCTAGAGTTGCTCTAACCATGCAACCACAGGTTGGTTCGCCTTTGTATGTACTTTAACCATTAGCGACCAGTGATTCATTTTCAAAAAATACTATACTATTGGTTCTGTAGAAAGTTTCCTTTCCAAATTAAAACCTCATGGTATTTTTCCATAAAATGCATTGTATTATACGTTCATTCAATATATTTTGAACTTTCACGTCTCTCATCGACTTCTGAAAAAACTAGTCAATGCGTATATGCAATGCACGTTAATTTGAAAATATATTAAGTGCATGCGGATATTAAGTAGGATATTATTTGCGTGTTATTATGTGATTAGCGCTATTTTTGGCACGCTAAACGTGTTGAGCGCTCGACATTGAAGCAGTCTAGGTCGTTGGATTGACATGATTTGATGGCCGAGATTAATTGGATCTGCCTCTCTGGGTCTTTTTATATTGTATAATATAAATATAGATATAGATGGTGCGCATACACATATACCCATGATATTTTTGGTTAGCCATACATCCTTCAAGTTTCTCACATTTTGACCATAGATGCATTCCAAGATATCCAAGGGTATTACCTAATGAAACAAAATGATATATATATATATATATATATACCCTATAATTTTCTCAAGCTATAAGATACGACCAAATAATATGAAAAGTTGTCCCAAAGGTTCGTATGTATTATTATGATGTTCTTTGGTACTTTTCTAACGTTATACTTTTCAAGGTATCTAGTATTTTTTTTAAATAAGGCCAAGTCACACTTATTGACGACCAAATAATATAAATATGATTCTATTTAGTTTTTTCTCATACGAAATGTACGTACGCATGTTGATATCCACACACGATTTTTTGTTGACATTTTGACCATAGTTGCGTATCAAGATACCCAAGTGTATGTATATACCTAATGATACAAAAAGGGTATGTATATACTCTCTGATTCTTTTAAGGTATCAGATACGTCCGTCAAATACAAAACATCGCCCAAACGTTTGTATGTATAACTAGGTGTTGACATCAGATTTTTGGCATGGTCCAAAACATAATTAAGAATGCCTCAAATGAAAAAATGATCAAAGTGAAAAAGTTTCGTATCGTCAAAAGGATAGACTTTGATATTTGGGCCATAGCCATCCGATCTCATCTATAAGGCCGAAGTTGTGTTCGAAGTACTAAGATATTGTATCCCGAATACTATTCGGTTGATTACGCTAAGACGGCCTCAAATGGAAAAACTTTCTGCACGAACTGTATTCGTCTCATCGAAACGGTGGATTTTGATATTAAAAAAAAATCTCTATTGAAGATTGTATGCAAAAGTTAGAGCCATTCGAATGCAGCCCTGCCAGGAGGTTACATATGGCGTGCCCCACCAGACATGATGTCTGATGGGTAGCGCCACCACTTGGCTGTATTATGCGAGTGATTCATCCCTGAATATCGCCTCTAATCGAAAAATGTTCAACATGAAAGTTTTTCTTCTTGTCGAAACGGTTAAATTTGCTTTTGGGCACATCTTCATCCGAGGTCGTTTGTGGCTTGTGAGAGTCAAAAACCGAACTAATGTCTCAGACTTACCTAAATCCGAGTTCGGTTAATTTTGGAAAGATTTGGACGTGATTTGGAGTCCTTTTCTTGTACGGGAAGTCCATCTGCCTCTTATCTCTACTCCTAATGTCTGAGTTGGTTGAATAGTATCCACAGTTTATTTTCGTCCCACCACTTTCAACCGTTTTTCTTCACTGGTTTTTTTTGTCCCCTCCCCCTACCTCTTTTCTACGGGTTTATTTTCCTCTCCACTCTTTCCTTATAAACCAACAATCTCCTAAGGTACAAAAGATCACAGATCTAACTTTCCTAAATTACCTACATCAACCATTTTTTCTCCCCAAAACCTTAAAAGTGCATACGCACTAATTGGAGAGAACGGGCGGCCGACCCGCGACCGCACGATCGCTCGCGATTGGCATCGTGCGAGCGCTAGGTGTTCCTTGGTCGGTTTCATGCGACGTCGCATCGTGGGCGGTTTGTCCTTATCCGGGGCGATCGTGGACCCACATGTAAGCGGGCATGGCGTAGATCGTGGGCTGCCGTTTTCGAAATGCTAGCCTTTCTTGGCCTTTCTCCCCCTTTCTCTCCCGTTCCTCCCCATTCCTTCCTCCTTTCCTCCGCCCTCGTTCTCGCTCCGCGGCGACTCGCATCGTTGCTCTCCAAATCTCTGTAGGGGGATTCGCTGCTGGCCCTTGTCGGTGCTGCAGGTACCCACTGCATCCCGCGTCCCTCCTTTCTCTATCTCGTCGCCGGGGGTCCAGGTCATCTCGAGGTCGTCGATGGCGGACTGGGATTCCTAGGGTTCCTATTGCGTCAACTGCCTCGTATGGTCGATTTGGTGTAGACGTTGAGGGAGTCCTAGATTAGGGGGTCCTCGGACAGTCGGACTATATACTTTGCCCGGACTGTTGGACTATGAAGATACAAGATTGAAGACTTCGTCCCGTGTTCGGGTGGGACTCTCCTTTGCGTGGAAGGCAAGCTTGGCAATTCGGATATGTAGATCTCCTTCTCCGTAACCGACTCTGTGTAACCCTAGCCCCCTCCGGTGTCTATATAAACCGAAGGGTTTAGTCCGCAGGACAACAACAATCATAATCATATGCTAGCTTCTAGGGTTTAGCCTCTACGATCTCGTGGTAGATCAACTCTTGTAATACTCATATCATCAAGATCAATTAAGGAGGAAGTAGGGTATTACCTCCATCGAGAGGGCCTGGACCTTGGTAAACATCATGTCCCCCGCCTCCTGTTACCATTTGCCTTAGACGCACAGTTCGGAACCCCCTACAAGAGATCCGCCGGTTTTGACTCCGACATTGGTGCTTTCATTGAGAGTTCCACTGTGCCGTCACGATAAGGCTTGATGGCTCCTTCAATCATCTTGAACGATGTGATCCAGGGTGAGGTTTTCCTCCCGGACAGATCTTCGTATTCGGCGGCTTCGTACTGTGGGCCAACTCGCTTGGCCATCTGGAGCAGATCGATAGCTGATACGTCTCCAACTTATCTATAATTTTTGATTGCTCCATGCTATATTATCTATTGTTTTAGGCAATATTGGGCTTTATTATCCACTTTTATATTATTTTTGGGACTAACCTATTAACCGGAGGCCCAGCCCAGATTTGCTGTTTTATGCCTATTTTAGTGTTTCGAGGAAAAGGAATATTAGACGGAGTCAAAACGGAACGAAATCAACTGGAGAAGTTATTTTTGGAAGGAAAACAACCCAGGGAACTTGGAGTGCACGTCAGGGGAGATACGGGCTGCCCACGAGGGTGGGGGGCGCGCCCACCCCCCGGGCGCCCCCTGCCTCGTGGGACCCCCGTAGCTCCTCCGACGTACCCCCTGCACCCATATATACTCTTGTACCCTAAAACTTCCAGAACGGAGATTAGATCAGAAGTTCCGCCGCCGCAAGCCTCCGTAGCCATGAAAAACCAATCGGGGCCCTCTTTGGCACCCTGCCGGAGGGGGCCATCATCGCCGGTGGCCATGGAGGAGTATCCCGGAGGGGTCTTCATCACCATGAAGGCCAAGGACCAGAAGGTGGAGGCCATGGAGGAGGAAGCGCAAGGGGAAGAACCTCTCCTCCTCTCTTCCGGTGGTGCCAGAGTGCCATCGGGAGGGGAATCATCGCCATGGTGATCGTCTTCATCAACATCACCATCATCATCACCATCCTCATCTCTTTTACGCGGTCCACTCTCCCGCACCCCGCTGTAATCCCTACTTGAACATGGTGCTTTATGCCACATATTATGATCCAATGATGTGTTGCCATTCTATGATGTTTTGAGTAGATATCTTTTGTCTTTGGGTTGATTGACGATCTAGATTGGTATGAGTTGTATGTTTTACTTTGCTGCTGTCCTATGGTGCCCTCCGTGTCGCGCAAGCGTGAGGGATTCCCGCTGTAGGGTGTTGCAATACGTTCATGATTCGCTTATAGTGGGTTGGTGAGTGACTGAAACACAAACCCGAGTAAGAGGGATTGTTGCGTATGGGAATAAAGAGGACTTGATGCTTTAATGCTATGGTTGGGTTTTACCTTAATGATCTTTAGTAGTTGCGGATGCTTGCTAGAGTTCCAATCATAAGTGCATATGATCCAAGTAGAGAAAGTATGTTAGCTTATGCCTCTCCCTCATATGAAACTGCAATAGTGATTATTGTTCTTGTTAACAATTGCCTAGGACAATTCCGCACACCGATTCACCATTATTTCACACTCACTATTAATATTATTTAGTATTATATTCTAACTTTATGATAACAACACCTACTTTTATGTTTTAGCTCTCCGATACTATACAAAGTTATCCTCTCCGTACCCACAATGTAGTTTTATTTCTCGTTGCTAGTTGGAAGCAAACGTTCGGTGCACGTAGAGTCGTATCAGTGGCAGATAGGGCTTGAGAGAATATTGATCATACCTTTAGCTCCTTGTGGGTTCGACACTCCATATTTATCACTTCCATCTTTGGAAAGTGCTACGATGATTCCTTGCACTTGGGGATTATCAAGCTCTTTTCTGGCGTTGTTGCCGGGGAGCAATAGCGTGGGGTTGGAAACTTGAACTACGCTGCCCAGCAATAGCTACGCCCCTGGCCATATTAATTCGTTCCCCACCCACCACCCACTTAATAGCTATGGTTGATGACTTAACCGATGTACTTGACTTCAACTCCGAAGACATCGGCGGTATGGACGACGATGCAGAAGAAGAACAGGAACCACCGCCCACAGGGCGCTGGACAGCCACCTCATCATACGATATATATATGGTGGACATGCCCAAAGAAAGCGATGTCGTTGAGGCAACGAAGGATATTCCCCTTGAGAAGCAATCTAAGCACCGACGTCATAGGCACCGCTCTAAGCCCCGTCAGAGCAAAAATAGCAATACCGGCACAAATAGTAATCCGGATGGTGCCAAAGATGAAAACAATCCCGCCCAGCCAGGCTTCGAGCAGGCCGAGCGGGAGGATGGGCAAGCTAGCCCTAAGGAATAGGTAATGGATGGAGAATCAAAGGATGACAATTACATGACCCTCTCCGAAGACGAAGCGAGCCTCGGCGATGAAGAATTCATCATGCCCGAGGATCTCGTCGAGCAGGAGCGCTTCAAGCGCCGGCTTATAGCCACCGCAAAAAGCTTGAAGAAAAAACAACAGCAGCTTCAAGCTGATCAAGATCTGCTAACTGATAGATGGACTATGGTCCTGGTAGCCGAGGAATACAGACTCGAGCGCTCTACCAAAATTTACCCAAAGCGCAGGTTGCTACCTCAACTAGAGGAGGAGGCATCAAAGCCTACACTACCAGCGCATGATGCAGCTGACCGGCCACCTCAGAGCCAAGACAAAGCGGCGTTTCAGCCCGAAGTCCAGCCCGCACCCTGAAGCCAAACAAGCAAAAACACGAAGGCCTGGGGCTCCACACATGACCTACAAGACAAATTGAAAAAAGCAGGACAACCAAGATCGATCTATGGATCATGAGGGCGCGCCCCAATGTGTGAGGATGATCGTCACACCGGATATACTAAAAACAAATCCGGCCGGGCCGAATACAACAGACCAGACCCATTTGAAGTGTGTCGTGATGTAGCCCGACACAAAGGCGCCGCACACCCCCTATGCTTCACTGATGAAGTAATGGATCATGAATTCCCAGAGTTTAAACCCGTAAAAATTGAATCATATGATGGTACTACAGACCCCGCGGTATGGATAGAAGATTTCTTCCTCCACATTCACATGGACCGCGAAGACAATCTACACGCCATCAAGTACCTCCCACTAAAACTCAAGGGACCAGCTCGGCATTGGCTGGACAGCTTGCCGGCAAACTCCATCAGGAGTTGGGAGAACCTGGCAGACACATTCCTGGATAATTTCCAGGGCAGTTATGTGTGACCACCGGATGCTGATGATCTAAGTCACATAACCCAACAGCCCGGAGATTCAGCCAGGAAATTTTGGACCCGGTTCCTAACTAAAAAGAACCAAATTGTCGACTGTCCGGATGCCGAAGCCCTAGCGGCCTTTAAGCATAACATCTGTGATGACTGGCTCGCCCGACATCTCGGCCAAGAAAGGCCAAAGTCCATGGAATCCCTCACGACACTCATGACCCGCTTCTGTGCGGGCGAGTATAGCTGGTTGGCTCGTAGCAACAACACAACAAGCAATCCTGGCACATCAAAAGCCAGAGATAGCAATGACAAACCACGATGTAACAAACACAAGCGTCGCAAAAATGGTGATAGCACCGAAGACACGGCAGCCAATGCCGGATTTAGTGGCTCTAAGTCCAGTCAGCAAAAAAAAGCCATTCAAAAATAACAATTCGAGCCCGTCCAGTTTGGACTGTATACTTGACCGTCCATGCAAAATTCATGGAACCCCAGGAACACGAGCCAATCATACCAACAGAGAATGCTGGGTCTTCAGACAAGCTGGCAGGTCGGATGCCGAAAACAAGGGGAAGGGGTCTCAAAGTGACGATGACGACAAGGAGCCCCAATCACCAAACATAGGAGGGCAAAAGAAATTTCCCCCGCAAATAAAAACGGTGAACATGATAAACGCCACCCACATTCCCAAGCTGGAACGGACGTCCACTATTAGGGATGTCAACTTAACGGAGCCAGTCGACCCACAATATAACCTATGGCCGATCACCTTCGATCGTACGGATCGCCCGGCCAATACCAATCAGAGCAATCCGGCCGCACTCGTCCTAGACCCAATAATTGATGGATTCCACCTCACACGAGTCTTTATGGACGGAGGCAGCAGTCTAAACCTACTGTATCATGACACAGTGCGCAAGATGGGAATCGATCATTCGATGATCAAGCCCACTAAAACCACCTTTAAAGGTGTTATACCAGGTGCAGAGGCCAGTTGTACAGGCTCCATCACTCTGGAGGTAGTCTTCGGATCACCAAACAATCACCATACCGAAGAGTTAGTCTTCAACATCGTCCCCTTTCACAGTGACTATCAGGCACTGCTCGGACGAACCGCGTTCACTCGATTCAACGCGGTGCCACATTACGCCTACCGTAAACTCAAGATGCCCGGTCCACGCAGCGTCATCACGGTTAATGGCAGGGCCGAACTTCCCCTCACGGCCGAAGAGTCTACCGCCGCTTCAACAACAGAAGCAACGAGTGGCACCTTTCAATTGAACCTCGAGTCGACGGCCGAGCTCCCGGACACTGCCAAAGGAGTCCGAACCACTGCACGGCAAGATAGCCCAGCTCGTCCGGAGCTCAATTAGACACTCCGGAAAAAGTTAAGACAGGCCACATACTGCGGCTCAACCGCTCTGTGGCACACAACCATTTCTTGCATTTTATTTGTAGGTTCACCTTTGCGTAGGCCAGGACTGACGGCGTGGAAACAGTTCAAACGCATAAGGGAATCTTTAGATATCCCCCTTGATGACCATCCGACTGCACTCCGGATCCGCATACAACTTCTTCCCGCCTGGTCTTAGCAGGTTCCGCAGTCATATTTCTTTTTATCACATTACCTGTACTCATACGCATCGACGTATTATTCAAATACAACAAGTGGATTTATATGATGCTTATCTGCTGTTATTTCTTATTGAAACTCTTTTGTCAAAAGGCAACTGCACATCGCGATATGCCTTAATATGCCAAGGGCTTCATTATACCCATAATATGGCAATAAAGTCCGAACACCTTCACGGCAGTTCGACACCCCGAACTTATAGCATTATATGCATTAGCTCCGAATCATGTCTTGGGCCAATAGTTGGGTTTGCCCGGCTCCCATGTTTTGGTACCTTATGTTCCGCTATATCGGCTAAGGTAGCACAGGGAGAACTACTGCGATTGTGTCCCGGTTCTTCCGGACGAGCACCTCAGCAGAGAAAGCGAAAACTGACTGTCATGATACAGTGAGAGCTGGTCAGCTGTTCGAGAGGTTGCAAAATCTTTAAGGATTTCTTTCGCATAATGCCATAACCAATGCAGCGTGCGATGGATCGGCTTTTCTTCTGATCAGGTGCTTATAGAGCCCCTCGTGCGGTCTTCCGAACACCAGGGGTTGCGCCTACCTTCCTTTTGTCAAACTCCTATGGCTAAGTGAGAGTGATAAAGCCCTATATTCCGATTGCCTGGTTCGCTGTGCTGAACACCTCCTTCAAGGACCCAAAACTGGGATAAAGAGTGCTCAGGTTTATCCCGAACACCCCCGTACTTACTACGTGGGGGCAGAAGCCGACGACTGGCCAACTCTCAGGATTAATATATAAAACGGCTGCACAGGAGGAAAAAACTTCCAAATAATAGGCAATAAATAATAGAAATGACCTTGTTCAACATTCCAAAGGACAACATGACTGTATTCATGGAAATATAATGTCCTTGGTGCATTGCTCCGCCGCAAGGCGGGCCCCTTTGAAGACACTATCATAATATAATTCGGGCTTGCGGTCCTCCTTCCCCTCCGGCGGTCCCTCGGTCATCAACTTTTACGCATCCATCTTCCCCTAGTGCATCTTTACGTGGGCGAAGGCCACATACAGACCGACTGCTTGATGACTTCGAGTTGAGGGCAGGCACTCACAAGCCGCTTCACGAGCCCAAAGTAACTACTTGGAATCGACTCGGCGGGCCATATTGATGACCCACAAGTATAGAGGATCTATCGTAGTCCTTTCGATAAGTAAGAGTGTCGAACCCAACGAGGAGCAGAAGGAAATGATAAGCGGTTTTCAGCAAGGTATTCTCTGCAAGTACTGAAATAAGTGGTAATAGATAGTTTCGTCATAAGATAAATTGTAACGAGCAACAAGTAACAAAAGTAAATAAAGTACAACAAGGTGGCCCAATCCTTTTTTTAGCAAAGGACAAGCCTGGACAAACTCTTATAATAGGAAAAGCGCTCCCGAGGACACATGGGAATATCCTCAAGCTAGTTTTCATCACGCTCATATGATTCGCGTTCGGTACTTTGATAATTTGATATGTGGGTGGACCGGTGCTTGGGTATTGCCCTTACTTGGACAAGCATCCCACTTATGATTAACCCCTATTGCAAGCATCTGCAACTACAACAAAAGTATTAAGGTAAACCTAACCATAGCATGAAACATATGGATCCAAATCAGCCCCTTAAGAAGCAACGCATAAACTAGGGTTCAAGCTTCTGTCACTCTAGCAACCCATCATCTACTTATTACTTCCCAATGCCTTCCTCTAGGCCCAAATAATGGTGAAGTGTTATGTAGTCGACGTTCACATAACACCACTAGAGGTTAGACAACATAATCCTTATCAAAATATCGAACGAATACCAAATTCACATGACTACTAATAGCAAGACTTCTCCCTTGTCCTCAGGAACAAACGTAACTACTCACAAAGCATATTCATGTTCATAATCAGAGGGGTGATAATGTGCATATAGGATCTAAACATATGATCTTCCACCAAATAAACCAACTAGCATCAACTACAAGGAGTAATCAACACTACTAGCAACCTACTAGCACCAATCCCGGACTTGGAGACAAGAATTGGATACAAGAGATGAACTAGGGTTTGGAGATGAGATGGTGCTGGTGAAGATGTTGATGGAGATTGCCCTCTCTCGATGAGAGGAGCATTGGTGATGACGATGGTGATGATTTCCCCCTCCCGGAGGAAAGTGTCCCCTGCAGAACAGCTCTGCCGGAGCCCTAGATTGGTTCCGCCAAGGTTCCGCCTCGTGGCGGCAGAGTCTCGTCCCGAAAGGTTGCTTGATATTTTTTCTCATCGAAAGACTTCATATAGGAGAAGACGGGCATCGGAGAGCCACCAGGGGGCCCACGAGTTAGGGGGCGCGCCCAGGGGGGTGGGGCATGCCCCCCACCCTCGTGAGAAGGGTGTGGGCCCCCTAGCCTTCATCTTTGGCGATGATTTTTCTTTATTTATTTTAAGACATTCCGTGGAGTTTCAGGACTTTTGGAGTTGCACAGAATGGTCCTCCAATATTTGCTCCTTTTCTAGCCCAGAATTCCAGCTGCTGGCATTCTCCCTCTTCATGTAAACCTTGTAAAATAAGAGAGAATAGCCATAAATATTGCGACATAACGTGAAGTAACAGCCCATAATGCAATAAATATTGACATAAAAGCATCATGCAAAATGGACGTATCAACTCCCCCAAGCTTAGACCTCGCTTGTCCTCAAGCGAAAAGCCGATAACAATAAATATGTCCTCATGTTTAGAGGTAGAGGTGTCGATAAAAACAAAATACGGACATGAAGGCATCATGATTATTTCATAATAGCAACGTAAATAGATTTTGTCATATGATTACTCATGTTCAAGTGATGATCTTTTCACAAAGCCAAAGTATGAGTCAGAAACCTTATTGGGCACCAACAAATTATACCCTCAGTCACTGAAGCAATTGTAATTTATCATAACATCGGAAAGAGTCTATGTCAGAGCTTAAAAGCAAGTCTACATACTCAACTATCACTTAGTCCTTTATAATTGCCAACACTCACGCAATACTTGTGGTTACAGAGTTTTAATCAGACACAGAGAAAGATAAGGGCTTATGGTTTTGCCCCACAACCTTTTATCTCAAGGGTAATGTCAACAGTAATAATTCATGCTCCCCCACATCCAATTGAATATATATATCATGTTCTTTCCAACATGCTGAGCTTGCCAAAGGATAAAATAAAAAAGAAAGGTGAAGATCACCATGACTCTTGCATAAGGTAAAAGATAATAATAAAAGATAGGCCCTTCGCAGAGGGAAGCAGAGGTTGTCATGCGCGTTTAGGGTTGATGCACAAAATCTTAATGCAAAAGAACGTCACTTTATATTGCCCCTTGTATGTGAACCTTTATTATGCAGTCTGTCGCTTTTATTGCGTCCACAACAAGTTCGTACAAAGCTTATTTCTCTGCATTAATAAGTCATGCATATTTAGAGAGCAATATTTATTGCTTTCACCGATGACAACTTACTTGAAGGATCTTACTCAATCCATAGGTAGGTATGGTGGACTCTCATGGCAAAACTGGTTTTAAGGGTATTTGGAAGCACAAGTAGTATTTCTACCTGGTGCTGAGAATTTGGCTAGCATGAGGGGGAAAGGCAAGCTCAACACGTTAGAGGATCCATGACAACATACTTTATCTCAGATGTAAGAAAACATAACTCATCATGTTGTCTTCCTTGTCCAACATCAACTCTTTAGCATGTCATATTTTAATGAGTGCTCCCATTCATAAAAGATGTCAATGATAATATATCTATATGTGAAACCTCTCTTTCCTTATTACTTCCTATTAATTGCAACGATGACCAAAGCTATATTTGCCAACTCCCGACAACTTTTAATCACCAAACTCTTTCTATGTGAAGTCATTACTTTCACTAAGATCAATACGAACTCTTTGATTCTTTTTATTCTTTTTCTTCTAATCACCCAAGATCATGGAAAAATACTCAAGCCCTTGACTCAACACTAATCTTTATTATATAGCTCACGGACTCGATTACAGAGAAGGATCATAAAGCAAAACTCAAAACTAGATCATGCCATAACTTTATTCTACTAAATCAAGATACTACTAAAAGGATCGAACTAAGAAAAATGGTAAAGATAGGAGTTGTGATGGTGATACGATACCAGGGCACCTCCCCCAAGCTTGGCAGTTACCAAGGGGAGTGCCCATACCCATGTGATTATGTCTCCTTCTTTGTTGTTGGCGGTGGAGGTGTTGTTGATGATGCGAGCTTGTCGTCCACCTTCCATGGCATAGGCTCACCATCATAGAAGGATGATCGAGTCTCCGAAATCCTCAAATCTGCAGCCAAACTCATCCTTTTGAATCTATATTCATACTCACAGTTTTGGTTTTGCAGATCATAGATTTGGGCTTGGAGGTGCTCGATCTTCTCATGTAGCTTGAAGATGGCCTCCTCGGTCTTCTTGGCATCTGGTTCGTAGTTGTTGGTGAACTCAGCGAGCATCTTGTGGGTAGCGTTGATTCCATGCTCCACCATCCCCTGGCACTTGAAAACTTGTTGCTCCATTGCTTCGAGCCTCGACTCCATGCTTCCGATTCCCTTTGGTCCCTCAACATCGCGGATGTCTAGCAACCCATCACGCATCTCAATGGTTTGAGGGTGTCGCAGCACCTCCGCGAGGTAAGGGTTGATCACCTTCTCGAAGAACTTGTCCTTGGAAGCACTTGGGGTCGTCATGATGATCTAGACCTGTTAGAAAAACAGCTCGAAACAAGAACAGGGGATATTTGTGTGATACGAGAGTCAAAACCTTCAGGAGTATATATAATGAATTTTTACCGACCAAAATACGTATCGTGCAAGGAAACGGAGTTCGGAGGGCACACGAGGTGCTCACGAGGTAGGGGGTGCGCCCAGGGGGGAAGGGCGCGCCCTCCACCCTCGTGGAGGCCTCGTGTCCTCCCCGGACTGCTACTTATTTTTCTATTTTTCTAAATATTCCAAAACAGAGAAATATTGCCTTAAAAATTGTTTTGGAGTCGGTTTTCTTACCGTACCTCATACCTATTCCTTTTCGGAGTCTGGGACGTTCTGGAAAGTGTCCTTTATGTATTCCTCCGGGGTTACAGTCTCAATAATATTAGTTTCAACATTTATAGGATTACCTGAGATATAGTGTTTGATCCTTTGACCGCTTACCACCTTCGGATTTGTGCCTGCAAAGTTGTTGATTTTTATGGCACCAGAACGATAGACCTCCTCGATAACGTAGGGACCTTCCCATTTGGAAAGAAGTTTTCCTGCAAAAAATCTTAAACGAGAGCTGTATAGCAATACATAATCACCTACATTAAACTCACGCTTTTGTATCCTTTTGTCATGCCATCTTTTGACTTTTTCTTTAAACAACTTGGCATTTTCTTAAGCTTGGGTTCTCCATTCATCAAGTGAGCTAATATCGAATAACCTCTTCTCACCGGCAAGTTTGAAATCATAGTTGAGCTCTTTGATAGCCCAGTATGCCTTATGTTCTAGTTCGAGAGGTAAGTGACAAGCTTTTCCATAAACCATTTTATACGGAGGCATACCCATAGGATTCTTGTAGGCAGTTCTATAGGCCCATAATGCGTCATCCAGTTTCTTGGACCAATTCTTTCTAGACCTATTCACAGGCTTTTGCAAAATTAATTTGAGCTCTCTGTTGCTCAACTCTACTTGACCACTAGACTGCGGGTGATATGGACATGCAATTCTATGATTAACGTCGTATTTAGCAAGCATCTTACGGAAAGCACCATGAATAAAATGTGTACCACCATCAGTCATAAGATATCTAGGGACTCCAAACCTCGGAAAAATAACGTCCTTAAGCATTTTAATAAAAGTGTTATGATCAGCACTACTAGTTGGAATAGCTTCTACCCACTTAGTAATGTAATCAACAACAACTAAAATATGAGTATATCCATTAGAGGCAGGAAAAGGTCCCATATAATCAACGCCCCAAACATCAAATGGTTCAATAACAAGTGAATAATTCATAGGCATTTCTTGACGTCTACTAATATTACCAATTCTTTGACATTCATCGCAAGACAAAACAAACTTACGGGCATCCTTGAAGAGAGTAGGCCAATAAAAATCGGATTGCAATACCTTATGTGCAGTTCTATCTCGAGCATGGTGTCCTCCATAAGCTTCGGAGTGACACTTGCGTAGGATCTGTTCCTGTTCATGCTTAGGTACACAATGTCTAATAACACCATCTACTCCTTCTTTATAAAGATGTGGGTCATCCCAAAAGTAATGTCGCAAGTCATAGAAAAACTTTCTCTTTTGTTGGTATGTGAAGCTAGGTGGTATAAATTTAGCAACAATATAATTAGCATAATCTGCATACCAAGGAGTGCTACGAGAGGTACTTATGACATTTAATTGTTCATCAGGAAAGCTATCATCAATAGGTAGTGGGTCATCAAGAACATTCTCTAACCTAGACAAGTTGTCTGCAACGGGGTTCTCAGCTCCCTTTCTATCAACAATATGTAAATCAAATTCTTGCAGCAGGAGAACCCATCTAATGAGTATAGGTTTTGCATCTTTCTTTTCCATAAGATATTTAATAGCAGCATGATCAGTGTGAATAGTAACTTTGGAATCAACAATATAAGGTCTAAACTTATCACAAGCAAACACGACTGCTAAAAGTTCCTTTTCGGTAGTAGCATAATTTCTTTGAGCACTATCTAGAGTCTTACTGGCACAATGGATAACATTTAATTTCTTATCAACTCTTTGCCCTAGAACAGCACCTACATCATAATCACTAGCATCACACATAATTTCAAAGGGTAAATTCCAATCAGGTGGCTAAACAATAGGTGCACAGACTAATGCTTTCTTAAGTATTTCAAATGCTTCTACACAATCATCATCAAAGACAAATGGTACATCTTTTTGTAATAAATTAGTCAGAGGCCGAGAGATTTTTGAGAAGTCCTTAATAAACCTCCTATAAAATCCGGCGTGACCAAGGAAACTTCTTATACCTTTGATGTCCTTGGGACATGGCATCTTTTCAATAACATCAACCTTGGCTTTATCAACTTCAATACCTCTTTCAGAAACTTTGTGCCCCAAGACAATACCTTCATTAACCATAAAGTGGCACTTTTCCCAATTCAACACAAGATTAGTTTCTTCGCATCTCTGCAAAACTCGAGCAAGATTGCTCAAGCAATCATCAAAAGAGGAGCCATACACGGAAAAGTCGTCCATGAAAACCTCACAAATTTTCTCGCAAAAGTCAGAGAATATAGCCTTCATGCATCTTTGAAAGGTAGGAGGTGCATTACATAAACCAAAAGGCATACGTCTATAAGCAAAAGTACCAAAAGGGCATGTAAAAGTAGACTTTGATTGATCTTTAGCCGACACAGGTATTTGAGAAAAATCGGAATAACCATCTAGAAAGCAATATTGTGTATGTTTGCATAATGTTTCTAGCATTTGATCAATAAAAGGTAAGGGGTAATGATCTTTCTTAGTAGCCTTATTTAATTTACGGAAATCAATTACCATCCCATAACCTGTGATGATTCTTTGCGGAATCAATTCATCTTTATCATTAGGGACAACAGTAATACCTCCCTTCTTAGGGACACAATGGACGGGACTTACCCACTGACTATCAGCAACGGGATAAATTATACCTGCCTCCAGAAGCTTGAGTATTTCTTTTCTTACCACTTCTTTAATTTTAGGATTCAAACATCGTTGAGGATCACAAACTGGTTTGGCATCATCTTCCAAATTTATTTTATGTTGACATAGAGTGGGACTGATGCCCTTAAGATCATCCAGAGTATATCCAATAGCAGCACGATGCTTCTTCAGAGTTTTCAATAATCTTTCTTCCTCATGCTCTGAAAAGTTAGCACTAATAATAACAGGATATATTTTCTTTTCATCTACATAAGCATATTTAAGATTATCAGGCAACGGTTTAAGCTCAAACACGGGATCACCCTTGGGTGGAGGAGGATCCCCTAGAATTTCAACATGCAAATTGTGTTGGAGAATAGGTTCCTGTTTAAAGAATACTTCATCTATCTCCCTTCTTTCATTCATGAACATATCATTTTCATGGTCTATCAAATATTGTTCTAAAGGGTCACTAGGAGGTACGACAATAGAAGCAAGACCAATAATTTCATCCTTACTAGGCAATTCTTCCTCACAATGTTGTTTACTAAATTTAGAGAAATTAAACTCATGAACCATATCATCCAAGCCAATAGTAACAACATTCTTTTCGCCGTTTATCTTAGCATTAACAGTATTCAAGAAGGGTCTACCAAATATAATGGGACAAAAGCTATCTTGTGGAGAACCAAGAACAAGAAAATCAACGGGATATTTGGTTTTCCCACACAAGACTTCAACATCTCTAACAATTCCCACTAGCGAAATAGTGTCTCTATTGGCAAGTTTAATTGTAACATCAATATCTTCTAACTCAGCAAGTGCAATATCATGCATAATTTCTTTGTATAAGTCAATGGGTATAACACTAGCACTAGCACCCATATCACATAAGCCATGATAACAATGATCTCCTATTTTAACAGAAATAACAGGCACGCCTACCACAGGTCTATGTTTATCTCTATCACAGGGTTTAGCAATTCTAGCGGTTTCACGAGAGAATTGAATAACATGCCCATCAATATTATCAGACAAGAGATCCTTAATAATAGCAATATTAGGTTCTACTTTGACTTGCTCAGGAGGGGTATACGTTCTAATATTGCTTTTGCGAACAACAGTTGAAGCTTTAGCATGATCCTTCATTCTAACAGGGAAAGGTGGTTTCTCAACATAAGAAGTGGGAACAATAGGATCATTATAAGTGACAATCTTTTCTTCAACTTTAACAGGTGCAACTACTTTTACTTCTATGGGAGGATGATATTTAAACCACTTCTCCTTGGGGAGATCAACATAAGTAGCAAAAAGATTCACAGAAAGAAGCTACTATCTCAGAGTCAAGTCCATATTTAGTGCTAAACTTACGGAAAATATCGGTATCCATAAAAGATTTAACACAATCAAACTTAGGTGTCATACTTGACTTCTTACCTTCGTCGAGGTCCCAATCTTTAGAGTTGCGTTTAATTCTATCCAACAAATCCCATCTAAATTCAATAGGCTTCATCATAAATGAGCCAGCACAACAGTTATCGAGCATGGTGCGATTGTTAGTATAAAGCCGAGCATAAAAACTTCGCATAATTACTTCTTTTGCGAGCTCATGATTGGGGCATGAATATAACATTGATTTAAGCCTCCCCAAGCTTGAGCGATGCTTTCTCCTTCGCGAGGCCAAAAATTATATATATAATTGCGATCACGATGAACAAGATGCATAGGGTAATACTTTTGATGAAATTCCAATTTCAATCTTTTGTAGTTCCATGATCTCATATCATCACATAGCCTATACCATGTCAATGCGTCTCCCTCCAAAGATAAAGGGAAAGCCTTCTTCTTAACAACATCATCGGGTATACCTGCAAGCTTAAATAGTCCACAAATATCATCCACATAGCGTAGATGTTCGTCAGGATGCTTTGTTCCATCTCCTGCAAAAGTGTTAGCTAGCAGTTTTTCCATCATACCCGAAGGAATCTAAAAAGGAGTTTCACTTTCAGTAGGTTCAATAGGTTAAGTAGGTTGAGGAGAAACTCTTGGCTCAACTAGACGGGGTGAAGATACCCCGAACAATCCCCTCAGACAATTACTTTCCATAGTAACAAGTGACAGAAAATTTCAGCACACTAAATAGAATTTTCCTTACCAAATTCCACCTACCAAAGGCGCTTCACTCCCCGGCAACGGTGCCAGAAAGGAGTCTTGATGACCCAGAAGTATAGGGTATCTATCGTAGTCCTTTCGATAAGTAAGAGTGTCGAACCCAACGAGGAGCAGAAGGAAATGATAAGCGGTTTTCAGCAAGGTATTCTCTGCAAGTACTGAAATAAGTGGTAATAGATAGTTTTGTGATAAGATAAATTGTAACAAGCAACAAGTAACAAAAGTAAATAAAGTGCAGCAAGGTGGCCCAATCCTTTTTGTAGCAAAGGACAAGCCTGGACAAACTCTTATAATAGGAAAAGCGCTCCCGAGGACACATGGGAATATCGTCAAGCTAGTTTTCATCACGCTCGTATGATTTGCGTTCGGTACTTTGATAATTTGATATGTGAGTGGACCGGTGCTTGGGTACTACCCTTACTTGGACAAGAATCCGACTTATGATTAACCTCTATTGCAAGCATCCGCAACAGCAACAAAAGTATTAAGGTAAACCTAACCATAGCATGAAACATATGGATCCAAATCAGCCCCTTACGAAGCAACGCATAAACTAGGGTTTAAGCTTCTGTCACTCTAGCAACCCATCATCTACTTATTACTTCCCAATGCCTTCCTCTAGGCCCAAATAATGGTGAAGTGTTATGTAGTCGACGTTCACATAACACCACTAGAGGTTAGACAACATACATCTTATCAAAATATCGAACGAATACCAAATTCACATGACTACAAATAGCAAGACTTCTCCCTTGTCCTCAGGAACAAACGTAACTACTCACAAAGCATATTCATGTTCATAATCAGAGGGGTAATAATGTGCATATAGGATCTGAACATATGATCTTCCACCAAATAAACCAACTAGCATCAACTACAAGGAGTAATCAACACTACTAGCAACCTACTAGCACCAATCCCGGACTTGGAGACAAGAATTGGATACAAGAGATGAACTAGGGTTTGGAGATGAGATGGTGCTGGTGAAGATGTTTATGGAGATTTCCCTCTCCCGATGAGAGGAGCGTTGGTGATGACGATGGTGATGATTTCCCCCTCCCGGAGGGAAGTGTCCCCGGCAGAACAGCTCTCCCGGAGCCCTAGATTGGTTCCGCCAAGGTTCCGCCTTGTGGCGGTGGAGTCTCGTCCCGAAAGGTTGCTTGATATTTTTTTCTCATCGAAATAATTCATATAGGAGAAGACGGGCATCAGAGAGCCACCAGGGAGCCCACGAGGTAGGGGGGCGCGCCTAGGGGGGTGGGGCGCGCCCCCCACCCTCGTGAGAAGGGTGTGGGCCCCCTGGCCTTCATCTTTGGCGACGATTTTTCTTTATTTATTTTAAGACATTTCGTGGAGTTTCAAGACTTTTGGAGTTGCGCAGAATGGGCCTCCAATATTTGCTCCTTTTCCAGCCCAAAATTCCAGCTGCTGGTATTCTCCCTCTTCATATAAACCTTGTAAAATAAGAGAGAATAACCATAAATATTGCGACATAACGTGAAGTAACAGCCCATAATGCAATAAATATTGACATAAAAGCATGATGCAAAATGGACGTATCACATAGCCAGATAATTAAATCCTTCATGGGTAGCTCGGCCGCCTTATGCAGTTCGATCAGCTGCTTCAGTTGATCGGCAAAAGGCACCGGATAATTCGGTGCTAGATACTGCATCCAGAAGAGCTTATCCACATTGTTCCTTTCTTCGGCTCGGTAGAATTGGGCGGCATCAGATATGCTGCATGGCAGCTCTGCAAATACCCCTGGAGAAATCAGAATTCAAATTATCAACTTGATTTTCTCCTTTCAACTACCCGCTTTATATAGAAAAAGCCTTACCAGTCGCAATCTTCCTCGCCTCCTGGATTTCCTTTAGGGCACCTTGGGCTTCCCCCCGGGCATCACTTGCGGCTTGGCGAGCCTTGGTGAGTTCGGATTCTTTCTCCGATAGACTCTGCTCCAAGGTCCCGCATTTCTTCACGGCCTCTTGAAGCTCTTGCTTAGCTTTGATAACCCTGGCCTCGTGCTTCTCACGAAGGGCCTGCTCTGCGGCTGCCTTTTTCTCGGCCTCGGCCACAGCCTTCTTAAGATCCTCGACTTCGGTCATCACCCCTAGAGCAAATCATAAAACATACTTTTATCATACTAAAAAATTTGTTCGCATCAAACGCAAGCAAGGTTTGTGCATACCTTGTTTATCCTCCAACTGCCTTTTCAACTGGCCAAGTTCTTCTTTGGCCCGCTCCAGACTTTGATTCAGTCCGGAGACCTCCGCAGTATGAGAGGTGGCTGTCGCTACAGATGCCTGATTATAAAAGAAGAGATAAAGACATCATCAAGTGAGTCTCCTACGAACATAAATTTGATCCTCTGTCTGGTTCTTTCTTTCACCGAATAGTGTATCAGGGGCTACTATCTATACTATGACACTCTTCGGAACCTTATAAAACATACCTCAAAGCCTCTTATAAGGCTAATGCAGGTTTCATCCAGTCCACTCTCAGTGGATTGAATCTTCTCAATCACCGCGCCCATAAGGGCACGGTGTTCATCAATGATGGAGGCGCTTTTTAGCACCACCGATAAGGTATCCGACACCTCTGGTTGGACAGAGGTTGCCGGTGGAACAGGCACATCCGCTCTAGTCAAGGGAGGCCGCTTGCCGGATTCTGGAGCCGTATTGATCTCCAGAACCGCGTCTGGCTGGGGGCCAAATTCAAGATCGCCCCCGCCATCGACGTCCATGGGAGCCTTCTCTCCCATGTGTCCGTCCCCTGAAGTTTGACCACCTCGGGCCGCCTTTACGACCTCCCCCCCCTTGGTCTGGGCCCTTCTGGGACGAAACCTCGGTGTCATTCACATGTTTTGGGGTAGGGGCCTTTGGGGGTGTCCCGCTCTCCATAGCATCTGAGCCTAGTAAGTCCTCCAACGAGGATTGTTCGGTGCGGGACCTCGCTGGACTACAAAAAAAGGTATGGCTCTGATTAAAATACTATGCCCTGACGAGACTGGACGCATAAGCGTGTTCGGACTTGATATACTCATGAGTTCACCAGGGGCTGGGATCCCACTCCGGGCTGCTATCGGCGGCGGTGGTGGACTCCTCTGGAAGAGGAGTTTTTCTCCTCTTAGGCGACTCATCCTCCAAGGATGTGGAGGCCGTCCTTTTCTTTCTTCCCCCCGCTGGGGATTTGTCTTCCTCCTCCTCCTCGTCCTCTTCAAAGGAAGAACGGGCGTTGGAGTCTTTGGATTTTGTGTCCGGGGCGCCACAATGACGGAGGCCGCCCTTGGTCTTCTTGACCTCCTTCTCGGTCTTCTTCTTCGGCGCCTTGTAAGTCGCCGAGACCAGCACCTTCTTTAGAAGTGGGCCGGTCGGTTCTTCTGGCAATGGGGTGTCACATCCCTAGCTTCTGGTGCTGTCTAGTGTTTGCATCTTGCTTGCATCATGTTTAAATTTTTGAAACTTGAACTGAGGAAATTTGGAAGCCTCAAAACCCTAAATAAAAGAAGGGCAAAAACCCTAAAATCTCATTCAGTGTTCCAAAATGCTCTTCTTAAATGTTTGATAATTTTGGCAAAGGGGTTCTGGTCCCAACCAAAATATTGAACATTTTTAAGGACTTAATCTTGGGACTTTGAATTTAAATCATTAGCTATTTGAATTTGAATTATATTCATATAACTAGAATATAATTTCAAATACCCCTGAAATATTTTATGAGCTTTTGGAAAAGTCCATCTAGCAAAATAAAAATATTCAGAGGAGTTTTTGGCATTGTTTGAATTATTTTAAATTCAAAACAGTGGCAAAGGAAATTTAAAAATAAAACAAAAAGAAACATTAAATAATAAAGAGAGGGAGAGAAGGCCACCAGGCCACCCACCTAATCTACCTGGCGGCCCAGCTGCGGCCCAGCACTGTTGGCCCAGCCCAGCAGTCGCCCCCACCGTCTTCAACCTCCTGCCAGTAGGCAGGAGGGCGTGTGGTCGCCGCGCGTGGGCACGCGCGCGCCACCTCCTGCTTCCCCGGCCCTCCTAGTGACGCCACGACGACGCCCCGTGTCCCCTCGCTCTGGACCCCTTCCTCCTCCTCTGCTCTCTCTCTCTCTCTCACGGCCGCCCAAATCAGCCGGTGCCCGCCGCTGCAAAGCACCGCGCCCACCGCCGTCCCCTTGCCCCGTGGCTGTGACCTCTAGCTCCGCCTCGATGTCGTGAATCTCCAAGCCGAAGAACGCGCCTGCGGATGCCCAGCAGTGCCGTTTCCGACGCCATCTTCGTCCCCTGCACCGACGGCCGACGTCGACCGATTCGTCGTCACCAGGCCGTCCCCGAGGCCGCTGAGATCACCTACGACCCCGCCGTGAGCTCCTCTACCTAACCCCTGTCTCTCCGCTGTTGTTCTCCTCCTCTAGCACCGCGGTCCACCAAAGCCGAAAGCTCACCGCCGCCGTGGTTCCTCGCCGTCGTGGCCAGGGCCACCGCAGCCCGCGCCTAAGCACGTCACCGTGCTCGGTGAACCCCCAGGAGCACGTAGCACTCTTCGGCTTCTCCTTTAGTGCGCCGTAGCATCGCCACCGTTCGCGCCCGAACTTCGGCCGCCACGGAAGCGGACGCCGCCGTCGATCTAAGTCGTCTCCGGCGACCCCACTAGCACCAGACGATGCGGACGAGGCTCAGGGTTCCAACGGTGCCATCCGCGCCTCGAACCGTGGCCTGTGCTGCGATTCCGCGCATTGCCGCCGTCTCGGACCTCGCCGGCGGTTAGTCGCCGGCAGGTTTGACCGAATTGACCAGGGTTTGACCCCCCCTGGGTCATTAACATGTGGGCCCGAGGCCCTGCTAATTTAGTTTAGATGCTAATTAAATTTTAGCTAACCCACTGACTCGCTGACTGTGGGCCCCAGCCCTTCTAATTATTTTAGTTAAGAGTTAACTAAACCCTGGTTAGTGCTGGGTCAATGACAGGTGGGGCCCAGCTCTGTTAGTTAATTAGGATTAGTACTAATTGAATTAGTTAAACTAATTACCGCTGCTGACACTGACAGTGGGCCCCGTGGCTATTAATTTGATTAGTTAGAATTAATTAACTCTGTTAGTCACCTAAGTCACTGACCAGTGGGCCCCACTGGTCAGGTTTGACCCGGACCAGCCCCTGTTGACCTGCTGACGTCATGCCAACGTCATGCTGACGCAGTAATGTTTTCTGGATTTATTTTAATTCAGGAAATTCCAGAAAATTGTATAAACTTCTAAAATTCATAGAAAATCAACCGTAACTCCAAATGAGATAAATTATATATGAAAAATGATCAGAAAAATATGAAGAATCTGTTTATGCCATGATCATGTATGATTGAACAAGTTAACCTCACTGAATAGGATGAATCATGATTAGGGTAATTTATGAACTAGTGTTTGGAGTTGGAGTTTAACCTTGTTTGAATTCCACTTCAATTAACTTGGCTTACTGCTGCATTAGGTCAATTCAGTTCCTTAGCATGATCATGCATCATATTGCTGCATTGCATTGATTGTGTTTCTTCCTTGTTTGCCGGTGCTTGTTCCCTCTCGATAGACGTGGTTCCGACGATGAGATCGATGACACCGATGAAGAACTATATTGTCTTCAAAAGTGCCAGGCAAGCAAAACACCCTTGTTCATTCCGATATAATCCCACTCTCTTGCTCCTGCTCTCTTTTACTGCATTAGGACAACAACGATTCATCTGTTACTTGCTGCGGTAGCTGAACCCCTTTATCCTCTGCATGACCTGTCATTCCACAGTAAATAGATGAAACCCACTAGCATGAGTAGGAGTTGTTTGAGCCCTGTTGTGCCTACTCATTCTTGCTTGTTTGTCATGCCAGCTACTGCTTAGAGTTGTGTCAGGTCTGATTCATCCGGGATGAATCAGAGGTGTGTGAACATGTCCTACGGTGTGTGAGCTAAGCGTGTGAACACGATTTGGTAAAGGTAGCGGTGAGAGGCCATGTAGGAGTACATGGTGGGTTGTCTCATTGCAGCCGTCCTTAGGAACTGAGTTCTGTGTTTGTGATCCATGATTCAGCTACTACCACGCATTGGGCCCGAAACCAATGGACCCTCTCGGCTTCTTAATCACCCTTGTCCTCTGTCCAGGAGTTGCAAGTAGTTTCTGGTGTTTGTAGTATGCTGGAGGCCGTGGGCAGCGCTGACCGGAGGGGTGGGCTGTGATGCGGTAGGCACGTGGCCGGGTATACCGGGCGCCCGTTTGGTGTCACGGAACCGTGCACACATCGTTTGGGGCTGTGAGCGAAACTCCGGCCGGATCTCCTCATGGATGGAACCCGAATAGGCGATAAACCTGGACTAGAGACTTGAGTGTTTAGGCAGGCCGTGGCCGACACCCACGTTGGGCTTCCGCTTGAAGGTTGCCGAGTACATGTCGTGTAAACGACGGTAAGTGGTGAGAGCGTGTGTGAAGAAGTACACCCCTGCAGGGTTAACATCATCTATTCGAATAGCCGTGTCCGCGGAAAAGGACTTCTGGGTTGCTTATATCAGTTCATAGACAAGTGAAAGTGGATACCCTAAAATACGCAAGATAAGCGTGAGTGCTATGGATGGCGTTCTCGTAGGGAGACGGGGGCGGATCCATAGTGGTGTATTGATATGGTGAATATGTGGACTCGTGTGCGCCACCTCAAAAGAGTTACTTGCAGTCATAGTTCAGGATAGCCACCGAGTCAAAGCTGGCTTGCTGCAGTTGAACCCCACCATCCCCTTTGTTGATAATGATGCATATGTAGATAGTTCTGATGTAAGTCTTGCTGGGTACATTTGTACTCATGTTTGCCTATTTTATATTTTTGCAGAGAGACGTCAGTCTCGCTAGTAGTTCCGCGTGGTCTTCGACGTTTAGCTTGTTACCTCAGCTACAATCTTGTTCCCTCGGCGGGATCTGGTAGATAGTCAGGCTTTCAAGCCTTCTTCATTTATAGATGTCTGTACTCAGACATGATAGCTTCCGCTTGTGCTTTGATTTGTATGCTCTGAATGTTGGGTCATGAGACCCCTGTTTGTAATATCTCGCTCCTCGGAGCCTATTGAATAAATTACTTGAGTTGTAGAGTAGTTTTGTGATGCCATGTTGTATTTGCACATATCGAGCATATTGTGTGTATGTTATTGAAATGCTTGGTATGTGTGGGATCTGGCTATCTAGTTGCTTATCCTTAGTAGCCTCTCTTACCAGGAAATGTCTCCTAGTGTTTCCACTGAGCCATGGTAGCTTGCTACTGCTCCGGAACACTTAGGCTGGCCGGCATGTGTCCTTCTTCGTTCCTGTGTCTGTCCCCTCGGGGAAAAGTCACGCGATGAATACCGGAGTCCTGTTAGCCCGCTACAGCCCGGTTCACCGGAGTCCTGCTAGCCCAGTGCTACAACCTGGATTCACTCGCTGATGACCGACACGTTCGATGCTGGGTGATGGATGCCTGTCCCTGTAAGTTAGTGCCACTTTGGGTTCACGACTAGCCATGTCAGCCCGGGTTCTTTGTCATATGGATGCTAGCGACACTATCATATACGTGAGCCAAAAGGCGCAAACGGTCCCGGGCCAGGTAAGGTGGCACCCGTGGGAATACCGTGCGTGAGGCCGCAAAGTGATATGATGTGTTACATGCTAGATCGATGTGGCATTGAGTCGGGGTCCTGACAGCGTTGGTATCAGAGCTTGACTGCCTGTAGGATTATCAAGCCAAACTGGTCGAAGTTGAGTCTAGGAATTCTTTAGTTATATAAGGGAATTGATTGTGGGATGGAATGTAAGGCTCTTTTTACTCCTTTACCTCATGCCCTTCTGATCTGAGTCATCATCTTCTCTTCTACGGGGATTAAGAACTAGGCTTTCTCTTCTTTCTATCAGGATCACGTGTTACTAATCCATAGACTTATAAGATTGTTGGATTTAAGCTTGAGTTCAGTTCCTACGACTTCTGTATGTTAACTGTTGATCTCGAAACCTTGATATTGTGCTTCTGAGTGGTTATGCCACCATTTTTGTGATTGTCTCAAATCTTTTTGAGCATTTACAGCCGTTATGCTGTCCGAGTCATCCCAGGTTTCTAAACAATCTGATGCATTTGCAAAATCCTTTTCCCTCTGGTTTTGATATTCCTTTAGGCCAGGTTAACCACACTAATTGGTGAGTTGAGGTACTCTGTTGCCTTGACATATATGTTGGAGCTATTATTATGACCCTAGGTGTCTAGAGTATCACCTAGTAATTTAGCCATGTTTTGTGTTCCCCGTGTGATGAATCTGGCCGTCATTATCGAAAGCATCCCGTGATGCCATTTAGTTAGTAGGCATTCTATTTCTGGGTTCTGAACCCAAGATTCACCCCATTTATCTCATGTTGATAGTGTTGCTAGTTCCTTTAGGAAATTAGTAACTTTTGCATTAGTCCTCGAGGTCCATGGTATTTTCCTTCTTCCAAATACTATGAACCATTCAGGCAGAAGTTATTTGAACCAAAAGATCACAATCAGAGTACTCTTGAGGAGATCTCCATTCATAAGTCATGACTCTGCCAGTCCTACCTCTCTGCATGGCTTGTCCGGAAGAAACATGTTGAACTTGGTCCGACATACTAATCTATGCATCCATAACTCAGAAAATTATATGTTCTTTGAGTTGTCCCTCATAGTTGTATTCTGACCCCTGTCTATCATTTAATAGTCAAGAGTATGCGTGCATTCCTTTATCGAGGCCTATTACTCTTGTGGTCCGTCAAGCCATTCTATTCCGGAATAACTAGGAGAAACAAACTCCAGTACCTTGTCCATTTCCAGGATGGGGTCAAAGCAGTCGTACTTCGCAGATCAAAATACTAATCCAGTTTTTGTTCTGTTCCACCCTGGAGTATTACCATCTTTTATATCGGGATTATTGTAGGAATTGCACACCATCCTATGAACTCTTGGCATAGTGATACTTCTTGCCATCATTGTTCATTCCTTGGTTCCTGTGTTATTGTAACCGGAATGCCGACAAGTGAATCGTGATGTGTGAAATCAATACTCCTAGCAATACTATTGCTTGGTAGTTAAAGGACAAAACTTTCACTCTTAGCGTGTTGGTTATTGAATCATCATTCTAAGACTGATTGTGCTAACTAGTCCTTGTTCTCGGTGCACTCCTCGATCGATGGATTAGGATTATTTCAAATCTTCGCTCTATTGATCATATCGTCTTGCCTCGAAAAGCAAGATTGTTCTCAAGCTTAGTAACATACCGGTGGTTCGTGATTTTCTGAATATCTTCTCGGAAGTATCACCAGGTCGTCACCTGACCGCTATGTTGAGTTCGTGAACAAGTTGGTTTATTCCTGTAAACCACCCCCTTCTCCAAAAATCTGTGTTGGATACCCCTGAGCTAGTTGGTTAAGCCAAACAACAACTTGGAGAGTTGGAAGATAAAAGATTGTCTGGCTTAGTCATTTTAAGGGATATTTTTTTTGTGTGTGTGTTGAAGAAAGATGATATCTTTATTGGTTGATCCTCGTGATCAATTGTTGGATCTATTATCTTACCCAAACCTTTGATTTGAGTATGGGCTATCGTCAAATCAAATCAGAACCAACAATGTTCGTAATGTTGTCTTACTCGTGGATTTTCCTCGAGCATACACCATTATATCTTTTGGGTCTGACCAATACTATCACCTTGTTCACATAGTTATGGAATTCCATCTCCATGGAAATCCTGATAACTTGTTGTTGAGCCCATCAGCAGCATTTTGTCTCATCCATGATTCGTGTTGAACATCCAGCTAGTGTTGGAAACTTTTATAAGCATTATCTTCATGTCCCGTGCATGAAGCATATGTTCGGATGTAAGAAGTGACTTCCTCTAGTTCATGTGCATTTGATGCAAGTTGCCGCTGTGGACTCGAGAAAGTCAATGTTGTTTCCTTTGGAATCATCCCAAATCAGTCATGCATACGTGCGAAGTATTCTGTGGTTCGGAGACTTGCAACCTCCATTCTATATGTGTCCCTAGCACACCAAGCCACTGATTGATTTGTTCAAGGTTAATAAGTTCTAAGTGCTAGTCCCGAAGGTACCAGACGGATTTGTACAAAACTTCGATATCCTCGCTAATGGTTCCCCCTCCTGAACTCGGTAGTGTTTTATTATAAGACTACTACGTGGTCATGCTTGTCTCGGACAACATGTTCACATGTTGTAGCAGAACCAGCTCATGTTTTGGAGCTTGCTACCGTAGCTCACTCCCCGAGAATCCCGCAACATTATCTCGTCGATTTGTGTTGCAAACTTTCATTTTTCTTTCTAGACTTGATGAGTCTGGGATATCCTGACACCAACCAGATCTGAATCTTAGGCAGATGTGATGGTTGGAACATTTTCCCAAGAACTATAATATTGGTCTCGCGATAACCGGTAAAGTGGATGTCGTGGCCAACACACCCCGCCGGAAGACCTGTTATTATAATATCTTGATTGAGGAAGTTGGCCACCTCCCCATAAGGATCTCGTAGAACTTATTCTAGTAGTTGTTCCTTATGGATTTTTGTGTTTCCGAAGTCCGATCTTTACTTGATGTTCTAGATACCATACCATTTCAATGAATGGGATACGCTAGTACATCAAGAAGAACATTAGAAGAAGAGTGCTAAATGTCTCTCGGTTGATCGTCCAGATTTGCCCCTTGGCCTCGCTAAGATGAAATCTGAGAAGGTGTTATCTTCTTTTGCATCCGCATCGTCCGTCAGTATTCATCATGGTAGCAAGTTGTGTTGCCAGGATCCTTGACACGGATATTGGTAAAATCTTGATGATTATGGAAATGCTCAAGTTCTTGAGAGCACGCACAAGCGCTACGTGTTATCATCGGCACCAACTGGGATTCCTCTCAGTTTCCTCGGCAATGCTATGACCTTTTCAAACAGTGAATTCACTCTCTATTGTTGGGTTGTTCCCCTGTTACCAGAATCATTCCCAGCATTTGCATTTTGTTCCCAGCTTGCACCGCCAATGTGCCATTCTACCATGGGTCTCTTCCATTTCCGGTGATAAGCAAAAATCATCCATTGCATTGTCTTCAACAAGGTAGTCCACATCATCCATTCTAGTCCGGGTGTACCATTTCTTTGCACTCCGCCAAACGATCATTGTGAATTGCCTTAGGCTGGTATGAAGAGTTTCAATGATCTCTGAATCAAAAGTAATTCTTTTGCCACTTAGGGGAATAGCTCTTTGCGTCACCTTTCCTAAGGTGTCCCGTTATGGAGTCATGGCAATCATCTCCTTGTTACTTTGAAACCATGCACCATTTTACTTAAGCGTGGAATGGTTGCCTACCAATTTGAACCTTCGTCATCTGCTTCACTCCATTCCTATGGATGTGTGCTTCGTCTCTCAGCTCGAGAGATGTTGCTATGTCTCATTCCGTGGGTTAATCCTGAGTTGTTCGACCTTCAAGAAGAACGATTCTTTTAGGGTCTTTCCTTTCCTCTCGTTGTCATGTTAGTTGGAGTTCTTAGAGCAAGACTTCAAGACAATGATGGTGATCAAATCAACACTCTTATGGAGTGCATCCTGGATCATGAAGATTATGTTAGTTGGCGTTTTCCTTTCGTCTTACCCTACGCTTGAATCTCGGGTCGAGATTCTTGTTTAGTGGGGGTGAGTTGTCACATCCCTAGCTTCTGGTGCTGTCTAGTGTTTGCATCTTGCTTGCATCATGTTTAAATTTTTGAAACTTGAACTGAGGAAATTTGGAAGCCTCAAAACCCTAAATAAAAGAAGGGCAAAACCCCTAAAATCTCATTCATTGTTCCAAAATGCTCTTCTTAAATGTTTGATAATTTTGGCAAAGGGTTCTGGTCCCAACCAAAATATTGAACATTTTTAAGGACTTAATCTTGGGACTTTGAATTTAAATCATTAGCTATTTGAATTTGAATTATATTCATATAACTAGAATATAATTTCAAATACCCCTGAAATATTTTATGAGCTTTTGGAAAAGTCCATCTAGCAAAATAAAAATATTCAGAGGAGTTTTTGGCATTGTTTGAATTATTTTAAATTCAAAACAGTGGCAAAAGAAATTTAAAAATAAAACAAAAAGAAACATTAAATAATAAAGAGAGGGGGAGAAGGCCACCAGGCCACCCACCTAATCTACCTGGCGGCCCAGCTGCGGCCCAGCACTGTTGGCCCAGCCCAGCAGTCGCCCCCACCGTCTTCAACCTCCTGCCAGTAGGCAGGAGGGCGTGTGGTCGCCGCGCGTGGGCACGCGCGCGCCACCTCCTGCTTCCCTGGCCCTCTTAGTGACGCCACGACGATGCCCCGTGTCCCCTCGCTCCTCTC
Organism: Triticum aestivum; assembly: GCF_018294505.1. Taxonomy (NCBI): domain Eukaryota; kingdom Viridiplantae; phylum Streptophyta; class Magnoliopsida; order Poales; family Poaceae; genus Triticum; species Triticum aestivum. Next base: position 100,953,078 of record NC_057804.1, read on the forward strand.
CCCCCTCGCTCTGGACCCCTTCCTCCTCCTCTACTCTCTCTCTCTCTCTCACGGCCGCCCAAATCAGCCGGTGCCCGCCGCTACAAAGCACCGCGCCCACCGCCGTCCCCTTGCCCCGTGGCTGTGACCTCTAGCTCCGCCTCGATGTCGTGAAGCTCCAAGCCGAAGAACGCGCCTGCGGATGCCCAGCAGCGCCGTCGCCGACGCCATCTTCGTCCCCTGCACCGACGACCGCCGTCGACCGATTCGTCGTCACCAGGCCGTCCCCGAGGCCGCTGAGATCACCTACGACCCCGCCGTGAGCTCCTCTACCTAACCCCTCTCTCTCCGCTGTCATTCTCCTCCTCTAGCACCGCGGTCCACCAAAGCCGAAAGCTCACCACCGCCGTGGTTCCTCGCCGTCGTGGCCAGGGCCACCGCAGCCCGCGCCTGAGCACGTCACCGTGCTCGGTGAACCCCCAGGAGCACATAGCACTCTTCGGCTTCTCCTTTAGTGCGCCGTAGCATCGCCACCGTTCGCGCCCGAACTCCGGCCGCCGCGGAAGCGGCCGCCGCCGTTGATCTAAGTTGTCTCCGGCGACCCCACTAGCACCAGACGACATGGAAGAGGCTCGGGGTTCCAACGGTGCCATCCGCGCCTCGAACCGTGGCCTGTGCTGCGATTCCACGCATCGCCGCCGTCTCAGACCTCGCCGGCGGTTAGTCGCCGGCAGGTTTGACCGAGTTGACCAGGGTTTGACCCCCCTGGGTCATTAACATGTGGGCCCGAGGCCCTGCTAATTTAGTTTAGATGCTAATTAAATTTTAGCTAACCCACTGACTCGCTGACTGTGGGCCCCAGCCCTTCTAATTACTTTAGTTAAGAGTTAACTAAACCCTGGTTAGTTCTGGGTCAATGACAGGTGGGGCCCAGCTCTGTTAGTTAATTAGGATTAGTACTAATTGAATTAGTTAAACTAATTACCCCTGCTAACACTTACAGTGGGCCCCGTGGCTATTAATTTGATTAGTTAGAATTAATTAACTCTGTTAGTCACCTGAGTCACTGACCAGTGGGCCCCACTGGTCAGGTTTGACCTGGACCAGCCCCTGTTGACCTGATGACGTCATGCCAACGTCATGCTGACGCAGTAATGTTTTCTGGATTTATTTTAATTCAGGAAATTCCAGAAAATTGTATAAACTTCTAAAATTCATAGAAAATCAACCGTAACTCCAAATGAGATAAATTATATATGAAAAATGATCAGAAAAATATGAAGAATCTGTTTATGCCATGATCATGCATGATTGAACAAGTTAACCTCACTGAATAGGATGAATCATGATTAGGGTAATTTATGAACTAGTGTTTGGAGTTGGAGTTTAACCTTGTTTGAATTCCACTTCAATTAACTTGGCTTACTGCTGCATTAGGTCAATTCAGTTCCTTAGCATGATCATGCATCATATTGCTGCATTGCATTGATTGTGTTTCTTCCTTGTTTGCCGGTGCTTGTTCCCTCTCGATAGACGTGGTTCCGACGATGAGATCGATGACACCGATGACGAACTATATTGTCTTCAAAAGTGCCAGGCAAGCAAAACACCCTTGTTCATTCCGATATAATCCCACTCTCTCGCTCCTGCTCTCTTTTACTGCATTAGGACAACAACGATTCATCTGTTACTTGCTGTAGTAGCTGAACCCCTTTATCCTCTGCATGACCTGTCATTCCACAGTAAATAGATGAAACCCACTAGCATGAGTAGGAGTTGTTTGAGCCCTGTTGTGCCTACTCATTCTTGCTTGTTTGTCATGCCTGCTACTGCTTAGAGTTGTGTCAGGTCTGATTCATCCGGGATGAATCAGAGGTGTGTGAACATGTCCTACGGTGTGTGAGCTAAGCGTGTGAACACGATTTGGTAAAGGTAGCGGTGAGAGGCCATGTAGGAGTACATGGTGGGTTGTCTCATTGCAGCCGTCCTCAGGAACTGAGTTCTGTGTTTGTGATCCATGATTTAGCTACTACCACGCATTGGGCCCGAAACCAATGGACCCTCTCGGCTTCTTAATCACCCTTGTCCTCTGTCCAGGAGTTGCAAGTAGTTTCTGGTGTTTGTAGTATGCTGGAGGCCGTGGGCATCGCTGACCGGAGGGGTGGGCTGTGATGCGGTAGGCCCGTGTCCGGGTATACCGGGCGCCCGTTTGGTGTCACGGAACCCTGCACACATCGTTTGGGGCTGTGAGCGAAACTCCGGCCGGATCTCCTCATGGATGGAACCCGAATAGGCAATAAACCTGGACTAGAGACTTGAGTGTTTAGGCAGGCCATGGCCGACACCCACGTTGGGCTTCCGCTTGAAGGTTGCCGAGTACATGTCGTGTAAACGGCGGTAAGTGGTGAGAGAGTGTGTGAAGAAGTACACCCCTGCAGGGTTAACATCATCTATTCGAATAGCCGTGTCCGCGGAAAAGGACTTCTGGGTTGCTTATATCAGTTCATAGACAAGTGAAAGTGGATACCCTAAAATACGCAAGATAAGCGTGAGTGCTATGGATGGCGTTCTCGTAGGGAGACGGGGGCGGATCCATAGTGGTGTATTGATATGGTGAATATGTGGACTCGTGTGCGCCACCTGAAAAGAGTTACTTGCAGTCGTAGTTCAGGATAGCCACCGAGTCAAAGCTGGCTTGCTGCAGTTGAACCCCACCATCCCCTTTGTTGATAATGATGCATATGTAGATAGTTCTGATGTAAGTCTTGCTAGGTACATTTGTACTCACGTTTGCCTATTTTATGTTTTTGCAGAGAGACGTCAGTCTCGCTAGTAGTTCCGCGTGGTCTTCGACGTTTAGCTTGTTACCTCAGCTACGATCTTGTTCCCTCGGCGGGATCTGGTAGATAGTCAGGCTTTCAAGCCTTCTTCATTTATAGATGTCTGTACTCAGACATGATAGCTTCCGCTTGTGCTTTGATTTGTATGCTCTGAATGTTGGGTGATGAGACCCCTGTTTGTAATATCTCGCTCCCCGGAGCCTATTGAATAAATTACTTGAGTTGTAGAGTCGTTTTGTGATGCCATGTTGTATTTGCACATATCGAGCATATTGTGTGTATGTTATTGAAATGCTTGGTATGTGTGGGATCTGGCTATCTAGTTGCTTATCCTTAGTAGCCTCTCTTACCGGGAAATGTCTCCTAGTGTTTCCACTGAGCCATGGTAGCTTGCTACTGCTCCGGAAAACTTAGGCTGGCCGGCATGTGTCCTTCTTCGTTCCTGTGTCTGTCCCCTCGGGGAAATGTCACGCGATGAATACCGGAGTCCTGTTAGCCCGCTACAGCCCGGTTCACCGGAGTCCTGCTAGCCCAATGCTACAGCCTGGATTCACTCGCTGATGACCGACACGTTCGATGCTGGGTCATGGATGCCTGTCCCTGTAAGTTAGTGCCACTTTGGGTTCACGACTAGCCATGTCAGCCCGGGTTCTTTGTCATATGGATGCTAGCGACACTATCATATACGTGAGCCAAAAGAACGGTCCCGGGCCAGGTAAGGTGGCACCCGTGGGAATACCGTGCGTGAGGCCGCAAAGTGATATGATGTGTTACATGCTAGATCGATGTGGCATTGAGTCGGGGTCCTGACATGGGGCCGGACAGTAGATCTGCGCCGCCTTCTTCATCCAGCCCTAAGAGAGTTGTAGAAAACACATTAAGCATTTTCCTCAGGATATGCGAATAAAACATGCGAATTGCCAACATAACAGTGACTTACCGAACTTGCAGGGCGGGACAGTTGGTACCCGCGGTCCTCGGAGGAGTCCGGCCACGGTTTGCCGGACTTGAAAAGAACCTTCCAGATGTCCTTGTGCGAGGAGCCAGAGAGCTCCAGTAGGGTCTGGTGCTTAGCCGGGTCGAATTCCCATAAATTGCAAGCCCGATGTTGACAAGGAAGAACCCGACGAACTAACATCACCTGGACCACATTGACAAGTTTGATGTTCTTGTCTTCCATATCCTTGACGCGCGTCTGGAGCACCGACAGTTCATCGGACGAAGACTAGTTCAGGCCCTTCTTGGGCCAGGACGTAAGCCGCAGGGGGGCTCCAGATCAGAATTCAGGAGTGACGGCCCATTCTGTGCCGCGTGGCTCAGTGATGTAAAACCACTGCTGCTGCCACTCCTTGACGGAATCATTGAAAGTACCTATTGGCCATGTTACGTTGGGCATCTTGCTCACCATGGCGCCTCCGCACTCGACGTGCTCGCCGCTCACTACCTTGGGCTTTACATTAAAAACCTTCAGCCATAAGCCGAAGTGTGGCGAGATGCGGAGAAAGGCCTCGCACACGACGATGAATGTCGAGATGTTGAGGAAGGAATTGGGGGATAGATCATGAAAATCGATCCCGTAATAATACATGATGCCGCGAATGAATGGGTGAAGGGGAAACCCTAGCCCGTGGACAAAATGAGGGAGGAATAAACCCTCTCGTTGGGTTCCGGGGTAGGGACGATCTGTCCCGCCGTTGGAAGGCGGTGGCCAATTTTCTTGGCCAGATACCCGCCCCCCAAAGCTTTTTGATATCCTTCTCCCGGATGGTAGAGGCCATCCACTTGCCTCCTGCTCCGGATCCGGACATTTTCGGACGACCTTTTTTGGACGGAGAAAACGAACGCTTGGGTTCTAGGGCTCGAGCGAGGGGGAATGGATGAGCAGAGGAAGAAGAAGGCGTGGGTGAAAAAGGGAGTCCTTATCCCCTTATAAAGGCAGCAGGGATCCTGCGCTTCCCCACTTGCCCGGTAAACTCGCTTATTCCGCAAGCGGCACATTGATGGCGCGGTTGGGTTACCCACACCCGTATTGATGCGAATCTCGTGATAAGGGGACATGGTCTCTGCTTCCAAAAGATGCGCCAACAAAACTGCCTCGCGATATGTGTGGTGGATGGTTGAGAGAAACGGTTCGAATAATGACCGGGCCGTGGCATGATGTCACACTATGAAAAGTTGTCAGCAGATTAGATTTGTAAAATATTGTGCTCTCTACGGTGGTATGTGGAATTTGTTTTGCAGAGCTGAACACAATCCTTGTGTTCAGGATCTTCTATGGAGTATTCGGAGAAGGAACCCTCCTTGCAATTCCGAAGACAATCTGCGAGCCGGACTCATCGTCATTGAAGCCTGGTTCAGGGGCTACTGAGAGAGTCCTGGATTAGGGGGTCCTCGGACAGCCGAACTATATACTTTGCCTGGACTGTTGGACTATGAAGATACAAGATTTAAGACTTCGTCCCGTGTCCAGGTGGGACTCTCCTTTGCGTGGAAGGCAAGCTTGGAAATTCGGATATGTAGATCTCCTTCTGTATAACTGACTCTGTGTAACCCTAGCCCTCTCCGGTGTCTATATAAACCGAAGGGTTTAGTCCGTAGGACAACAGCAATCATAATCATAGGCTAGCTTCTAGGGTTTAGCCTCTACGAACTTGTGGTAGATCAACTCTTGTAATACTCATATCATCAAGATCAATCAAGCAGGAAGTAGGGTATTACCTCCATCGAGAGGGCCCGAACATGGGTAAACATCATGTCCCCCGCCTCCTGTTACCATTTGCCTTAGACGCACAGTTCGGGACCCCCTACCCGAGATCCGCCGGTTTTGACTCCGATAGACATGTCGTGTGTGCTTCCGTTGGACTCTCCTGTCCTTGGATTTGTGCGGTAGCAAGGGGCAATGGTAGTGGGGATTCATGGTGGTAGGGTGTGTTGGTGTCGGTGGAGTGGTTGTTGGGATTTGCAGTCGATGCAGACGTCCACAGAGGCCTTCTGTTGTCCTTCCCCTCCCCATCTCGTCGCCGGGGATGAGGTCGTGGCCAGGTTGACGGTGGCGGATCTGGCGGGCTGCATAGGGTCCCTCTTCTGCCCCTTTCTATGCTTGCTTCAATTTTGTGTGGTTGTAAGAGGTAGTGATGGTGGGGATTCATTACTGAGTGTTTTATTGGTCATGGCCGAGTGGTGCTTGGGATTTTTGCGGTTTGAGGTACGTGTGCGCCCAATATACCGTCCATATACCATGTTCTGGTCCTTGCTGCGGTTTTGGTTGTTGGTAGATGATGTCCTAGATGTGTGCAATGCAATGGCTGATTGAACTAGTTTTTGGTTTAGTTGCACAAAATTCTACCCAGTTGGTTGCATCCCTTTTTTAGTTGGCCGTTCACATGTTCTACACTTTGCATTAGTTGTCATGCTTAGTTGGCTTCCTATTTGTACTAGGTTGGTTTTCTATTAGTCTGCTTAGTTGGGGGTTGGCTATCCTTATGTTCTGTAGTTGTTTTCATATGTTGTTCAGTTGCACAAGTTGATAGAAATTTAGGTAGAGATTTTCTATTAGTTGCACAAAATTCTATCTAGTTGGCTTCATTCACATGGTAGTTGGCTGTCCTTATGTTCTGCAGTTGCACCAGTTTGTGCTAGTTGGGTGTCTACACACTGTTCAGTTGCACAAGTTGACTGCTCAGTTGGCTGCATCGGTTTTACTAGTTGGTTGTCCATATACTACTTGGCTGTCCACATGTTCTGCATTGTACTAGGTTGGCTGCTAGATTGGCTGCTAGGTTATCATGCTTAGGCTTGCTTCCTGATTTGTACTAGGTTGTCTATATGCTGTTTTTTGAGTTTACACAAGTTGCTTACTCCCATGTTCGAGGTGCCCCCGTTGGCACCTCTTTTGAGCTAGCAGGGGATGCACGTCTAGGGCGCATGTTGTACCATTTTAGGGCGATGGAGAGCGGCTGTTCGTTGTCCAGGGTTGTTGCTGTCAAGGGCAGGGGGTTTGAGATCTGTTCATGATTTGTCCTAGTCCTTCTTCAAGTTCTATGTTGAGTTCATGTTGTTGTTTGTTAGATGTGCGCATGATGTGTGCAATGCAATGGCTGATTGAACTTGTTGTATATGTTGTAGTTGCACAAAATTCTCCCCAGTTGGCTGCATCCATATAGTAGTTGGTTGTCCATATGCCCTGCAGTTGCACTAGTTGTCTTGGTTAGTTGGCTTACTGTTCCTAACTGTTTGTACTAGTTGGTTGTCAACATGCTGTTTAGTTGCACAAGTTGCCTACTGAGTTGGCTGCATCAGTATACTAGTTGGTTGTCCATGTGTTCTACACTGGACACTAGTTGCCCTGCTTAGTTTGCTTGCTGTTTTGTGCTAGGTTGGTTGTCTACGCGTCGTTCAGTTGCACAAGTTGCCTGATTAGTTGGCTGCATCCATATACTAGTTGGTTGTCCACATGTTTTGCTTTTTTGCACTAGTTGTCATGCTTAGATTTGCTTCTTGTTTTGTATTTAGGTTGGTTGTCTATATGCTGTTGAGTTGCACAAAGTTGCTCTGCTTCCTATTTTGCATTTCTTTTGTCCTAGTCCTTTTGTTTGTCCTAGTTGCACAAATTATCATACTCGGCTGGCTGGCTTTAGTTAACTATTTTTCTCCCTAGTTATTTCCTTGCCTTAGTGAAACTAGTTGGCTTATAAGCTGTGCAGTTGCACAAGGCTGACTGCCCAGTTGGCTGCATCACTGTAGTAGTTGGTTGTCCTCATGTCCTACAGTTTTTTTGCACTAGGTGTCCTGCTTATGTGTAGAGGTTTGCAGATCAAAGCAAGCTTTTATGTTTTCTCTACTTCATTTGCACATCTTCTAACTATGTTTTCTTTTCTTGTATTTCCCCCACAGGCTAAAAATGGTTATAATAGGAGGAGAAGCCGATGGCAATGAAGGAGATGTATTTTTCTCATTTTTTCTCCATATTTGAGTTGTTTTCAACTTATCCATGTATGCTTTGTCCTTTTTAATATTTTTTTGGCTGCTTAATTAGGGTTTTGGAAGTCAGTCCCTTCGCCGGAACTCAAAGCATGCTGCTAATCGCCAGCCACGCCCAAAATGTAGTGTTGAGCAGGGAGATGAAGTTGAGGTAAGGGCATGCTGATTACACATTCACCTTATTTTGGGTCAGATAATATTTTTTCCCATACCCATGTTTTTTTATTTTCTTAGGATGTTGATCAATTTCGGATTGTAAAGCGGACAAAACATGCAGCAGCAGCAGGGCGAGCTGAATCATCTACTAGGGTAAGTAAATCCTTGAATATCAATGTTTCTCGGTATTTTTAGGGGCTGATGAAATTATGCACACCCCCTAGTTTCAAGGTTGGCACAACTATTTTTGTTCTAGTTGCTCAATTACCATCTTCTAGGTGACATCACTGGTCATCTTGATGTACATATAGTTTTCACAGAAGTTGACATGAGTTGGCATCTTTGTAGTTGACATCACTGGTCACCATTTTTGTGCAAGCAACAGTTGGTGGAGGAGCTGCCTCATCTTCCGCAGCAGATGCTGAGGTATGTGGTTTTTTGCGTGTGTTTATGAGCTATTGAACTGTTTCTTGCAGACCTTTTTTAGTTGTTGTTATCTTCTTTCCAACATCATGCTTTATCGTTGCACATCCCCTAGAACATTTTATAGTTGTCAGGTCTAGTATGTTTTCCTAGTTTTCTTGCAGGTTGCACATTGGTAGTCTTCAGTTGTCATGATGAGCTTTCTTAGTTGCACAAAAACATCATATTAGTTGGCATGATCCATTTTATGTTTATATAGTTTTTGCAATACTGATCCACATGATCATTGCTAGTTTTTTTACAGTCCAGTTTTCTGTCCCGTGTTTATTTTTTTTTAATTTTTCATCATCAGGCCAGCGGTGAAGGAGTTGAGGTGGCTACCCAAGAAGATGTGGAGCGACCATCACAAGCTGGCAGGTTAAGGGGATCACCAGGGTGGTTTGCGAAGTTCAATAGCTCGCTATCCCCGCCGCAGAAGTCTAAGCTAGTTTCAAGGTTGTTTGGGGGCCTCTTGAACTTATCAGATACACTTCCACGGGACTTTAGTAAATTCCTGGTGCAGTCCTACCAGCCAAAGACCTCTGAAATGGTGTTCCCAAGCAGGGGAAGTATCCGTGTCGATGCTGACAGTGTTCAAATGGTATTTGATCTTCCTAACAGGGGTCAAAAAGTCACATATAAAGTTGACAAGGATACAACTAGGAGATTCAGAGAGACTTTCAACATACGTGGAGATTCTCATCCCCAGATCACTACATGGTGCAAGATGATTAAGGATATGGGGGGTAGAACGGATGCCACATTCTTTACGGTCTGGCTTGCGGTTGCATTCAGCACTTTCCTAGCACTAACCACGGCCCTGAGGCTGAGCTCAAAGTGCTACAGATTCGTGCTAGGTCATCCAAACCTCAAGAACACAAACATCTGCCTTTTTTGTAGCAGAACACATTAATGAAGCTTTCCGGAATATGGACCAGGCGAAGCAAACTATTTGCTGCTGCTTGTATCACTTGATGGTGAGTGAAAACTAGCACTTCCATTTGTTTTCTTATTTTTGTGCAGTTATAGTTTCTGAAAATACCCCTCATAATAATTGAAGTTGGTTTTTCTTTTTTGGTTTTGCGGCAGATCATGTACCTTGACACGCTCGTTCATGACATCTCAGTAAGCAACTGTGTGACACAACGAATGCATGGGACAGTAACCTAATTGCCAAGGTGATCAAGAAGGACACGATCTCTCCTGGCGTGTTCGGCAAATTACCAGTGAGTTCCCTTTTGTTTTTTTCAACAGTGGCTATTTTTATGTTCTATTCATTTCTGCCTAGTTTTAATTCCTTGGTAGCTGCATATACGATTTTGAGATCAGCTTTTCGACACTTTTTGGTAGTTGCGCAAAAACTGTAATCAGTTGGCACAATAATGCGTGTAGTTGCACAACTTGTAGCTCTAGTTTGGCATGTGGTCGCATGTTCATTTTTGTATGAGACATCATATGTTTCAAGTGGCACAGTTTTACTTATCTTTTTGCACAGATATGTGACATCAGTTGGCAGAAACATTTTTTTTAGGTGACCTGTGGGGTGCATTTTTTTTGGATTGTGCAGTTGCATACATGTAGAAGTGCTACGTCTTGAGCTTGCGTTGGTTTTCCTCGAAGAGGAGAGGGTGATGCAGCAAAGTGTAGCGTAAGTATTTCCCTCAGTTTTGAGAACCAAGGTATCAATCCAGTAGGAGGCTCCTCAAAAGTCCCACGCACCTACACAAACAAACTGAGAACTCGCAACCAATGCAATAAAGGGGTTGTCAATCCCTTCACGGCTACTTACGAAAGTGAGATCTAATAAAGATAGTAAGATAAGATAAATATATTTTTGGTTTTTATAAGATAGATGCAAAAAGTAAAGATGCAAATAAAGATAGATTGAAAGCAAATATGATAAGAGATAGACCCGGGGGCCATAGGTTTCACTAGAGGCTTCTCTCAAGATAACATAAGTATTACGGTGGGTGAACAAACTACTGTCGAGCAATTGATAGAAAAGCGCATAGTTATGAGATTATCTAGGCATGATCATGTATATAGGCATCATGTCCATAACAAGTAGACCGACTCCTGCCTGCACCTACTAGTATTACTCCACACATCGACCGACTCCTGCGTGCATCTAGAGTATTAAGTTCATAAGAACAGAGTAACGCATTAAGCAAGATGACATGATGTAGAGGGATAAACACATGCAATATGATATAAACCCCATCTTGTTATCCTCGATGGCAACAATACAATACGTGTCTTGCAACCCTTTCTGTCACTGGGTAAGAACACCGCAAGATTGAACCCAAAGCTAAACACTTCTCCCATGGAAAGAAAGATCAATCTAGTAGGCCAAACCAAACTGATAATTCGAAGAGACTTGCAAAGATAACTCAATCATACATAAAAGAATTCAGAGAAGATTCAAATATTATTCATAGATAAACTTGATCATAAACCCACAATTCATCGGATCTCGACAAACACACCACAAAAAGAGATTACATCGAATAGATCTCCACAAGAGAGGGGGAGAACATTGTATTGAGATCCAAAAAGAGAGAAGAAGCCATCTAGCTAATAACTATGGACCCGTAGGTCCGTGGTAAACTACTCACAACTCATCGGAGGGGCAAGGATGTTGATGTAGAAGCCCTCTGTGGTTGATTCCCCCTCCGGGAGAGTGCCGGCGAAGGCTCCAAAATGAGATCTCACGGATACAGAAGGTTACGGCGGTGGAAATTGTGTTTCGTGGTGCTCCTGGATGTTTTCGGGGTCCGTAGGTATATATAGGAGGAAGAAGTACGTCGGTGACCGCCCGAGGGGCCCAAGAGACAGGGGGCGCACCCTACAGGGGGGGCGCGGCCCCCTATCTCGTGGGGCCCTTGGGAGCTTCTTGACTTGCACTCCAAGCTCTCCGGATCAGATTTGTTCCAAAAATCACGCTCCCAAAGGTTTCATTCCGTTTGGACTCCGTTTGATATTCCTTTTCTTCAAAATACTGAAATAGACAAAAAAACAGCAATATGGGCTGGGCCTCAGGTTAGTAGGTTAGTCCTAAAAATGATATAAATATGTAAAATAAAGCCCATAAACATCCAAAAGGGGTGATATAATTGCATGGAACAATCAAAAATTATAGATACGTTGGATACGTATCAAGAATCCAGTGTGCCCAACATTTTGTTGTAGTTGCACAAGTTATAACATTCTGTTTTTTGTTCAACACAATATCTGTTTTGATAACCTTGTTCTTTTCTTTCTCTCCTTTTTACATCAGCTTAAAGAGGAGTATAGGGGCACGGAGCAGACACCACTGTTTGGTGATCATTTGCAAGCTCAAGCATTCGTTGCATCCAAATTACCACTAACGTACAATCCACAGGTAAGTCCTTTGCATAAAGGAGTTTCGATCATTTACCGACATTTTCTTTTTTAAAAAACTATTTATAATTGAATGAGTACTCAATTTTTTGTTGTATTGATGCAGAAAAAGGCAAAGATTGCCAAAGTGGTCAATGACTTGTGCAAGGTAGTAACTAAACAGGTTGGCACCTTCATTGAAGCAGTTGCCAAGATTGATGATGAGGAACCGGATGTTGATCCATATGTACAACAGACATCAACGGGAAGCACTCCATCACGCCGTGCTCCAAAAAGGAAGAGACGAGTTTCACCTATACAACAAGAAGAAGAGTTTGATGAGGAGGAGTCAGAAGAAGATGATGAAATGGAAGTACCACAAGATGTTGAAGATGACATGGAGACAGATGAGGATGAATCAGAGGAGGAGGACAAAGAGGAGTATGACAAAGAAGAAGATAATGATGATGATGATGATGATGATGATGATGAGAGGAGGAGGAGGAAAAAGAAGAAGAAGATGAGGAGGAGGAGGAGGAAGAGGAGGAGGAGGACAAAGAAAAAGAGGACAAAGGAGATGAGGAGGGCAAGGAAGAAGATAGTGAGGCAGAGGAGGAGGAACAAGAAAATGAGGCCAAAGAAGGAGATGGAGACAAAGCTGCAGCAATTGATGGTGGTGAGGGGGAAGGAGATGACAAGGAAGAAGACGAGGATGCCAATCCTGATGATCAAGAGGGATCCAAGGGAGGTAGTGACAACTCCGACGATGATGATGAAAATGCCCCTGGTTCTAGTGGTACAGGCGGCAACACAACCAGGGTGAGTAGCAGCTCTGCCAACCGTGCCAGCAACAGCAACTCAATGAGCAGCAAGAGCACAATACAAATGTTGATCAACAAAACTTGCTGGAAAGACAAGAATCTGCCAAAGTCAAAGAAAAATGATAAAGCGGAGTCTCAGGGGAGCATTGACATGTTCAAGCTGTGCAACATGAAGCTAGCTTTGCCAACCACTTTCCCTGTGCCAGACTTCCATGAGCGAGAGTTGTGTGACAAGATTGATTTTGCTATTGACTAGAATCTGTTCTTCTTGAGTGAGGCTGAAAAGAATCCAGTTGACATGGAGGAAGCAGGGAAGGGTCTTGATTGGGTTCATTCAAAGGAGAAATACAAGGAATATTTGAAGCAGCTTCCAGATATCAGCTCCAGCAAGAGCAAGGCAGCATCTGTGGCAAACCCTCATGTGGTCCAGAAGAGCAAAGGAGTTACAATGAAGAAGAATCTGAAGTTGCCTCAAACCAAGCAATAGATGCCGAGGGCAGATGCAGAAATAAATGTGGACAAGGAAGCTATGGTGCAAACTGTTGTGCCAACTGTAGTGATCAGAGAGCCAACCACCACTCAAGATGTGTCAGCAATTCCTGTTGAGCCTACAACCATCACATGAGTTCAACAGATCAAGGGGAAGATTCTCCTGTCAACAGCCCCACCTAAACCAGCTAAGCAGCAAAAGATTGTCAAGTTTGCCAAGGGCACAAAGGAGGAACAGGGCAGAAAAGGTGTGGGGTCCAGACACGAGACAAAACAACGTGCCACAGCCATCGATGCAGGACTGCCAAGTTCTGATAGTTTGGTGCCAACTCAGGCTGCAAAGGTACCAACTTCAGATACCAGTGTACCAACTGAAGTGGTCACAGTCAAAACTAGCAGAGTTGCTCAGGAAGACTCAACTGCAACCGCAAGCCCCAAGGTGACCATTCATAGAGATTCTTCAATGCCAAACACGGAAGGAGGTTGTCAATCTGTCAAATTGCCATCTCCAAGAGCTATCACAGAGCATCCAAGCAAGTTTGCATCACCAAGAGCTGATTTTCAGAACATATTAACACAAGAGGAGGTGTTCAACATTGTAAGCAGGTGCAAGCCTCCCAAGCCGCCAACCACAATATTACTGCGAACCAGGTCAGCGAACGATGCACCTGTGAATGTGCCACAAGAAGATGCCCCTGGCCTTCAACCCATATGCAGATCAAATTCTTACAGCTATCATGGTGACGGGTACTGCGATGCACCAACTTTTGACCTAGGCATAGATGATGATGCTGGGCATGCTGCAGCACTTGCTCCAGCAGCACAAACAGGGGAAGCAAACATGGTTGTCATAGATGAGGATGAGTTGGACCCAGCAACAGTGAATGAAGGATGCGTTGCTGCTGATGCTGGCAAGGGATTGGCTCACCAGCCAGATGTTGGATCACCAGACAACTGCCACACCCTGATATGCGAAGAACCAGCAGTTGGCATGAGCAGTTCTTTAGGACCACCTTTTGCACGAAGATAGATGAGGGTAATAAGTCCTGGAGCATCTCAAAGGTCTCCATTAATTGATTACAACAAAAAGAAGACCTTCAACTCCAATGAAGCAGTCAACAAGCTTTACACTGCCATTGTGTATTGGGTCCGGCATATCCCAGGAGTAGATGATGAGAATACCAGGCAAGCCAACTCCCCACAGCCTGTATACATATCTTTTTCAGTTGCATAGTACCACCCACTTAGTTGCACAACAAGCAGAGCATGTTGCATAGAACAGTGCTTTAAATTGCACACTCTTGTTTTTTTAATTTCACAATAGAGTGGTGTAGTTGGGTAGGGCACGGGCACTTGTTTTGCTATAGTGTTTGAAAGCTAGCAGGGGATGCATGTCCAGGGCGCCCGTCGTGCGATTTTAGGCGATGGAGAGTGGTTGTTCGTTGTCCAGGGCTGTTGCTGTCAAGGGCAGGGGGTTTGAGATCTGTTCATGATTTCTCCTAGTCCTTATTCAAGTTCTATTTCGAGTTTTATGTTGTTGTTTGTTAGATGTGCGCAATGCTGTGTGCAATGCAATGGCTGATTGAACTTGTTGTATAGTTAGATATTTTTGATTAGTTGCACAAAATTCTCCCCAGTTGGCTGCATCCATATAGTAGTTGGTTGTCCATATGCTCTGCAGTTGCACTAGTTGTCTTGGTCAGTTGGCTTACTATTTGTACTAGTTGGTTGTCTACACACTGTTCAGTTGCACAAGTTTGCCTACTAAGTTGGCTGCATCACTATACTAGTTGGCTGTCCATGTGTTCTACATTGGACACTAATTGCCCTTTGCTAGGTTGGTCATACGTCTCCAATGTATCTGCTTTTCCAAACACTTTTGCCCTTGTTTTGGACTCTAACTTGCATGATTTGAATGAAACTAACCCGGACTGACGCTGTTTTCAGCAGAACTCCCATGATGTTGTTTTATGTGTAGAAAAGAAAAGTTCTCGGAATGTCCTGAAAATCCACAGAGGCACTTTTTGGAATTAATAAGAATTTCTGGGCGAAAGAAATACATCAGGGGGCCCAGGGCCTGTCGACGAGACAGGGGGCGCGCCCCTAGGGCGCGCCCCCTATCTCGTGGCCCCCCTAGACCTCCACCGACCTCAACTCCAACTCCATATATTCCGTCTTGCGGAGAAAAGAATCAGAGAGGAAGTTTCATCGTGTTTTACGACATGGAGCCGCCGCCAAGCCCTAATCTCTCTCAGGAGGGCTGATCTGGAGTCCGTTCGGGGCTCCGGAGAGGGGGATTCGTCGCCGTTGTCATCATCAATCATCCTCCATCACCAATTTCATGATGCTCACCGCCGTGCTTGAGTAATTCCATCATAGGCTTGCTGGACGGTGATGGGTTGGATGAGATTTACCTTGTAATCAAGTTAGTTTTGTTAGAGTTTGATCCCTAGTATCCACTATGTTGTGAAATTGATGTTGCTATGACTTTGCTATGCTTAATGCTTGTCACTAGGACCCGAGTGCCATGATTTCAGATCTGAACCTATTATGTTTTCATGAATATATGTGTGTTCTTGATCCTATCTTGCAAGTCTATAGTCACCTATTATGTGTTATGATCCGACAACCCCGAAGTGACAATAATCAGGATACTTCTCGGTGATGACCGTAGTTTGAGGAGTTCATGTATTCACTATGTGTTAATGCTTTGGTCCAGTTCTCTATTAAAAGGAGGCCTTAATATCCCTTAGTTTCTGCTAGGACCCCGCTTCCACGGGAGGGTAGGATAAAAGATGTCATGTAAGTTCTTTTCCATAAGCACGCATGACTACTTACGGAATACATGCCTACATTACATTGATGAACTGGAGCTAGTTCTGTGTCACCCTATGTTATAGCTATTACATGAGGAATTGCATCCGGCATAATTATCCATCACTGATCCATTGCCTACGAGCTTTTCATATATTGTTCTTCGCTTATTTACTTCTCCGTTGCTACTGTTACAACTGCTACAAAAACCCCAAAACGTCTATCTTTACTTTTGCTACTATTACCATTATTATCATACCACCTTTGCTACTAAATACTTTGCTGCAGATACTAAGTTATCCAGGCGTGGTTGAATTGACAACTCAACTACTAATACTCAAGAATATTCTTTGGCTCCCCTTGTGTCGAATCAATAAATTTGGGTTGAATACTTTACCCTCGAAAGTTGTTGCAATCCCCTACACTTGTGGGTTATCAAGACTAATTTCTGACACCGTTGCCGGGGAGCATAGCTCTATTCTCTAAGTCACTTGGGATTTATATCTGTTGATCACTATGAAGAACTTGAAAGACGCTAAAACCAAGATTTTGCCCTCAACTACGAGGGAAGGTAAAGAACTGCCATCTAGCTCTGCACTAGATTCTCCTTCCGTTATTAGTAAGCTTGCGACACCTAAACCTGCTACTACTATGAATTCTGATTTGTCGCACGTTATTGATGATGCCACTTCTGCTATGCATGATGAAACTACTTCTGTGCGTGATACTACTTTGCCATTAGGTGAATTTCTTGATGAACAACTTGCTAGAGTTAGGGGGAATGAATATATTGAAGATGCTATTATTGATGATAGTGATGATGAAGGTTCTCCCAATGATTATGTATTGCCCGTTGTTCCTAAGGGTTATGTTATGAATGAAGAAGCTGCTAGGGAAATCCTTGCTTGCAATGATAGATATGATCTTAAGAAATTATTAGCTAAATGGAAGCAGCAGTCTCTTAATGCTAGAATGAAACCTGACCCTGCTTCTGCTACTTCACCTATCTGTGTTACTAATAAGGATTATGAATTCTTTGTTGATCCTGAGATTATTACTTTAGTTGAATCTGATCCTTTTTATGGCCTTGAATCCGAAACTGTTGTGGCACATCTTACCAAGTTGAATGATATAGCTACCCTGTTTACTAATGATGAGAAGTCTCGCTATTTTTATATCCTTAAGATATTTCCGTTCCCATTAAAGGGTGATGCTAAGACTTGGTATAATTCTCTTGCTCCTGGTTGTGTGCGTAGTCCCCAGGATATGATTTATTACTTCTTTGCTAAATATTTCCCTGCTCATAAGAAACAAGCTGCCTTGCGGGAAATATATAATTTCATGCAAATAAGAGAAGAGAGTCTCCCACAAGCTTGGGGGAGGCTTCTTCGGTTACTTAATGCTTTGCCTGATCATCCTCTTAAGAAAAATGAAATACTTGATATCTTTTATAATGGACTAACCGATGCTTCCAAGGACTACTTGGATAGTTGTGCTGGTTCTGTTTTCAGGGAAAGAATAGTCGACGAAGTTGAAATATTATTGAATAATATGTTGACTAATGAAAATAATTGGACTCTTCCTGAGCCAATTCCTGAAGCAATTCCTGAACCAATTGAGCCAATTCATGAGCCTGTTCCTAAACCCACTCCAAAGAAGAGAGGTGTTTTATTTCTCAGTCCTGAAGATATGCAAGAGACAAAGAAATCAATGAAAGAAAAAGGTATTAAAGCTAAAGATGTTAAGAATTTACCACCTATTGAAGAAATACATGGTCTTAATATACCACCTGTTGAAGAACCACATTGTCTTGATAACCCGACACAGGTAGTAAAGGTAAATTCTCTCTATAGAATGACTCAGGAACCTTTGTATCCTGAAGGCCACCCTAAGAGAATCGAGCAAGATTCTCAGAGAAATAATTTAGAGGCACCTAGTTCTTCTAAAAAGAAGAAAAAGAAAAACGATAGGACTTTGCATGCTTCTAGTGAACCCACTGTAGACACACCTGAGAATCCCAATGATATTTCTATTTCTGATGCTGAAACTCAATCAGGTGATGAAGATGAACCTAGTGATAATGTTAATGATAATGTTCATGTTGATGCTCAACCTAGCAAAAACAATGATATAGAGATTGAACCTGCTGTTGATCTTGATAACCCACAATCAAAGAATCAATGTTATGATAAGAGATATTTTGTGGCTAGGAAGCACGGTAAAGAAAGAGAACCATGGGTTCAGACACCCATGCCCTTTCCTCCTAAACCATCCAAGTCAAAGGATGATGAGGATTTTGAGCGCTTTGCTGAAATGGTTAGACCTATTTTCTTACGTATGCGTTTAACTAATATGCTGAAAGTAAATCCTTATGCTAAGTATATGAAGGATATCATTACAAATAAAATAAAGATAACAGAAGCCGAAATTTCCACCATGCTTGCTAATTACACTTTTAAGGGTGGAATACCAAAGAAACTTGGAGATTCGGGTGTCCCAACTATACTATGCTCCATTAAAAGAAATTACGTTAGGACTGCTTTATGTGATCTTGGAGCCGGTGTTAGTGTTATGCCTCTCTCTTTATATCGTAGACTTGAATTGAATAAGTTGACACCTACTGAAATATCTTTGCAAATGGCTGACAAATCAACTGCTATACGTGTCGGTATTTGTGAGGATGTGCCTGTTGTGGTTGCAAATGTCACTATTTTAACAGACTTTGTTATTCTTGATATTCCCGAGGACGATAGTATGTCTATTATCCTTGGTAGACCTTTTTTGAACACTGCAGGGGCTGTTATTAATTGCAACAAAGGCAATGTCACTTTTCATGTTAATGGTAATGAGCATACAGTACACTTTCCGAGGAAACAATCTAAAGTTCATAGCATCAATTCTATTGAAAAAGTTCCAACTATTATTTTTGGAGGTTTTGAATTTCCTCTCCCTGCTGTCAAGAAAAAGTATGATATTCTTATTGTTGGGGATTTTCATATCCCCGTTGAGGTAACTTAGTGTTATTCGAAATTTCTCCGGTTCCGTGCTATTCGGAATGAGTTTGTTAACAAGACTTGATCAGCCTTGTTAGTGGGTTCATTTTGACGATCACAAGATGGATGAAACTAGAAGGCACAACCTTCTGTACCCTCTTTTTACTTTCTATTATTTAGATTAAATAAAGCAAAAATAGTATTATCTGTCTGTTTTCTGAATTATCTGTGCATAAAAAAATAGTTCGAAAATAAAAGTGCTGCAAATGCCCTGCAAATTTAGTATGATTTTTTTGGAATATTTGAGGATTTTAGGCACTAAAATCACTGCAGGAGGGGCAAGCACCAGGCCACGAGAGTGGAGGGCACCCCCCCTATAGGGCGCACCCCCCTGTCTCGTGGGCCCCTGGTGCCCCCCTCCACTTATGCCAGCACCCACACACTTCATCTTCCACCCAAAAAAATCCCCATCCAGCTCAAGCACGAGTTCTTTCTCGTTTTGCTGCGATTTTCGATCTCCTTGCTCAAAGCTCCATTCACAAAACTGCTTAATTGGGAGATTGTTGCTTGGTATGTGAATCCTCCATTGGTTCAATTAGTTTTTGTTCTAGTGCTTTATTCATTGCAAATTTTTGCTGCACAGGTGACCATGTTCTTGAGCTTGCATGTTAAATTTTTGAGGTCCCAAGCAAATCCAATGCATGATATAGGCTCTAGGCACTTGTAGGAGTAGTTACTATCAATCTTGTTCAGTTTTATTTACTTTTATTTGGAAGTTAATAAATTTCAGAAATTTTCAGAAAAAGAATTATGCTTAGAAGAATGTACCAAGGTGGTTCCTCGGCAAAGAAAGGGCCAATGATTGCTTTACGTGAGCAAGATGTTGCATTGCCGAGGGACGCGAATGTACGAGCTTGTGAGTGGCAATTCGATGATTTTATGGTCAGAGCAGGCTTTAAGGAGGAATTTGACGCGTATGTGCGTAATGCTGAGCTGGAGGACTTCTTACAAGATAAGTGTCCTCAGTACTATCAATTGACTGATTCCTTTGTGCGGAGGTTCAAATATAATTGTACGCGTAATTCTCCTAGTGTCCTATTTGATATTTATGATACATCTTACACCATGGACTTAGAGGATTTTACAAATGCTTGCAAACTCCCGCAGTGGGGTAATATTAATGATCCTCACAAATCTGGATTTAGAGATTTTCTTGCTAGTATTACCGTGGGAGAATCTAGGGACATAGCACAAGCTACCATAGGGAGCATTCATTTTCCTGCTATACATTATTTTGCTCTCTTCATCGGTAGATGTATTAACGGTAAGGATGAAGCATGTCACATGTGTGTCCCTGATCTGTTTGTCCTCAAGAGTGCTGTGTTAGGTTATAAAGGTTATAACTTGGGGGTAATAGTTGCACGTGGGTTGCAGAAAAATAGTAGAAAGGGAGATTTCTTTGGAGGAATTTATGCAACCCGTGTGGCTAATTATCTTGGTATAGCCCCACGAGAGGGAGATATGATAATACCTCCTGTTTATTTGGATAAATAAGCTATGTTTAATCATCATTTTCTTGAGAGGAATGAACAATTCCTCCATTATCGACTAATCTATGACAGACGCAACGTCGTCCCTGTTACTCTTCCTGCTCCCTACCTTTTTGATTTTCAGGCAAAAGGAAGATATGTTGTCACCAGGGAGGAAGCAGCTGAATACGAGAGGGGAGTGGAGGCAGCTCGCCAACACACTGCAGCTCAGGAGGCGGTTGCCGCTGCATCTCAGTACAACCCCGGTTTCACTTATGGATATCAACCAAGCGGTCCTTGGTATTAGACCAACTTAGGCCAAAAGCCTAAGCTTGGGGGAGTATGTACTTCTCAGCGACTTTACATTCATGTTCACACACTAGTCGTCGGTGCTCATACTCTTTCATTGTATTATCCATGCTAGTTTAATTTTTTTTCTAGTTTTCTTCTTGTGTGTTTGATAAACCATAAGAAAAAACCAAAAAAATAGTTAGTTTAATTTCCATGCGTGTAGTAGAATTAAAAGGAAAACCCAAAAAAGATTTCTAGTTCTTCTTCTTACTTGTTGGGAGCTTTCCCATGTAAATAGTTTTATTTTCTTTTCCTTCCTTTGGGGGTCGAGAAGACTATATTGAAAATGTTTAGTGGCTCTCATATGCATGATTGTTTATTTAACTTAGAGCCCATATTACTCGTCTTCTTTTTTGAGTTGAATGCTTGTAGATTCCATCTTAGTCCAATGCACGTGCACTCTTATTATTATACACATCGTTCGGTCGTGCAAGTGAAAGGCAATAATGACGATATATGATGGACTTATTGGGATAAGAAAAGCTGGTATGAACTCGACCTCTCTTGTTTTTGTAAATATGATGAGTTCATCGTTTCTGAGTCAGCTATTATGAAGTAAACATATTTGCAATGACCTTTAGAGATTATAGTTGCTTGTGCCATGCTTTATTAGCTATGAGTTATAATGGTTTACCTTGCGTGCCAACATGCTATTAGAATGATTATGATGTGGTATGATGGGATGGTATCCGCCTTTAAATGAATTGAGTGACTCGACTTGGCACATGTTCACGCATGTAGTTGAATCAAATCAACATAGCCTTCACAATATTTATGTTCATGGTGGATTATATCCTACGCATGCTTGTATTCAGTGTAAATTAATTTTAATGCATGTTTACGACTGTTGTCGCTCTCTCAGTTGGTCGCTTCCCAGTCTTTTGCTAGCCTTCACCTGTACTAAGCGGGAATACTGCTTGTGCATCCAAACTCCTTAAACCCCAAAGTTGTTCCATATGAGTCCACTATACCTTCCTATATGCGGTATTTACCTGCCGTTCCAAGTAAATTTGTATGTGCCAAACTCTAAACCTTCAAATGAAATTATGTTTTGTATGCTCAAGCAGCTCATGTTACAACTAGGGCTGCCTATTTCTTCCATTATAGGTGGGTTATTCTCACGAGGAGTGGACTCCGCTCCTCATTCACGAGAAAGGGCCGGTAACCGGGATGCCCTGTCCCATGATCCAAAAAGATCAAAGCAAATCAAAAAAAGAATTAAACAAAACTCCACCAGGGCTGTTGTTAGTTGGAGGCACTTGTTGTTTCGAGCAAGCCATGGATTGATGCTTGTTGGTGGTTGGGGGAGTATGAACCTTTACCATTATGTTTGGGAACTGCTTATAATGCATGTAGTATGGAAGATACAACCATCTCATAGTTGTTGCGTTGACAGTGAAAGTATGCCGCTCAAAATGTTATTCAATCTCTATTTTAAAATCGAGCTCTGGCACCTCTACAAATCCCTGCTTCCCTCTGCGAAGGGCCTATCTATTTACTTTTATGTTGAGTCATCACCCTTCTTATTAAAAGCACCCACTGGAGAGCACACTGTCATTTGCATTCATTATTGTTGGTTTATATTGGGTATAACTTGACTGGATCTCTTTTACCATGAATTACAATGTTTAGTCGGTCCTTGATCTTTAAAGTGTTGGGGAACGTTGCAGAAAATTAAATTTTTTCCTACGGTTTCACCAAGATCCATCTATGAGTTCATCTAAGCAACGAGTCTAGGGAAAGAGTTTGCATCTACATACCACTTGTAGATCGCGTGCGGAAGCTTGCAAGGTGATGATGTAGTCGTACTCGACGTGATCCAAATCACCGATGACCAGCGCCAAACGGACGGCACCTCCGCGTTCAACACACGTACGGAAAAGCCACGTCTCCTCCTTCTTGATCCAGCAAGGAAGGGAGGAGAGGTTGAGGGAGATGGCACCAGCAGCAGCACGACGGCGTGGTGTTGATGGAGCTGCAGTACTCCGGCAGAGCTTCGCTAAGCACTATGGAGGTGGAGGAGGTGTTGGGGAGGGAGAAGGAGGCAACCAAAGGCCAGGGCGTTCCGGTATGAAGTCCCTCCTCTCCCCCACTATATATAGGGGTGCCAAGGGGGGGTGGCCGGCCCTAGGAGATCCAATCTCCTAGGGGGTGCGGCGGCCAAGGGGGGTTTTCCCTCCCCCCAAGGCACCTAGGAGGTGCCTTACCCTCCTAGGACTCTTGTCCCCCTTAAACCCTAGGCGCATGGGCCTATGTGGGGCTGGTGCCCTTGGCCCATTAGGCCAAGGCGCACCCCCCTACAGCCCATGTGGCCCCCCGGGACAGGTGGACCCACCCGGTGGACCCCCGGGACCCTTCCGGTGGTCCCGGTACAATACCGATAACCCCGAAACTTGTCCCGATGCCCGAAACAGGACTTCCCATATATAAATCTTTACCTCCGGACCATTCCGGAACTCCTCGTGACGTCCGGGATCTCATCCGGTACTCCGAACAACATTCGGGTTACTGCATATACATATCCCTATAACCCTAGCGTAACTGAACCTTAAGTGTGTAGACCCTACGGGTTCGGGAGACACGCAGACATGACCGAGACTCTCTCAGTCAATAACCATCAGCGGGATCTGGATACCCATGATGGCTCCCACATGCTCCTCGATGTTGTCATCGGATGAACCACTATGTCGAGGATTCGATCAAACCCTGTATGCAATTCCCTTTGTCAATCGGTACGTTACTTGCCCGAGACTCGATCGTCGGTATCCCAATACCTTGTTCAGTCTCGTTACCGGCAAGTCACTTTACTCGTACCATAATGCATGATCCCATGTCCAACACCTTGGTCACATTGAGCTCAATATGATGATGCATTACCGAGTGGGCCCAGAGATACCTCTCCGTCATACGGAGTGACAAATCCCAGTCTCGATCCGTGTTAACCCAACAGCTGCTTTCGGAGATACCTGTAATGCACCTTTATAGTCACCCAGTTACGTTGTGACGTTTGGTACACCCAAGGCACTCTTACGATATCCGGGAGTTACACGATCTCATGGTCGAAGGAAGAGATACTTGACACTTGCAAAGCTCTAGCAAAACGAACTACACGATCTTTTATGCTATGCTTAGGATTGGGTCTTGTCCATCACATCATTCTCCTAATGATGTGATCCCGTTATCAACGACATCCAATGTCCATAGTCAGGAAACCACGACTATCTGTTGATCACAACGAGCTGGTCAACTAGAGGCTTACCAGGGACATTGTGTGGTCTAAGTATTCACACGTGTATTACGATTTCCGGATAATACAGTTATAGCATGAATAAAAGACAATTATCATGAACAATGAAATATAATAATACTTTTATTATTGCCTCTAGGGCATATTTCCAACAGTCTCCCACTTGCACTAGAGTCACTAATCTAGTTACATTGTGATGAATCGAATACCCATAGAGTTCTGGTGTTGATCATGTTTTGCACGCGAGAGAGGTTTAGTCAGCGGATCTGCGACATTCAGATCCGTGTGCGCTTTGCAAATCTCTATGTCTCCATCTTGAACATTTTCACGGATGGAGTTGAAACGACGCTTGATGTGCCTGGTCTTCTTGTGAAACCTGGGCTCCTTTGCGAGGGCAATAGCTCCAGTGTTGTCACAGAAGAGTTTGATCGGCCCCGACGCATTGGGTATGACTCCTAGGTTGGTGATGAACTCCTTCACCCAAATCGCTTCATGTGCTGCCTCCGAGGCTGCCATGTACTCCGCTTCACACGTAGATCCCGCCACGACGCTCTGCTTGCAGCTGCACCAGCTTACTGCTCCACCATTCAACATATACACGTATCCGGTTTGTGACTTAGAGTCATCCAGATCTGAGTCGAAGCTAGCGTCGACGTAACCCTTTACGACGAGCTCTTCGTCTCCTCCATAAACGAGAAACATGTCCTTTGTCCTTTTCAGGTACTTCAGGATATTCTTGATCGCTGTCCAGTGTTCCTTGCCGGGATTACTTTGGTATCTTGCTACCAAACTTACGGCAAGGTTTACATCGGGTCTGGTACACAGCATGGCATACATAATAGATCCTATGGCTGAAGCATAGGGGATGACACTCATCTCTTCTTTATCTTTTGCCGTGGTCGGTGACTGAGCTGAGCTCAGTCTCATACCTTGTAACATAGGCAAGAACCCCTTCTTGGACTGATCCATTCTGAATCTCTTCAAAATCTTATCAAGGTATGTGCTTTGTGAAAGACCTATGAGGCGTCTCGATCTATCTCTATAGATCTTGATGCCTAATATATAAGCAGCTTCTCCAAGGTCCTTCATTGAAAAACACTTATTCAAGTAGGCCTTAATGCTGTCCAGAAATTCTATATTATTTCCCATCAGGAGTATGTCATCTACATATAATATGAGAAATGCTACAGAGCTCCCACTCACTTTCTTGTAAACGCAGGCTTCTCCATAAGTCTGCATAAACCCAAACGCTTTGATCATCTCATCAAAGCGAATGTTCCAACTCCGAGATGCTTGCACCAGTCCATAAATGGATCGCTGGAGCTTGCATACTTTGTTAGCGTTCCGAGGATCGACAAAACCTTCCGGCTGCATCATATACAGTTCTTCCTTAAGATGCCCGTTAAGGAATGCTGTTTTGACGTCCATCTGCCATATCTCATAATCATAGTATGCGGCAATTGCTAACATGATTCGGACGGACTTTAGCTTCGCTACGGGAGAGAATGTCTCGTCGTAGTCAATCCCTTGAACCTGTCGATAACCCTTAGCGACAAGTCGAGCTTTATAGATGGTAACATTACCATCCGCGTCCGTCTTCTTCTTAAAGATCCATTTGTTTTCTATCGCTCGCCGATCATCGGGCAAGTCTGTCAAAGTCCATACTTTGTTTTCATACATGGATTCTATCTCGGATTTCATGGCTTCAAGCCATTTGTTGGAATCCGGGCCCGCCATTGCTTATTCATAGTTCGAAGGTTCATTGTTGTCTAACAACATGATTTCCAGGACAGGGTTGCCGTACCACTCTGGTGCGGAACGTGTCCTTGTGGACCTACGAAGTTCAGCAGTAACTTGATCCGAAGTACTTTGATCATTATCATGGTTTTCCTCTTCAGTTGGTGTGGGCATCACAGGAACGGTTTCCTGTGCTGCGTCACTATCCCGCTCAAGAGGTAGTACTTCATCGAGTTCTACTTTCCTCCCACTTACTTCTTTCGAGAGAAACTCTTTTTCCAGAAAGCATCCGTTCTTGGCAACAAAGATCTTGCCTTCGGATCTTAAGTAGAAGGTATACCCTATAGTTTCCTTAGGGTATCCTATGAATACGCATTTTTCCGACTTGGGTTCGAGCTTTTCAGGTTGAAGTTTCTTGACATAAGCTTCGCATCCCCAAACTTTTAGAAACGACAGCTTAGGTTTCTTTCCAAACCATAATTCATACAGTGTCGTCTCAACGGATTTAGACGGTGCCCTATTTAAAGTGAATGTAGCTGTCTCTAGAGCGTATCCCCAAAATGATAGCGGTAAATCGGTAAGAGACATCATAGACCGCACCATATCCAATAGAGTGCGATTACGACGTTCGGACACACCGTTTCGCTGAGGTGTTCCAGGCGGCGTGAGCTGTGAAACGATTCCACATTTCTTTAAGTGTGTACCAAATTCGTGACTTAAGTATTCTCCTCCACGATCTGATCGTAAGAATTTTATCTTTCGGTCACGTTGATTCTCCACCTCATTCTGAAATTCCTTGAACTTTTCAAAGGTCTCAGACTTGTGTTTCATTAAGTAGACATACCCATATCTACTCAAGTCATCTGTGAGAGTGAGAACATAACGATATCCTCCGCGAGCCTCAACGCTCATTGGACCGCACACATCGGTATGTATGATTTCCAACAAGTTGGTTGCTCGCTCCATTGTTCCGGAGAACGGAGTCTTGGTCATTTTACCTAAGAGGCATGGTTCGCACGTGTCAAATGATTCATAATCAAGAGACTCTAAAAGTCCATCGGCATGGAGCTTCTTCATGCGCTTGACACCAATGTGACCAAGGCGGCAGTGCCACAAGTATGTGGGACTATCGTTATCAACTTTAAATCTTTTGGCATCTACACTATGAACATGTGTAATATTACGCTCGAGATTCATTAAGAATAAACCATTGACCATCGGAGCATGACCATAAAACATATCTCTCATATAAATCGAACAACCATTATTCTCAGACTTAAATGAGTAGCCATCTCGTATTAAACGAGATCCAGATACAATGTTCATGCTCAAACTTGGCACTAAATAACAATTATTAAGGTTCAAAACTAATCCCGTAGGTAAATGTAGAGGCAGCGTGCCGACGGCGATCACATCGACTCTGGAACCATTCCCGACGCGCATCGTCACCTCGTCCTTCGCCAGTCTCCGTTTATTCCGCAGCTCCTGCTGTGAGTTACAAATATGAGCAACGGCACCGGTATCAAATACCCAGGAGTTACTACGAGTACTGGTAAGGTACACATCAATCACATGTATATCAAATATACCTTTGGTGTTGCCGGCCTTCTTATCCGCTAAGTATTTGGGGCAGTTCCGCTTCCAGTGACCCTTCCCCTTGCAATAAAAGCACTCAGTCTCAGGCTTGGGTCCATTCTTTGACTTCTTCCCGGTAACTGGCTTACCAGGCGCGGCAACATCTTTGCCGTCCTTCTTGAAGTTCTTCTTACCCTTGCCCTTCTTGAACTTAGTGGTCTTATTGACCATCAACACTTGATGTTCTTTCTTGATTTCAGCCTCTGCTGACTTCAGCATCGAGAACACTTCAGGAATGGTCTTTTCCATTCCCTGCATGTTGTAGTTCATCACAAAGCTCTTGTAGCTTGGTGGGAGCGACTGGAGGATTCTGTCAATGACCGCCTCATCTGGGAGGTTAATGTTCAGCTGGGTCATACGGTTGTGCAACCCAGACATCTTCAGGATGTGCTCACTGACAGAACTGTTCTCCTCCATCTTACAACTGTAGAACTTGTCGGAGACATCATATCTCTCGACCCGGGCATGAGCTTGAAAAACTAGTTTCAGCTCTTCGAACATCTCATATGCTCCGTGATGCTCAAAACTTTTGGAGCCCCGGTTCTAAGTTGTAAAGCATGCCGCACTGAACGAGGGAGTAATCATTAGCGCGAGACTGCCAAGCATTCATAATGTCTTGGTTCTCTGGGACGGGAGCGTCACCTAGCGGTCCTTCTAGGACATATTGTTTCCTGGCAGCTATGAGGATGATCCTCAGGTTCCGGACCCAGTCCGTATAGTTGCTGCCATCATCTTTCAGCTTGGTTTTCTCTAGGAACGCGTTGAAGTTCATGTTGACATTAGCGTTGGCCATTGATCTACAAGACATATTTGCAAAGGTTTTAGACTAAGTTCATGATAATAAAGTTCTAATCAAATTATGAATTCCCACTTAGATTAGACATCCCTTTAGTCATCTAAGTGTTACACGATCCGAGTCGACTAGTCCGTGTCCGATCATCACGTGAGACGGACTAGTCATCGTCGGTGAACATTTTCATGTTGATCGTATCTTCCATACGACTCGTGTTCGACCTTTCGGTCTCCGTGTTCCGAGGCCATGTCTGCACATGCTAGGCTCGTCAAGTTAACCCTAAGTGTTTTCGCTGTGTAAAACTGTCTTACACCCGTTGTATGTGAACGTAAGAATCCATCACACCCGATCATCACGTGGTGCTTAGAAACGACGAACTGTAGCAACGGTGCACAGTTAGGGGAGAACACTTCTTGAAATTTTATAAGGGATCATCTTATTTACTACCGTCGTCCTAAGTAAACAAGATGCATAATACATAATAAACATCACATGCAATTATATAGTTGTGACATGATATGGCCAATATCATATAGCTCCATTGATCTTCATCTTCGGGGCTCCATGATCATCTTGTCACCGGCTTGACACCATGATCTCCATCATCATGATCTCCCTCATCGTGTCTTCATGAAGTTGTCACGCCAACGACTACTTCTACTTCTATGACTAACGTTTAGCAATAAAGTAAAGTAGTTTACATGACGTTATTCAATGACAGGCAGGTCATACAAAAAATAATGACAACTCCTATGGCTCCTGCCGGTTGTCATACTCATCGACATGCAAGTCGTGAATCCTATTACAAAGAACATGATCTCATACATCACAATTCGTCATTCATCACAACTTCTGGCCATATCACATCACATGATCAATCGCTGCAAAAACAAGTTAGACGTCCTCTAATTGTTGTTGCATCTTTTACGTGGCTGCAATTGGGTTCTAGCAAGAACGTTTTCTTACCTACGAATCACCACAACGTGATTTTGTCAACTTCTATTTACCCTTCATAAGGGCCCTGTTCATCGATTCCGCTCCAACTAAGGTGGGAGAGACAGACACCCGCCAGCCACCTTATGCAACTTGTGCATGTCAGTCGGTGGAGCCGGTCTCACGTAAGAGTACGTGTAAGGTTGGTCCCGGCCGCTTCATCCCACAATACCGTTGAGCAAGAAAAGACTAGTAGAGGCAAGTAAGATGACAAAATCCACGCCCACAACAAAGTTGTGTTCTACTCGTGCAAAGAGAACTACGCATAGACCTAGCTCATGATGCCACTGTTGGGGAACGTTGCAGAAAATTAAAATTTTTCCTACGGTTTCACCAAGATCCATCTATGAGTTCATCTAAGCAACGAGTCTAGGGAAAGAGTTTGCATCTACATACCACTTGTAGATCGCGTGCGGAAGCTTGCAAGGTGATGATGTAGTCGTACTCGACGTGATCCAAATCACCGATGACCAGCGCCAAACGGACGGCACCTCCGCGTTCAACACACGTACGGAAAAGCCACGTCTCCTCCTTCTTGATCCAGCAAGGAAGGGAGGAGAGGTTGAGGGAGATGGCACCAGCAGCAGCACGACGGCGTGGTGTTGATGGAGCTGCAGTACTCCGGCAGAGCTTCGCTAAGCACTATGGAGGTGGAGGAGGTGTTGGGGAGGGAGAAGGAGGCAACCAAAGGCCAGGGCGTTCCGGTATGAAGTCCCTCCTCTCCCCCACTATATATAGGGGTGCCAAGGGGGGTGGCCGGCCCTAGGAGATCCAATCTCCTAGGGGGTGCGGCGGCCAAGGGGGGTTTTCCCTCCCCCCAAGGCACCTAGGAGGTGCCTTACCCTCCTAGGACTCTTGTCCCCCTTAAACCCTAGGCGCATGGGCCTATGTGGGGCTGGTGCCCTTGGCCCATTAGGCCAAGGCGCACCCCCCTACAGCCCATGTGGCCCCCCGGGACAGGTGGACCCACCCGGTGGACCCCCGGGACCCTTCCGGTGGTCCCGGTACAATACCGATAACCCCGAAACTTGTCCCGATGCCCGAAACAGGACTTCCCATATATAAATCTTTACCTCCGGACCATTCCGGAACTCCTCGTGACGTCCGGGATCTCATCCGGGACTCCGAACAACATTCGGGTTACTGCATATACATATCCCTATAACCCTAGCGTAACTGAACCTTAAGTGTGTAGACCCTACGGGTTCGGGAGACACGCAGACATGACCGAGGCTCT
This sequence comes from Triticum aestivum, assembly GCF_018294505.1. Classification (NCBI taxonomy): domain Eukaryota; kingdom Viridiplantae; phylum Streptophyta; class Magnoliopsida; order Poales; family Poaceae; genus Triticum; species Triticum aestivum. Next base: position 100,983,494 of record NC_057804.1, read on the forward strand.
CCCAGTCAATAACCATCAGCGGGATCTGGATACCCATGATGGCTCCCACATGCTCCTCGATGTTGTCATCGGATGAACCACTATGTCGAGGATTCGATCAAACCCTGTATGCAATTCCCTTTGTCAATCGGTACGTTACTTGCCCGAGACTCGATCGTCGGTATCCCAATACCTTGTTCAGTCTCGTTACCGGCAAGTCACTTTACTCGTACCGTAATGCATGATCCCGTGTCCAACACCTTGGTCACATTGAGCTCAATATGATGATGCATTACCGAGTGGGCCCAGAGATACCTCTCCGTCATACGGAGTGACAAATCCCAGTCTCGATCCGTGTTAACCCAACAGCTGCTTTCGGAGATACCTGTAATGCACCTTTATAGTCACCCAGTTACGTTGTGACGTTTGGTACACCCAAGGCACTCTTACGGTATCCGGGAGTTACACGATCTCATGGTCGAAGGAAGAGATACTTGACACTTGCAAAGCTCTAGCAAAACGAACTACACGATCTTTTATGCTATGCTTAGGATTGGGTCTTGTCCATCACATCATTCTCCTAATGATGTGATCCCGTTATCAACGACATCCAATGTCCATAGTCAGGAAACCACGACTATCTGTTGATCACAACGAGCTGGTCAACTAGAGGCTTACCAGGGACATTGTGTGGTCTAAGTATTCACACGTGTATTAAGATTTCCGGATAATACAGTTATAGCATGAATAAAAGACAATTATCATGAACAATGAAATATAATAATACTTTTATTATTGCCTCTAGGGCATATTTCCAACATAAAGGTGCTCTACATTTATGTTTTGCGGTCTTAGAAAGGGCTAGCGAGATACCATTTTGTTATATCATGTTATAATTATTTTGAGAAAGTGTTGTCATCCGAGTTTTATTATTATGGCTCGCTAGCTGATTATGCTATTGATACGAGTAATTGTGAGACCTAAGTGTTATTGTGAGTATGGTTAGTTCATAATATTTGCTGAAACTTGAATGCGAGCTTTTCATGTTTACAACAACAAGAGCAAACAGAGTTTGTAAAAGTTTTTCTTTATCACTTTCAGTTTATCAACTGAATTGCTTGAGGAGAAGCAAAGGTTTAAGCTTGGGGGAGTTGATACGTCTCCAACGTATCTACTTTTCCAAACACTTTTGCCCTTGTTTTGGACTCTAACTTGCATGATTTGAATGAAACTAACCCAGACTGACGCTATTTTCAGCAGAACTGCCGATGTTGCTTTATGTGTAGAAAAGAAAAGTTCTCAGAATGTCCTGAAAATCCACGGAGGCACTTTTGGGAATTAATAAGAATTTCTGGGCGAAAGAAATACATCAAGGGGCCCAAGGCCTATCCACAAGACAGGGGGGCGTGCCCCCCCAGGGCGCGCCCCCCTATCTCGTGAGCCCCCTGGACCTGCACTGACCTCAACTCCAACTCCATATATTCCGTCTCGCGGAGAAAAAAATCAGAGAGAAAGTTTCATCGCGTTTTACGACACGGAGCCGTCGCCAAGCCCTAATCTCTCTCGGGAGGGCTAATGTGGAGTCCGTTCGGGGCTCCGGAGAGGGGGATTCATCGCCATCATCATCATCAACCATCCTCCATCACCAATTTCATGATGCTCACCGCCGTGCGTGAGTAATTCCATCGTAAGCTTGCTGGACGGTGATGGGTTGGATGAGATTTACCATGTAATCAAGTTAGTTTTGTTAGGGTTTGATCCCTAGTATCCACTATGTTCTGAGATTGATGTTGCTATGAATTTGCTATGCTTAATGCTTGTCACTAGGGCCCGAGTGCCATAATTTCAGATCTGAACCTATTATGTTTTCATGAATATATGTGTGTTCTTGATCCTATCTTGCAAGTCTATAGTCACCTATTATGTGTTATGATCCGACAACCCCGAAGTGACAATAATCGGGATAATTCTCGGTGATGACTGTAGTTTGAGGAGTTCATGTATTCACTATGTGTTAATGCTTTGGTCCGGTTCTCTATTAAAAGGAGGCCTAATATCCCTTAGTTTTCGCTAGGACCCCACTACCACGGGAGGGTAGGACAAAAGTTGTCATGCAAGTTCTTTTCCATAAGCACTTATGGAATACATGCCTACATTACATTGATGAACTGGAGCTAGTTCATTGTCACCCTATGTTATAACTATTACATGAGGAATCGCATCCGGCATAATTATCCATCACTGATCCATTGCCTATGAGCTTTTCATATATTGTTCTTCGCTTATTTACTTTTCCGTTGCTAGTGTTACAACTGCTACAAAAACCCAAAAACATCTATCTTTACTTTTGTTATTGCTACCATTATTATCATACCACCTTTGCTACTAAAAAAATTGCTGCAGATACTAAGTTATCAGGTGTGGTTGAATTGACAACTCAACTGCTAATACTCAAGAATATTCTTTGGCTCCCCTTGTGTCGAATCAATAAATTTGGGTTGAATACTTCACCCTCGAAAGATGTTGCGATCCCCTACACTTGTGGGTTATCAGTTGGCTGTCTACGCGTCGTTCAGTTGCACAAGTTGCCTGATTAGTTGGCTGCATCCATATACTAGTTGGTTGTCCACATGTTTTGCTTTTTTTCACTAGTTGTCATGCTTTAGGTTTGCTTCCTGTTTTGTATTAGGTTGGTTGTCTATATGCTGTTGAGTTGCACAAAGTTTCCCTGCTTCCTGTTTTGCATTTCTTTTGTCCTAGTCCTTTTGTTTGTCCTAGCGGCACAAATTACCATACTCAACTGGCTGGTTTTAGTTAACTATTTTCTCCCTAGTTATTTCTTGCCTTAGTGAAACTACTTGGCTTATAAGTTGTGCAGTTGCACAAGGCTGCCTGCCCAGTTGGCTGCATCACTGTAGTAGTTGGCTGTCCTCATGTTTTACAGTTCTTTTGGCTGGGTGGTACTAAGCACTAGGTGTCATGCTTAGTTGGCTTCCTGTTTGTACTAGGTTGGATGTCTATTAGTCTACTAGATGATGAGAACACCAGGCAAGCCAACTCCCCACAGCCTATATACATATCTTTTTTCAGTTGCACAGTACGACCCACTTAGTTGCACAGCAAGCAGAGCATGTTGCACAAAATAGTGCTTTAAATTGCACACTTTTTTAATTGCACATTTTTTCTTTCCTTATGTGACCCTTCAAGCTAACTTTGTCTTTCATTTCTTTTTAAAAAATGTAGCCCTGAGATAATCAGGTATGATAATTTCTTCATTTCTTTGAAGGAGTTAGTTGATTCGATGAAGCCAAAGCAGTGGCTTTCAAAAATTGTTATTGAGTCTGGAATCATACAAATTATGGATAACTTACCATAAGGGTCAAAGAAAGTCGTCATGCCACTGAGGTTTTCTGTAAGTTTTTCAAAAACTTCATACCCTCTTCCTTTTTTTTGTACCACTTTTGTTGACCAACCAGGGAGTCTTTTCATACCCTAGTGCTTGAGGCATGTTTATAATTTCTGCAGATCAATTTACAGTAGGGTATCTACAATGTGAATGAGATAAACAAGAAGTTTGAATAGAAGAACCATCTCGACAAGAAAGACTTGGCGAGTGCTACGCCCACACGATCCATCTCATATTTGGCACTCACAGCATGTTCATTTGCACATGGCACATCTATTAGTTGGCAAATACCTTCTGCCAACCTGTTTCAACTTTCACATCTCATTTTTGTAGTGTTTTTTCTTACCTACAACGTGTATCTGTATCTGAATCGTTCACGCATGCAGATCATGCTGCCAATGCTTGACTGCGATAATGTAAACGTCCGCGAAAGAGGTAGGTATTATTGGGTCTTCAACATCAACTTGAGGGACGGTCGTTTTGAAGTCCTTGATTCAAACAGGAAGCTAGAAGACATTGAGTTGATGAACACTGCCTCTACTATCGCGGGGGCTGTACACTAGCTATGGAGGAAGCATTACCCAAAGCAGAGTATCGAGCACTTCCAGATTATTGACATCGACGTACCGAAGCAGCTTGGCAAGTAAGACAAGAAGCATTACATTCTTCTCTATTTTTTTCAATCAATCTGTAGTCTTTTAAAATTTCCTACTTGTACAATCTTTAGTTTTTTAATACACACAACTAGTTTGCAATCTGTTTTTCATTTTTATGACTTTCTCATGGATCATCTAGCCAGTTGCACAGTTGAACATCAGCAGTTGCACAGTGCCACATAATTAGTTGCACAGTGCCAAGCAAGTAGTTGCATAGTGACACATAATTAGTTGCACAGTGCCATAGAGTACATTGTCTTATTGGTTTTAAAAGCCTCCAACATTTTTTATTTTTCCCCACCGCAGCAATGAGTGTGGTCTATTCACACTACTTAACGCCACTGACTGGAACGGGAGCACTACAAAAAAATACACTTCTGTGATGATACGTGTTTGTCACAGTAGGTCACGTTTTCTGTCATGCATGTACATCCATGACGATTTTATGACAGAATCAAGATAGTCATACATGTGCTGTCGTAGAAGTGTTCCATGACATTACCAAAATTATCATCACGGAAGTGTCCACTTCCATGACGATAAATCGCGCGTCACAGAAGTGCTTTTGTCAAGGGTGACTCACACGTGGCATCCACCGTAACGGAACGCCGTTAAGCTATCGGGTCGGGTTTTGGATCTGATAACCCATTAACAGCCCGGACCAATGGGGATTTTCCATGTGTAAAATCATCATTGGCTGGAGGAAACACGTGTCGGCTCATCGTGGGGACAGATGTCATCCACTCATTGGACAGAAGGTGCCTATGATACATCAACACGTGGCACGGCCCAATAGAGGCCTATTCCTGTGAAAAGGTCGGCCCATTTGACTTGGTCAAAAGGTGGTGGGCCGGCCCATGGAAGCCTGTTAATGTCTTATTCGCATATAGCCCATTTACAGCCCGCTAACCCAAGGCCCGTTATGCCCTATCCGAATTAGGCCCAGTAGCGTGATCTGGGCCATCCAATATGATTCCAGCCCATTTTCACTTCTGGCCCATGTATGGCCCATGGCATCTTTCGACCCATATGAGGCCCTTTGTAACTCTTGGCCCATTAATGGCCCGTGGTGAAACTGGCCAGCAGTGAACAGTGTATCACTTTATACCCATTAATGGCCCGTGGTGAAACTGGCCCGTAATGAACAGTGTATCTCTTTATACCTGTTAACGGCCCGTTATTCCGTTGGGCCGTTTCCAGCCCATGTTATCTTTCAGCCTTCTCAGAGCCCATTTACTCTTGGGCTCATTTCCAGCATTCGTTTAGTTATGGCCCGTTACTGTCATTTTCTGCTTGTGGGCTAAATTCAGCCCGAGGTTACAGTCGGCCCGTTTTGTGGCCCGTTAATACGTTGGGCCGTTTTCATAGCATCATCAAATACAACCGATTAACGACGGCCCGTTATGGTCGGCCCATGAACAAACGATTCCAACTCTAGCCCGTTTACGGCCATAATGCGGTCTGTTATTGGCCCATGTTTGACCAATCGATCATACGGCCCGTACAAGGCCCATTGATGATATGGCCCGTAGAAGGCCCATTGTGTCTACAACCCGTATAAGGCCCATTGTTTCTATGACACGTAGAAGTCCCATTGTTTCTACGACCCGTAGGAGGGAAATGGTAACTACAGTAAATATGTAGCCCATGGTTATTGTGGCCTAGTTTTAAAAAATAGGTTATTGCGGCCACTAGCAAACCACAGAAAAAGAACTGCACTGACTACAAGCAAAGAAATACACAAGACAATAAGGAAATAAATAAGCAAGCAACTTATGCTAGGCTATCACGGCTATTACACATATTACATCCACTGGGCATCAAAGTTCGCCACCAGTGCAAATATAGGGAACATAGCAGCATATAAACGTCGCAGCAAAACAAGTCCAGAACTGAAACCACTTCAGAAGAGCTCAAGAAACAATATCCTGGGTACCCATAATGCTGGCAAGATGCTTAGCAAGCTTATTAACTTTCTCTTGTTTGGCGCTTAAGTCCTCCAGCACTTGTTGTTGCACCAGAAAGTATGCATCTGAATTCTGCAGGGACTTCCTCAGTCCTTCGGCTTCCTGTCGCATAACATCTGATCGATGTCTTTCAACTTGAAGTTGAGACTCAAGAAGCTGAACTGATTCAGGCAACGAGTTCGAAGAGCTGGTGCCAGCCGTAGTAGCTAGTAACTCGAACACTGCATCAAGACAGGACTTTGGGGTTGTCTTAGTGTCTTCAATATAGTTTTTATCAGCTTTCTTGGGGACCAACAGGGATATCTCACTATCTTGAACATTATCTGCATTACTTCCTTTACCATTGCATAATGGGGTACTCTTCTCCAATATTTTATCTGCGTTCTAAAAGAGAAACAAACAAACATATCACAGGTTTACAATGTAGTATATGAAACTCATTTTGGTAAACCAGTTCAGTAGTAAGGTGGACAGGATAACAGCATGAAACAAACATATATCTATGTAGTATGGTCACTATATGGTCTATATCATTCTAGTTTATGTTGGCAAATCAAGATAGATACAGTTCGAATCATATCTATTTAAGACAAAGCAGCATAGACAGAATATAAGTGTGGTAAACTACACAGCAATAACAACACTTGTAATGTGCATAACATGAGAACATAACTGTTTATTCAATTGAAACTAAAATCAACATAGAGCAAGTTACAACAGCAAACAACCAAACACTTTAAAGAAACAGGTTTAAAACATACCTGTTGCGCAATTGGAGTTTCAATTGCATCCTTCAAATTTGAAATTAGTTGGTATGAGTAAATACAGTGATGCAAGAGCAAAGTAGTATGAACCATAGCTACGGAACCTGACCTGAGAACAATTCTTCTTCTGCTTTAAGCGTTGACTTGGGGTTCGGAGTGGTGGTCCTCGTGCTTTGGCACTGCAGTTGCCTTACTAACTGCTCATGTTTGGGTGCTTGTAGTGGAGACGGTGCTGTGTCAACGGGAACTGGGTGTCTATCTGCTGGGGTTGGGGTTAGAAGGGGTGTAGCTGGTTCTCTGTCCAACTGGGTAGGGGTACAATCTGCATGAGTGTGGGTTATGTGTGGTGGGGCTGGTTCTTGGGCAAGTACAACCGTGGTTCTATCTGCATCGATAGGTAGCATGATCTTTTCTAAAGACCGTGTTTTTACTCCCACAAATACTGCCATCACTCCCTCCAATTGAAATGGCTGATAAACAAGAAAAGTAATTGAATGTACAGACATTGTAAAATAGACAGGTGCAATGGATAGTAGGGAAGAAAACAGGACATGAAATAATTCACATTTATGTTGTCTAACCAAACAGAATAGCAGGACATAATTTCGCATATATGATGGCTAATTAAACAGGATAGCATGACACAATTTCACATGTATGATGGCTAACTAAATAGGATAGAATGACATACTTCAAAATATGATGACTATGTAAATAGGATGACATGATATAACTATACGATGTGTCTATTAAAGTAGTTGGCATGCCATAAATCACAAACATGCTGTCGATGGAACATTATGGCATGATATAATTCACGGATAGAATGACATAATTAAAAATATGATGACTATGTAAACAGGATGAGATGATATAACTATATTATGTCTTTAGAAAATGGGTTGGCATGCCATAATTCAGATACATGCTGTCTATGTAAACATCATGGCATGGCATAATTCAAATATATGATTTATATACTAAGGAAGTGAGCAGAGGGCAATCGCATATATGATGTGTCAACTAAGGAGATGGCATTCAATATTGTGTATATGATGTAAAAACTAAGCATTGCAATACAACATATGCATGATATGAGTAATATAACCCTGCCAAGTTTGAGCATACACCTCAGGGGGATAATAGGACCGGTCATCTGCCTCTGAATCCTCCTCTGAAGAGCTATCTGTAACCAGCAAGATATCTGCTTCCACATGTAGCATTGTCTGCTCTGAAGACCTTGTTTTCACTCCAGATTTCTCCATCACCAATTCAAATGGCTGATGCACAGGAAGATCAGTTGAATATACAAACATTATCGACAAAAGCAATGAGAAATACAAAAAAGGACGGCATGCTATAATTCACATATATGACGCTTGCCTAAATAACATGGCATTGCATAATTCACATACATAATGCCTTGCAACAAGATAACGTTGCATAATTCACATATATAATGTCTTGCAACAAGATGGCATTGCATAATTCACATATATGGCAATTAGACACTAAACAAGTGGCATTGACACAAAGCATGTCTAAACTAAGCAAATGACATAGCATTGCAAGATACCATACGCAAGATATGAGCAACATAACCCTGCCAAGTTAGAGCATGCACCTCGGGGGGGGGGGAGGTGGGAATATGACTGGTCATCTGTCTCTGAATCCTTCTCTGAGGAGCTATCGGTAACCAGCAACACATGCGCTTCGTTAGATAGCATTGTCTCCTCTGAAGACCTTGTTTCCACTGCAGATTTTTCCATGACTGTGCCGAATGGCTGATGCACAGCACAGGAAGAGTAATTGAATGTACTAAAATTGTTGACAAATTTAACACATAATAAAAAATGATGGCATGATATAATTCACATATAAGATGACTGGCTAACCAGGGTGGCATTGCAAAATTCACATATATGATGCCTGGCTAAACAAGATGGCATTGCATGATTCACATATACGATAAAGAAACTAAACAGATGGCATTGACACAAAGCATGTCTAAACTAAGCAGATGACATCTTTAATGTATACAGTAAGCAATGCAAGGCACCATATGCATGATATTACCAACATCAGCATGCCAAGTTAGAGCGAAGACCTCATGGGGTAAATAGGAGTGGTTTTCTCCTTCTGAATCCCCCTCAGAATAGTTATCTTCCTCTTGATTACAATCCAAAATGGGTGGAGGGGGGCTGCCTTTGTGCCCACCATGGAGCGACGTCTGCATGAAATTTTATTGCCACGCAAGGCTCGTCTCTTTTGCTCTACATGATCAGTTCCATTGTGTACAATAACTGGCATGCATAGGAATAAAACATAGTGAGATTATGTAAGGAGTGCATGCACAAATCCAGAGTGACGGTAGCAAACTGTGGATAAACCCAAAACCAATGATAGAAGGCAGATAATAGCTTTAGTTAAAAAATACAGATAATGGCTCCTTTAATATTTGTTTGCACCCAACATGAAACTCATAGTAGACACCCGAGATTAACAAGATAGTAGACAGATAGTACTGATTGCTTCCCCAGTATGTACCCCACAACCATTTAAAAACTCAAGTTTCATATTAAGCGATGCATAACGTAAGCAGACACGGAAGAGTGCGACCTCTCTTGCGGACCCATGTAGTCCTCAAGGTCATCTGCTCAGTTGATGATGGTAATGCAGTTGTCGTGGCTGCCGGCGGCGGGGAAGAAGATCTGAGGCGGCGAAAGATAGTATGGAGAGCGGATCCCTGCTGTGGTGAACCCTTCCGTCGTTGGAGCAGCTGAGATAGGGTGGAACACAACGCTGCAGGAGCAGGACAAACCACACAAGGTTTTCTTTGACACATATCTGTAACAGAAGTAATTGAGTAAGGGCTTTTTTGAATTTGAGGATTCAAACAATGCAGGAATAGGAAATAGACAGGAATAGGATAGGAATGCACGTCCAAAACAAAGAATTTAAAGACACAGGATTTCTGCCAATCTGGGTGTTTGATTCACAACAATTGGAAGATCACAGGATGCAAAAAAGCATGGTGAGATTAAGTCAAACCACAAGAAAATGTACGGTTATAATGCGATTATGCTACTGTCTCTTAGTCTTGTGCTTGATGAATAGGAATATGAAAAGGAGGACAAGCGTAAATTAGAATTCCTATGGTTTTTCTTTCAAGGAGACACTAAAGGAACAAATCATACATTTTTCCTTTGCTCCATTCCTTTGCACCAAATTCATGAAAAGTAGTACCATAGGAAACTTTCTAATTGCTATGTTTTTCATTCACTTTTCCTTTCAAGCACTGGCGATTCTAGTAGGCAGGCTCGAGCAAGGAAAATCCTACACTAAAAATGTTTTTGTGCTACTGCTATTACTTTGTACCCAGGCCACTGCCATACTAGCTCAACTCCCAGGCCCATTGACAAATGCACAGCTCAAACGTGCAGAGATAAATAATGATGGCATTCAAGAGAGTCCATCACGGATAGCTAAGTTTCCTGGTACCTCACTGCTTGTCATATAGTAGGATAAAATAATCGTATTTCCCGTTACTACGAGTGCTCAGTGGGCAATATATATAACATGTAGAGTAAAAAAGAGATGCAACAAGAGTACAACCTCTTTGGTGAAGCCATGTCAATCTCAGCGTGATTGGGTTGGCCGGTGAGGATGCTCTGGCTGACTTGGCTGTCGGAGGAGGGGAAGAAGATCTTAGGCGTCTGGAGATGGAGCCCGAGGTACAGCTCCGCTGTGATGGAGGGTTTCATCGTTGGAGCAGCTCCGGTGAGTTGTACAACGCCGAGGCTGAAGCAGGACAAGAGAGACAACGTTAACCTAAGTGGAATTCTAACAGCATCTCCAATACATGACGTAACATACATAACCATAAAGTGCTAGATGTTAAATAGATCAGCCGCTCATCTCTAAACTTAACTGTCGAAACTGAATTTAACTGTCGAAACTGAACTTAACTATAGAAACTGAACTTAACTGTCGAAACTGAATTTTGCTGTCGTAACTGAATTTTGCTGTCGAAACTGAACGCACTAGCAAGGTGAGGCTACACGTCGGTCGACTGACTTTTTCATCTCCGGTCAGTTGATTTTGCAGCCATTGGATACGAAATCAAGGGCCTGCAGTTCATCTTCAACCTCCACCCCCCTGAGCTGCCAGCCACCACCGGCCAAACAACAGCCCCCCACCGCCCGCGGCCGGCGGTGCGCCGCCCCACCCGCCCCAAAAACACTCCCCACCGCCGGTCCGCCGCCGCCCCGGCCATCCCTCTAGGCCCCCCGTGCCGAGCTTTTTCTCCGGTGATCCCCACGCCACCACCCCGCCACTACTAGAAAAAGGCCTGCTAGTGGTGCACATGTTTTGCCTACTAATGGCGCACTATAGGTGTGCCACTAGCACCACACCATTAGAATTTTTTACTAATGGCGCACCACAAGTGCGCCATTAGTATACCAGGCAGTGCGCCATTAGTATAGCCCACGGTGCGCCATTACTATCTGACTTAGTAATGGCGCACCACATAGAAGTGCGGCATTACTAATAGTTTTTTTTCAAATATTTTTTCATAATTTTGTTTTTCAATTTTTTTTTGTTTTTTCTTAATCTCGGGTCACTATGGCTTAATCTCGGGTAATATGCTTAATCTCAAGTCAAATTGCACTAAGTGGTCAAACTTCTAGGAAGGTCACCCATCCTCACACTACTCTAGCCCGAGCACGCTTAACTTCGCAGTTCTATCCAACCCCAGCACCACCTCACTTAACAGGAACTTGTTGATATATCTATCATATCAATCCTATTAAACCTTGTTGATGTCTAGGACTTTGTTCATGTTCATGAGTATGATGAAATTTTGAAAAATATTTCAAACTTCCCGATCATATCACGTATAATTTTTTGAAAAAAAATTCCCAAAAAAATTAGAAAGCATTTTTTTCTGTTACTAGTGGTGCACCTAGCGAACGGTGCGCCACTAGTAAGTTTGAATTTTTTTGCCTCTAGATCTTGGAAGCCCCGTAACTTTTTTATGTTAGGTTTTTGAGGATTTTGAAAATGTTTAACGGGGTTCCCCCAGTTAAATTCGGATGTAACTTTTCGAGTGGATGATTTTTCATGTAAAAACTTTTTAATCCGAGTTCGTATGCAAAAGTTATGCCCATTTTACAAATTCCAGAGAGATTTTGCAAATAAAGTCGAAATTCATATTTGTATATTTTCCCAACAACTAGACCACATATCACATGAGAAACTTATTTTCTTTTATTTTTTTGACATTTCCATCATTTTCTTTTATTTTTTTAAAACTAAAAAGGCGGTCCAAGGGGGTGCATTTGGTGGAATTTTTGGGCCAAGTTATTAATGGCGCACCATGGCAGTGGTGCGTCATTACTAGTTCAACTAGTAATGACAACTAGTAATGGCGCACCACACACACGGTGCACCATTACTAATTTTGAAAAAAATTGAAAAAAAATTACTAGTGGCGCACCGTGGATGTGGTGCGCCATTACTAGTTTTGGAAAAGAAATAAAAAATTGAAAAAAAAGTTGAATTTTTTTACTAGTGGCGCACCGTGGATGTGGTGCGCCATTACTAGTTTAACTAGTAATTATGCACTATCCCCTGCTACGCCATTACTAGTTTTGAAAAAAAATTGTTAGTAATGGCGCACCGTGGATGTGGTGCGCCATTAGTGTTTGGACACTAATGGCGCACCAACACATGGTGTGCCATTAGTATATAGTAGTGGCGCACCACATGTCTGGTCCGCCATTAGTGTCCATATCATCTATAGCCCTTTTCCTAGTAGTGCGCCAACGCCCCGCCACCGCCGGCGACCACCGCCCCCACCCTGAACCCTAAGATAGATAGTGGGGTACCTCTCCGGCGAGCCCCCCTCCCCGCTGCAGCTTGTTCTTCCTTCACCCCGGCGAGCCCCCCCCACCCCCTGAAAATTGACTGACCCAAAAGTCGATTCAGTCGACTGAAGTGTAGATAAATCAGAGCAGCATCGCAAGCAAGAGCAAGAGCGAGAGCAGCAGCGCGAGCAAGAGTAATAGCAAGAGCAGACCAGGCAGGGGACCAAGAGCAAGAGTAGAGCAGCAGCGCGAGCGAGAGCTAAAGCAGCAGCAGCTCCTACTGGTGTGGACGTCGCCGCCGAGGGAGCAACACCGTGGAGGAAGTGGCCGGCGATGCCGCCGTAGATGGAGCCGCACCGTGTCGGCTCGGGACCGAGCGCCGGCAGCACCGTGAGATCGAATCAAGAAGAAAATGCGACGATTAGTATACAACCTCTTTGGTGGCGCCAATTCGGCCACAACTTCATCCGAGGAAACGGTGATGATGATGCTCTTCCGGTGGTGCAGGTGAAGATGGCGGTGTGGGAATGGAGGTGGCGCAAAAGACGAGGGGAACGTCGAGGCAGCTCCTTGGAGGTGGAGGACGGGGTGGCTGAACCGGCGGGACGATGAGATCGACGATGGAGCCTCATCCGGTATGGTGGATGAGGGATGTCGAGGTGTTGCTGTGGACGACGTCATCGGGGAAGAGGCTCCCGCTGGGTGGCGGACGGAGCACGGTGTGGGGCTTCGTTGCAGGTTTTCGTGGCCTTGGTAATGGGTGGGCGGATGGGATGGCAGTGGGGAACCATGTCTTAGGGACGCGCTTGTCTGAAATGTGGGGTAAGTTACAAAAGTACCCCCACAGATTTGAGGCGGTTCTCTCAGTTCAGGGCTACCACGGGCATTTCGCGTGTCGGGATTTCACAGGAGGTGGGAGTTTTCGCGCGTGTTCTAGTTTCGGAATAGCAAGGCGCGGGTTGAGATGGAGGGAGTTGTTAGAGCACAATGAGACAAAGATATATCTTAAATATTTCGGGCTAACAAGGCGCGGGTTGAAGAGGCGGGAGTTTCGCAGCACAATAGACAGAGACACAAGCTTTAATTTTCGGCATAACAAGGCGCGACTTGAAATTTCGGGAGAACAAGCTTAACGTGTACCCCCCAAAAAAGACAATTTGCACCTCAACACGCACAACACACACACAAACACCATTTAGACTAGAGTAAGGTACATGTGCATTGCACGCATGAGATTTGGCAACCAAATTATGAATAAATACCACATTATAGCATGTAAGTTGTGAGTCATATATGCATGATGTAGATGTTTCATTTAATTCTTATAGTTCATTTCATTCAAAATCATCTAGTTTTTATAAGAAAGCTGATCTATTTTAAGATTCATCGAATTGTGCATTGTAAGACATAAAGTAAAAAACAAATAATGGCAAATCATGTAGAAAAACATTTGGGCAATTCTGATACGGAAGATTCTAGAACAAAGAAGAAGTGCTTGTGTTTTGATGTTTGTGCATTATGCTTAAGTTCAACCAGTGAGTCTTCTAGATTATACATGTGGCGAAATCTAGTGGAATCTAGATGATATCCAATGGCCAATAGTGCTCAAATTTGCCATCTTTGGACCATCGGATTCGCCTTATCCAACGACCATGTTTCAAAGTTAAAGTTACCCGCACACAATAATAATATATATAATATATAATATATATAGGGGTATAGATATAGATATGTGATCGAAAGCCACCCATCATCTCCAATTAGAATGGTGTGTCCATGCACGGATGCGACGTGGCCAAATGATGTCTGCCATTGGTATCTCAAATTCAAATCAGTCTGACCTTGTTCAATGTGTATACATTACAACATGCTCGTTTCCAAACCACACCGCGCAGATCTCCATTATATTCTTGCATGCATGGGTATCAAACATCAGGATATCTTATTCAAATATTTGAATTCAACTTTACATTGATTATGACCTCACCTAGTCTTTTACACCCACACAGTCGTCTTCTCTTTATAATTGTACCACTAACTTTCTCTCGTGCATGCATGCACACACACTACCAGTCGGCATTATCCATCGCACACATGCAAGCTTTTTGTTCAGGTCGGTCTCCCATGAAGGCACACACCCACACACACCCCCCTCTCCATCATATCGGACATTCTTTATCTCTCACGCATGCATGCGCAACGATCAATGTGTATATAGCTAGGTATTTCATAGTTTTCCACACAAACCGATCAATCGATATATCCAGTGAGGTCTCACCCTCTTTCCCACGTCCACATCGATCAATCTACACCTCTCTATATAGGATTAACATATATAGCTAATACACCCACATTAATTATATATCCAATGTCCCCCTCTCATCATCCATGCCTTTCGCTTCATCTCTCAGACGCGCGCACAATGGCGAAGACAGGGGGCAGTAAGGGCCCTGCCCCCCTAACATCACTATATATCGAGGCTAATATGAATGTGATCATTTGACAATTGCTGCTAAAATGGTTTAAGTTCATGAATTGACCCTCCTCATAAAGGATTAGCAATGCTTTGCCCCCTAGCTCATTTATTTTTCATGGCTCCGCCACTGCGCGCAACAGCGCACGTTCTCGCCCCCTCTCTCTAAATATCGATCTGGCACTTGTGCATTCCTTCATAGTCTCCCTCCACTCGGCCCCTCGCACTATCTTCTAGCCCCCACCGGATTTTGCCACATGTACAATCTAGCAGACTCCATGGTTGAACTTAAGCATAATGCACAAACCTCAAAACAACAGTGGTTCTCTTTTGTTCTAGAATCTTCCATATCATAACTGCCCAAACTCTTTTCTGGTTGAATTTCCATGATTTGTTTTTACTTCATGCTTTACAACGCACAATTCCATGAATCATAAAATAGGTTAAGGGCTTCTTTGATTCAAAGGAATATCAAAGGAATTTTGGAGGATTCTAATCCTTAGGAATTTTTCCTATCTTGGTTGTTTGATTCGTAGGATTGTAAACCATGGGAATTTTTCATATGATTCATTTGCACTAGATTTTATAGGAAACATCCCATCCAGTCAAACCTCTTTGAAAGAATTCTGCGTTTTTTCTATGCACAATCAAACACTCGTACAATCCTGTAGGATTCAAGATGACATTCCACTATAATCCCATGTTTTTCCTATTCCCGCGTTTTGGATATCCTACAAATCCAAGAGGCCCTAGCTTTTTTATAAAAACTAATTGATTTTGAATGAGATCAACTATAAGAATTAAACGAAGGTCTACATCAGGCATATATGACTCAGAGCTTACATGCTATAGTGTGGTATTTATTCATAATTTGGTTGCAAAATCTGATGCGTGCAATGCACGTGTACCTTACTAGTACTTCGAGTATGTGCAAAACACGTAAATTAGAATTCCAATGGCACGCTACATTCATGAAGCCACGTGGCACATGTGGAGGCGTTGTCGCGACCTCCTTGTGTGGATTGATCACAGTGATGTGCTGCTGGTTCCAGAAGAATGTACTTGTCCTCCCTGAGCCATATTGTCGAAACATGCACGAAGCGAAGATGTGCATGCACGTCACCACTACTAGGGAAAACCCTAGTAGTAGCGCGGGTTTAGAGCCCATTAGTAGCGCGCGCTGCCGCGCTACTAATAAGGCGCTACAGCTATTACTTAGGAGTAGCGCGTGTGACATGCGCTACTGCTAAGACACATAGCGGCAACGCTTCTTCTATCACGCGCTGCTGCTAATCTGGCTAGTTGCAGCGTGTTTACTAACGATCGCTACTAGTATTCTTTTTTTTGTGTATTTATCCGCCGTTATACAAATTTTGGTACAATACCAATTATGAGGTTTATATCATTATGTCCATAACAGTGTGTCAAATGAAGGTGGATTAGGTTCAAGTGGAGGCAATATGTGGTGCATGTCAAAAGTATACTACTAATCCAAACTTGATCTAGTTTGGACTAGTAGTACTTTCAATGTGCACCACATGTTGCCTCCACTTGAATCTAATCCGCCAGCACAAGCTATTTAATCATCATCATAGTCATTACCACCAACAGTATTTATTTAATCACCACTAACACTAGCTAATAATAATCATCATAGTCATTACCACCAACACTAGCTATTTTATCGTCATACTAATAGTGTAGCACATCATCATCTTCAAACTCATTTCTAGCTAGCTAATCACTCCTGCTGCTCTCTCTTAGGTAAAATAACATAAAACATGTATAGCTCTCCTCCTTTATCAAGTTGGAGCATGCAGATGAACCTGTCTCCTAATCGTGGGTTGCGCTTCTGTTTGCTGCCCCCTAGTACTTCTCTGCACTCCTCCATCACACATTTGGTCCAGTCTTCCACTATTAAGAATCCTTCACTAATCCTGAATGCACTAAAGTAATCTGTACGATATCTTGGCCGTAAGCTAATAATACTCATGGTACCTTTAGTCTCGATCCCATAAGGCACAACATTCATCGGGAGTCCCTGTTGAAGAACATCGTATGGTAACATACTTAGCAATGAAGTTTAGCTTCAAAAATAATGTATGGAAAAGATGCACCGAGTACGAATAGTAAAAATCTTACCATCTTTCCTAAATAGATGTGACCGTAGTTCATTACGAACACTATTGGTCGCACATTTTCAGTACTAACATTTCTAAATGCAGGAAGAAAATTTGTCTTGACAGTATCAAGATCTGCAAGCCATGGAACATAATGACTGAGCTCCTCGCAGTTGAGTTCAGCCCCGGCACAGTAGTAGGTCCTGTCTAGCAAGCGCTGGACATGTTTGCTTGAACCGAAATAAGCTGACAATAAAAATTAGTTGTCAACTATTTTGGAATAAACAATATCAAAGACATAAATATGGTTGAGAAACTTACATAATGGTATAACTGGAGGCGTCTGCACATCGACCCAGATGTCGGTATTACCTTCAATATCATCTTCCGGACGAATATCAAAGGTGATAACCATATCAGGCTCAAATGCATAAGTCTTGCATAGTGCTCGCCATGTTTTGCATCCAAAATAGGTGTAGTCGTCTGAATTGTATAATTTTGCGTGGAAAATATAACCATGCTCGGTCTTCAAGTAAACTTTCTTTACCTCCATAGTATGACCGAAACCTATCTTATCCAATACAAAAACTCTTGCATGGCAGGGGATACGCTAGTAGAATAGTAAAAAAATTATAAGTTGAAGCAAATGAAGCAGATGTCATGCTTAATTATGAAAAAGGACTTGTCGTTGTGACTTACTATATCCACTTCGAAGTTCTCGTCCAGCTTGATGCTGAAGCGCCTATCATCATCTAGGAAGATTCCGTCGCATAGACCGCGCTCGTCTTCGCAGTATTTGCAAATACCGAAATCCTATTCGTCGTCAGACATTTCCTATGTTCATAGTTGAAACATTAATTGAAAATCAATCGAAGACAACTACCAGGATACTCAACACACAAATCCGGGGCACTCGATATTTCCTACATATTCTGGCACAAGTCATGCCAAAATTCACGGAAAAATCAGGCATGACCTTTGCTAAAATAGGACATATCGAGCGCCTGAAATTTGCCAGAACGGAAATGAATCAACACTCCGGCAAAACATAGGCCACTCGGAGGTGTAACCTGCAAACATGACCGACCACTTGGGCAAGCACATATCCTATTTGAGCAACACAAGATATACAACAAGATCTTACTAACAAGTTCTATTAATTCAACTAGTTCTTACTAAAACTAATTTTTTTACTTGTTTTATGATTCATCTTAGAAATTTGGTTCGTTTCCACCCTTACATGAACCATAACTAATATGAGCCGCATCCGCATCCGATTCGTTTCCACCCTTACATGGACCCTAACTAATTTGATGCAACTAAAATATGAAGAAACCCTAGGCAGAGGTAGGTGAGCAGGCGTGCTCACCTCGGGCGACTGCGATGAGGGAGGGGCAAGTGGCGTTGAGATCCGGGTCGGGTCTCGGGCGCGCGGCAGAGGGCGGCGTCGAGGTCGGGGGCAGGGGCGGCGTCCGAGGCGGCGTTGAGGTCGGGGTTGGGGGCGATGTTGAATCCGGGGTAGGGGGCGGCGTAGAGGGTGTCCGGAGAGCGCGCGGCGGCCGACGGGCGATGGCGGCGGCGAGAGTGGAGGAGTTGGATTTGGGTAAGTGGCCTTGGGGAAGGATGAATCCACGGTTAACTCAGAAGTGGCAGTAGCGCGTTAGGGAAAGCACGCTGCTGCTACATTAGCTACATCGCATTCTGCGATACACGCTACTGCTACTCCTTTCTCTTTTCCCCATTTCATTTATTTTTCTTCACATTTTATTTTTCTCCTTTCACCTTATTATATTTCTTTCATTTTCAATTACCTTTGTATCTGCTTTCCATTTAACTTTAGATCCTTTAGCAGTAGCGAGTTTGGAGGAAACCGCACTGCTACAAAGAAATTAGCGGTAGCGCTATTCTTTGTAGATCGCTACTACTATGTGTAGCCTGTGGGATAAGCCGTGGGAATTTTAGTAGTAATGTGTTTAGGAGAAGGCATGCTACTGCTAGAACTTTAGGTGTAGCGCGGTTTGAGCAGGAGCGCTACTGCTACTTAGTACCAACGCTCTTTTTTGACCCACGCTACCGCTAAGTTTTCCCTACTAGTGCACGCATGCACTCATTCCCTCGCACACACACGCGGGTAGACGGGCGGACGCAATTTTGTACCAAGATCCACCCCATGTGATAATTTGACGCGTGTAAAGTCGTTCACTTCATTGATGGTCAATTAATACAACGCATGCAAATTGAATAGACGTGAGGGCGGAAGAAAGACATTACTACTCCACTGTGTGCATGCGAGTAGTTAAATCATGGGTTGCTAGTAGTACTTCCATTGGTATCCTTCATATTTTGTGCCAATTTTTGACAGTAATATAATATTTACACATTTGAGCAGTGTAGTCTACTTGAAATTGATGTTCCACTAAACTCATCGGGCGTCGTTTCGAGCCTCGAAACCAAAACCATCAATTAATCTTTACCTTGTTCCCATCCCATTTGAAAGCCTGCTCACACCTACTAGTACGTACCAAACCTGAATGTGTTCCCACTATGCAGGTATTAGTACTAGTGCTAGTACTTAGGTTATAAAAAGGGAAACTACCTAACCGAAAATTACTCTACCTTTCCTCCTCATAAGTGCTTCTTCTTCGTCCGTCCTTGCCATGGCCGGTGAGCAGAGCTCTAGGTCGAGAACTACTCGTAACAAGGGAGCGGCAACCAAGGCAACAGAAAAAAGAGAGGGCTCGCCGCCACGCAGAGACCTCGAAAGATCTCTCACGGGCAGGCGATGGCTCCAAGGAGCGCCCTATCTGCAGAGCGAACATGCCGAGCCGGCGGTGCTGGAGTCGTTATCCATTAATGACATGCCCGATCAGCTCAATAAGCACCTCAATAAGTAGAAGGAGTTCATCCAAGGCTTGGTGGAGCTGCTGAAGGAGAACCTCAACGACATGCCCGTTGAGCTCAATAAGCAGGGGGAGTTGACCGCCAGCTTGGTGATGCTGCTGAAGAAGAGCATTGCCTCGGAGAAGAAGGCGACTGGCGAAATCCTGCAACTTCAGGAGGACAAGGTGGAGCTCTGCCACGAGCTCGACCTGTTGAAGGAGAAGAACGCCAGCTGGAAGAAGCTGCATCAGAATAGAAGTTCCTCGATGAAGATGCTGCAGTCCCTCATCATGGAATAGAAGGAGGAGTTGGCGAAGCTTCGCATCGAGCAAACAACTGCTGTCAAGGTACGTAATGCGGCCGTGGAACAGATGATGAAGGCTCGTGTCGAGAAATCCCGCGTCATGGACAGAATGAAGAAGATGGCGGAGGAGACGCGCAAGGAGATGGAGGTCGTGGAGGCGATGAAGAAGCAGTTACGACTCCGCGGCAAATGAGATCATTTGGGGTGATAATCTTCCTTCTTCTTTTGCTCCTGTGTTTCATGTTTTGCTTCGGGTGTTTCGCCCCACGTGTCATGTTCTCTGTGAGGCATGAATAGAATAATGCTTTTTTAGGGAATGAATAGAAGAATGCTAACAATGAGATGCTTGATACGTCTCCAACGTATCTATAATTTTTGATTGTTCCATGCTATTATATTACCCCTTTCGGATGTTTATGGGCTTTATTTTACACATTTATATCTATTTTGGGACTACCTACTAACCGGAGGCCCAACCGGTATGTTTTTTTTTGCCTATTTTAGTATTTTGAAGAAAAGGAATATGAAACGGAGTCCAAACAGAATGAAACCTTTGGGAGCGTGATTTTTCGAATGAACGTGATCCAGAGGACTTGGAGTGCAAGTCAAGAAGCAGCCGAGGCGGCCACGATATAGGAGGGCGCCCCCCCTATAGGGCACGCCCCCTGTCTCGTGGGACCCTCGGGCGGCCACCGACGTACTTCTTCCTCCTATATATACCTATGTACCCCGAAAACATCTAGGAGGCAGCCGAAACACAATTTCCACCACCGTAACCTTCTGTATCCGCGAGATCCCATCTTGGAGCCTTCGCCGGCACTCTGCCGGAGGGGGAATCGACCACGAAGGACTTCTACATCAACATCATTGCCCCTCCGATGAGTTGTGAGTAGTTTACCATAGACCTACGGGTCCATAGTTATTAGCTAGATGGCTTCTTCTCTCTTTTTGGATCTCAATACAATGTTCTCCCCCTCTCTTGTGGAGATCTATTCGATGTAATCTCTTTTTGCGGTGTGTTTGTCGAGATCCGATGAATTGTGGGTTTATGATCAAGTTTATCTATGAATAATATTTGAATCTTCTCTGAATTATTTTGTGTATGATTGAGTTATCTTTGCAAGTCTCTTCGAATTATCAGTTTGGTTTGGCCTACTAGATTGATCTTTCTTGCCATGGGAGAAGTGCTTAGCTTTGGATTCAATCTTGCGGTGTCCTTACCCAGTGACAGAAAGGGTTGCAAGGCATGTATTGTATTGTTGCCATCGAGGATAACAAGATGGGGTTTATATCATATTGCTTGAGTTTATCCCTCTACATCATGTCATCTTGCTTAATGCGTTACTCTGTTCTTATGAACTTAATACTCTAGATGCAGGCAGGAGTTGGTCGATGTGTGGAGTAATAGTAGTAGATGCAGGCAGGAGTCGGTCTACTTGTTATGGACGTGATGCCTATATACATGATCATGCCTAGATAATCTCATAATTATTCGCGTTTCTATCAATTGCTTGACAGTAATTTGTTCACCCACCGTAATACTTATGCTATCTTGAGAGAAGCCTCTAGTGAAACCTATGGCCCCGGGTCTATCTCTTATCATATTTGCTTCCAATCTACTTTTATTTGCATCTTTACTTTTTGCATCTATGTTATAAAATACCAAAAATATATTTATCTTATCTTACTATCTCTATCAGATCTCACTTTTGCAAGTGGCCGTGAAGGGATTGACAACCCCTTTATCGCATTGGTTGCGAGTTCTCAATTTGTTTGTGTAGGTGCGTGGGACTTTTGCGGAGCCTCCTACCGGATTGATACCTTGGTTGTCAAAAACTGAGGGAAATACTTATGCTACTATTGCTGCATCACCCTCTCCTCTTCGAGGAAAACCTACGCGAGCTCAAGACGTAGCAAGAAGGATTTCTGGCACCGTCGCCGGAGAGGTCTTCTCTCAAGTCATGACATACCAGGTACCCATCACAAACCTATCTCCCTCGCATTTACATTATTTGCCATTTGCCTCTCGTTTTCCTCTCCCCCACTTCACCCTTGTCGGTTTATTTGCCCTCTCTTTCCCAATCTCCTCTCCCTTTCGCTTGCCTTTCTGTTTGCTTGTGTCTCCATGTGCCTTCTATGTGCTTGCATCTTTGCTTGCTAAAAATCTATTGATATGGATCCACTTAAAGTGTTCTACTTGGATCATCTTCGATCCTTATGCGCTCGTGCTGAAACCCCAACTAGCCTAGTTGATGGGAAATATTTAGATGAGCATGCTCATTTTGTGAGTCATTGTTTGTCTGAAAAAGGGAAGGTCTTATGGTATCATTTAAATAGTTTGCTATGCTATGCTTGGAATATTTGTGAAATTTGTGATTTTACTTGTTGCTCTAAGAACCCTAAAAAACACCTTCCCTACCTATGTGAGTTCAATGATAATAAAATCTTATCTTCTTATGCTAAGGGTGTTTATAGCTACTATAATATCAAACAAATTGAAGAATTTGTCGTTTTTAAGGGTGCTTATGAAGTTGCTTCTTTGATTGAAAAGTATGATTTTACTCTCAACAAGTCTGAAAATTCCGTCATACTTAAATATTGCAATGAAAACTTTGCTCATAATGTCTATGTCCAAGAATTTATTGAAAGAATGACCGTTGCTTTGGAAGAAAATAATGATATGCATGAATATAGATAATGATGATTCCGATGATTTGATTGAAATATCCCTTGATGAACATGATGCTTGCTATTCTTGTGGCCATGATGCCAATATTTATGAAGATGAATTTGCTATAGTTCCTTATGTTAAACATGAGATCGTTGCTATTGCACCCATACTTGGTAGTTCCTTCGATGAAAAGGTTGATTGCAATGATTTTACTATAAATTATCTTGATGTCAATTGGCTAATAATATGCAAAACCCTAAGCTTGGGGATGCTAGTTTTGCTATGTTTACTACTTGTTGCAATGATCATGATTGGGGTGATTCTTCTTACGTTCTTGAAAATTTATTTAAGCCCCTTGATGAATATGAGATTGATAATAGTGTTTGCAATAATATTGAAAGTGGGTTTGGAAGAGTGTCAACTTTAGATCCCACATATTTGGAGTATGTTCAATCATATGATATTTTTGATAAAAGTGGGTTCAGAAAGGTCATGACTTTAGCTAATGATCCCACTATCTTGGAAGAGGGTCAACTTCGCATGCATATGGATCGTGTTGGAAATATATTTTTTGATAGTTATTTTGTTGAATTTTCTTATGATCCTACATATAATTATCATGAGAGAGGAAAATATGGTTGTAGAAATTTTCATATTACTAAATTACCTCTCTTCATGTTGAGATTGCTATCATCTCTTTGTTCTTCCTTGCATTTGCTAGTTTTTGCTTGCCTTGAAAATTTGTTTGCTTACAATATGCCTATGCATAGGAAGTATGTTAGACTTAGATGTGTTTGTCATGTGTTTCATGATGCTCTCTTTGTGCTTCAATTCTTGTCTTTCATGTGAGCATCGTTAAAATCTCAATGCCTAGCTAAAAGGCTTTAAAGAAAAGCGCTTGTCGGGAGACAACCCAATATTTTTCCTTGCTGTTATTTAATAATTTTGTATCTACTTTCTGTATAGATGTGTTTTTATCTTTTAATTAGTGTTTGTGCCAAGTAGAACCTATAGGATAAACTATGATGATAATTGATTTGATTCTGCTGAAAAACAGAAACTTTGCGCTCACGAGAAAAAAATTCAATAAATGACAGAAACGTGATTTTGCATTTATTATTTTTTCTGCTGATCAATAGATAAATTGTACAGTACGTCCTATTTTGGTAGGATTTTTAGAGTTCCAGAAGTTTGCGTTAGTTACAGATTTGCACAGACTGTTCTGTTTTTGACAGATTCTGTTTTTCGTGTGTTGTTTGCTTATTTTGATGCATCCATGGCTTGTAAAATAGTTTATAAACCATAGAGAAGTTGGAATACAGTAGGTTTAACACGAAAATAAATAAAGAATGAGTTAATTACAGTATCTTATGCGGTGGTTTTGTTTTCTTTCACTAACGGAGCTTATAAGATTTCCTGTTGAGTTTTGTGTTGTGAAGTTTTCAAGTTTTGGGTAAAGCTTTTATGGACTATGGAATAAAGGGTTGCAAGAGCCTAAGCTTGGGGATGCCCAAGGCACCCCATGACATTCAAGGATATCCAAAAGCCTAAGCTTGGGGATGCCCCGGGAAGGCATCCCCTCTTTCGTCTTCGTTCATTGGTATCTTTACTTGGAGCTATATTTTTATTCGCCACATGATATGTGTTTTGCTTGGAGCGTCGTGTATTATATTAGTCTTTTCTTTTTAGTTTACCACAATCATCCTTGTTGTACACACCTTTTTGGAGAAGCCTATTTGATTAGAATTTGCTAGAATACTCTATGTGCTTCACTTATATCTTTTGAGCTTGATAGTTTTTGCTCTAGTGCTTCACTTATATCTTTTAGAGCACGATGGTGTGTTAATTTTTGAAGAAATTCTTAGTGTCTCATGCTTCACTTATATCTTTTTTTAGAATCTTTTAGAACATCATGGTATTTGCTATGGTTACAAAATTGTTCCTAGAATGATGAGCATCCAAGTTGGGTATAATAAAAACTATCATAGGAAGTGAATTGGATGCTATGATCAATTTGACACTTGATAATTGTTTTGAGATATGGAGGTAGTGATATTAAAGTCATGCTAGTTGGGTGATTATGAATTTAAAGAATGCTTGTGTTGACGTTAGCAAGTCCCGTAGCATGCATGTATGGTTAAAGTTGTGTAACAAATTTGAAACATGAAGTGTACCTGGCTTGTGCATCCTTATGAGTGGCGGTCGGGGACGAGTGATGGTCTTTTCCTACCAATTTATCCCCCTAGGAGCATGCACGTAGTACTTGATTTTTGATGACTTCTAAATTTTTGCAATAAGTATATGAGTTCTTTTGACTAATGTTGAGTCCATGGATTATACACACTTTTACCTTTCCGCCATTGCTAGCCTCTCCGGTACCGTGCATTGCCCTTTCTCACCTTGAGAGTTGGTGCAAACTTCGCCGGTGCATCCAAAGCCCGTGATACGATACGCTCTATCACACATAAACCTCCTTATATCTTCCTCAAAACAGCTACCATACCTACCTATTATGGCATTTCCATAGCCATTCTGAGATATATTGCCATGCAACTTTCCACCGTTCCGTTTTTCATCATCATGACATATATTACTTTTGTCATATTGCCATTGCATGATCATGTAGTTGACATCGTATTTGTGGCAAAGCCACCGTGCATTATTCTTCATACATGTCACTCTTGATTCATTGCACCATCCCGGTACACCGCCGGAGGCATTCATATAGAGTCATATCTTGTTCTAGTTTCGAGTTGTAATTCATATGTTGTAATCAATAGAAGTGTGATGATCATCATTATTAGAGCCAAAAGAAAAAAAAGAAGAAAGGCCAAAAGAAAAAAAGAAAGGCCCAAAAAAAGGAAAAAAAAAGAAAAGAAAAAAAGGGAAAAAAAGAAAATAAATGAAAGGGCAATGTTACTATCTCTTTTTCCACACTTGTGCTTCAAGGTAGCACCTTGTTCTTCATGTAGTGAGTCTCATATGTTGTGCTTCAAAGTAGCACCATGTTTTTCATATAGTGAGTCTCATAAGTTGTCTTTTTCATACTAGTGGGAATTTTTCATTATAGAACTTGGCTTGTATATTCCTACGATGGGCTTCCTCAAATGCCCTAGGTCTTCGTGAGCAAGCAAGTTGGATGCACACCCACTAGTTTTCTTTTGTTGAGCATTCTTTTATAGCTCTAGTGCATCTGTTGCATGGCAATCCCTACTCCTCATGTTGACATCAATTGATGGGCATCTCCATAGCCCATTAATTATCCTCGTCAATGTGAGACTTTCTCCTTTTTTGTCTTCTCCACACAATCCCCATCATCATATTCTATTCCACCCATAGTGCTATATCCATGGCTCACTCTCATTTATTGTGTGAAGGTTGAAAAAGTTTGAGATTATTTATGTATGAAACAATTGCTTGGCTTGTCATCGGGGGTATAGAAGTTGGGAACATCTTTGTGTGACGAAAATGAAGCATAGCCTAACTATCTGATTTTGTAGGGATGAACTTTCTTTTGCCATGTTATTTTGAGAAGACATGATTACTTTGATTAGTATGCTTGAAGTATTACTATTTCTTTTCTCAATATGAACTTTTATTTTAAATCATTTGGATCTGAACATTCATGCCAAAATAAAGAGAATTACCTTACAAATTATGCTAGGTAGCATTCCACATCAAAAATTTCTTTTTTATCACATACCTACTCGACGACGAGCATGAATTAAGCTTGGGGATGCTTGATACGTCTCCAACGTATCTATAATTTTTGATTGTTCCATGCTATTATATTACTCCTTTTGGATGTTTATGGGCTTTATTTTACACATATATATCATTTTTCGGACTAACCTACTAACCGGAGGCCCAGCCCGTATTGCTGTTTTTTTGCCTATTTCAGTATTTCGAAGAAAAGGAATATCAAACGGAGTCCAAACGGAATGAAACCTTTGGAGTGTGCTTTTTTGAATGAACGTCATCCAGAGGACTTGGAGTGCAAGTCAAGAAGCAGCCGAGGCGGCCACGAGATAGGAGGGAGCGCCCCGTGTCTCGTGGGCCCCTCGGGCGGCCACCGACGTACTTCTTCCTCCTATATATACCTACGTACCCCAAAAACATCCACGAGGCAGCCTAAACACAATTTCCACCACTGTAACCTTCTGTATCCGCGAGATCCCATCTTGGAGCCTTCGCTGGCACTCTGTCGGAGGGGGAATCGACCATGGAGGACCTCTACATCAACATCCTTGCCCCTCCGATGAGTTGTGAGTAGTTTACCACAGACCTACGGGTCCATAGTTATTAGCTAGATGGCTTCTTCTCTCTTTTTGGATCTCAATACAGTGTTCTCCCCCTCTCTTGTGGAGATCTATTTGATGTAATCTCTTTTTGCGGTGTGTTTGTCGAGATCCGATGAATTGTGGGTTTATGATCAAGTTTATCTATGAATAATATTTGAATCTTCTCTGAATTATTTTATGTATGATTGAGTTATCTTTGCAAGTCTCTTCGAATTATCAGTTTGGTTTGGCCTACTAGATTGATCTTTCTTGCCATGGGAGAAGTGCTTAGCTTTGGGTTCAATCTTGTGGTGTGCTTACCCAGTGACAGAAAGGGTTGCAAGGCATGTATTGTATTGTTGCCATCGAGGACAACAAGATGGCGTTTATATCATATTGCTTGAGTTTATCCCTCTACCTCATGTCATCTTGCTTAATGCGTTATTCTGTTCTTATGAACTTAATACTCTAGATGCAAGCAGGAGTGGGTCGATGTGTGGAGTAATAGTAGTAGATGCAGGCAGGAGTCGGTCTACTTGTTATGGATGTGATACCTATATACATGATCATGCCTAGATAATCTCATAATTATTTGCTTTTCTATCAATTGCTTGACAGTAATTTGTTCACCCACCGCAATACTTATGCTATCTTGAGAGAAGCCTCTAGTGAAACCTTTGGCCCCCGGGTCTATCTCTTATCATATTTGCTTCCAATCTACTTTTATGTGCATCTTTACTTTTTGCATCTATATTATAGAATACCAAAAATATATTTATCTTATCTTACTATCTCTATCAGATCTCACTTTTGCAAGTGACCGTGAAGGGATTGACAACCTCTTTATCGCGTTGGTGGCGAGTTCTCAGTTTGTTCATGTAGGTGCGTGGGACTTTTGAGGAGCCTCCTACTAGATTGATACCTTGGTTCTAAAAAACTGAGGGAAAATACTTACGCTACTATTGCTGCATCACCCTCTCCTCTTCGAGGAAAACCAACGCAAGCTCAAGACGTAGCAATGACTAGCAAATTAGATCATTTTTATAGCCATATGGCACTGGGCTGCCGTGTTTCATGCTCCTCCATCATAGTACTACTCCAGTGGAAAACTTGAGTATACCGCACGGTTCTTTGCTCCTCCTCAGGTCGTAGGCACATTTATACGAGCAGTCAAATCACAAGGCCCCGCCTTCCAGCAGTAATGAGCCGTCAAATCACAAAGGCCCTCGCCTCTCGTGAAACCGACCAAGCTAGATTGCCCCACCCTCTAGCCTTTTAAAAAATGTATACTTTTGTATAGTAGTAGTATCGATGGATTGCGCCATGGAGCAAAACTTGAAATTAAAAAAAATGTGGTACATATAGAGAGCGCTCGTCGCCAAATTATGCATATAGTACTACTACGTCCGTCCTGGTTTATAGGTCCTCTTTGTAGTTTGTGCCAAATTTTGACTAAAGATTTAACTAACAAAATGTTAATGCATGTCAAGAAAAATTATCTCATTGGATTCGTATTTGAACATAGTTTTCAAAAATATAATGTTTGGTGACATGCGTGAACATTTTGTTAGTTTAATCTATGGTCAAATTTTGGCATGAAATACAATGGGGACCAATAAACCCGGACGGAGGTAGTATTAAAAAGGCTAGTCACAATAATGGTGTCCAGCACAACCCACCCCTCAAATAAAACTAAGCATCCTGGAATTCTTTGACTGAACTAAGCACCCTGAAATTCTTTGACAACCACACTGCTGGCTATATGATGTTGGCCATATATATTGTACGTATATAATGTGAAGAAACGAGTGGTAGTACTATACCAACTAAAAGATGAAATGTAAGAAATACTAGTATGTACATACTGAAGAGTTAAAGTAACAAGAAGAAACATAACATAGTTCTGCTAGGGGCTCAACACAACACACCCCTCAAATTAAACTAAGCACACCTGAAATTAAACTATGCAACTAATTCGGTAGACACTCCATTAGAACCACCATGAGCAACGATACTGACACCTTACTCACTCAGAGTCCTCGTCCATGTCCTCAACTTCGTCCTTGTCCCTCTTCCTCTTGGCCGATACTTCTTTGATTGAACCGCACACTTGGCTCTTGCTCTTCATCCAACCCTTGTAGATATTGAAACAAAGGTAGCCATCCATTGCAGCATAGTGGATTTGGTCTATATCTAGTAAATTCCGCTGCCATGCATGACGATGAAACGTGTATGGAGGTTTCTCCAGTTTACGGTACGAAGGATGGACCGTGGCTCCTGCAAGGGTCAAAAATTGAAGGCTGGCCACCAGAGGCCAGCAACCGATTCTTACAGAGGTCGAACGGGTTGCCTACAACGAGGCCTATCCGACCCAGGACTTCTTCGTCATTCGTAAATTCTACAGTAATGAATTTGACTAGGTTGCTCTCGAGGAAGTTCTTAAAATCCATGCATTCAACGTCGGCATGGCATATGTGGTAGACCAAGCATAAGTCATGCACACAAACCTGGATCACAGCGGGCTTCTTCCTCTCTTCATCCTTTAGATCCTTCTCTCTTCCCAGGACTGTGGTGTACTCAACATCTAGCCCAGCGACCCACTCATCATCTGAGTTTTCGAACATGTGTCTGAAGTGAGGAAGGAATCCTTTCACCTCGTGGAAGAACGGGTGTAGATTACGTCGAACTCATCGCCGGTGATGGTTCTAACCTTGTACTCACCGCCGATCATGGAGATTTGGGACGCCATGGATTTGGGAGGAGGGTTAGGATTAGTGGAACTGCCGTAATGTGAAAGGACGGGACGACTAGGAGCGAACCTCTATAGTATTAAAGGACGTGTGGGGACGAGTGGGAGCGAACTGCTAGCGTGCGAACGGCAGGGTAGTGGCTTTAAATTCTCCCATGATACGGGCTTCTGAGAGCCCTTGGATCTGAGATCGAACGGTTGCATGGCGTGATTCTAGACCTATGGGTGAATATCCTATCCTGGAGGGTTATTCTGCAAATTTTTAGCAACTTAGCAAGCGGTCGTTTGATCTCAGATCGAAGGGCTGCCAGCAGCCCGTATCATGGTCACACCTACCACGACCGTCGTGTCGCTCGCGCGGTCGCGCCCTTGGAGATTTAACACGGTGCGTTAGGCTATGTGATGTTGGCATGTCATACATAGTCATATCACTTAGTCACTCATACTACAACAAGGTTAGCTATAAGGTTGGCTGTAAGTATATTTTTTACTTCTCTCTATCTCTTTCTTCGTACTCCCTCCGTCCCATAATATAAGAACGTTTTTGACACTAGTGTAGTGCCAAAGACGTTCTTATATTATGGGACACAGGGAGTAGTATTTATTGCATTTGCCAAGGAGTGACCTCTTCCAATGAAATGGTGTGCTTATTAGTTTTTTGTTGCTAACTTTGCTTCATTTAATTAGCTATAGACTCAAAATTGTCTTTTCACATAGGTATACGCGCTTAACACCGTTTCTTCCTTGGGTCACCAAACTAGTCTCTCTCTTCTTGATTAACTTGCCACATCAGACTTTATGCCTATGTGGCAAGCTTAGCACCTGTAGGAGCACGTAAGTACAATAGTGCGCTTTACATGGCATTTTTGCATATGTGGAGGAAAGAGAGGCAAGGAAAAAGTGGAGAAGTGGGCTCTAATGCAAGAGCCAGCCTCTACTACATGGTGGAGCATTGGAAGAGGCACATGTATGGAGGTGGTCAGGAATCGGGAGACTCACGCCGGTCGTAGCACCGCAGTTAAAATGATAATGGCAAGTCAAATCATGGGGCCCCACCTGTCCAGCAGTAACTCGCTGTCAAATCACACAGCTCTACATTTGCAGCAGCCTACTCCCTCATCTTCTCGCATCTCTGTCGAACCGACTAGGCGGAACTGCCCCGCCTACCACGCAGGAAAGGCCCTGCCCTCGACTTTTAAATAGTACAATATACTAATTTTGTATCCATGGATTCCTCCATGGAGCAAAGCCTCTAGAAAACGGCGGTACACTTGTACGGAGTATACAACATGTCCGTTGCATTCGCGTCACACCCCAGACGGTCCGTCGGTCTGGCACGCTGCTCTCCGAATGGAACGCGTGTCATATTGCGTTTGCACACACATGTGGGACCACAATTGAGAACCGACCATAGGCACACTCCGCGGCCCTGCAAGTCGGGTGACTTAATAGAAGAGGGAGACGAGCGATAGTACTAGAGAAGTGTTGTACTACGTTCGTGCCTGGACGATCCCTGCAAGACACAGAAGATCAGTTCGTCCATGCATGTGACCAGACTCCAGCGAAGGTTTCTTCTACATATCATCTACATATCGTGCAGGCTATGTTGTACATGGATGTAGTCGTGGTGAGAAATCTAAAAAAAGGTTTCTTGTCATCTCGCAAAATTAGGTGTCATGTGCTTTGGATCACTGCTAGGGTTAAACAGCGACAACTGGGTTGGGCTAGTCATTGGGGGCACATGCACGAAGACTACTCGTCTACCATCTAGTTCAAGCCGGCTATGTTAATTAGGACATCTATCAATGGACCCCTTTTCTACGAGTTTATCTTTAATTTGAGCTTTGTTCCTCGTCTAGTTTGTCCGTCGGGATTCATGTTGTCTCCTTTGGGCAGTGAGGTTATGATTTCTTGTCATGTGGCATTTTTTCGTGTTATATGTTATAATCTGGCACTACAGATCAAAATGAGGACAACTGCGCCTCCGGGCCACATGCATGAGGACTTCTCGACAGTCATTGACGAGGTCAAGACGGCTTCGGTAGACAAAAGAAAACTAGTACTACTCCACTATATAGGCAGGAGCCTCCGCGCTTGCTTGCTAGTGTTGCTCTCTTCACACTGTCTCGTCCTCTCCAGATCTAAACATGACAACGGTGGCCACACACTCTCTCTCTCTCTGCTCATCGCTGGTCACAGATCCAGTCGGATCCTCTCCACCGGGGAAGGTGAGAAGGTGCAATGTTCACACGGTCGTCCTCGGCGACGGCTCTTACCCACTGCTGGCGCGTCCCGATCAGCCTGCCTTGCCGTTCTCTCCCAAGCACCGCTGGCAAGGGAGGGCCTCCGACCCCTTCTTCCTCGCTGTTGTAGTGTGGGAAGATCTGGCCTCCCGTCGCCCACCTAGCGACATCCCGGCGACCATCAGGTATAACTTCCTTCGAAACCGTCCTTGCTCTACTTCCCGAGCTCCTGACGTCGCTGCAGTTGTATCTTTTACTATTTCTTAGGCCCCCTCGTAGAAAGGATCGATCGGCTGTTCGAAAACCACCTATTTTTTTACGTTTAAGAGGTAAAACTAGTTTATGCACTCGAATCTAGTACTACTTGGTTCAAACAAGTAAGAAAGGGGGTGGGGTGGGGGAGGATTTGTTACCTGAATCTAGGACTTGGTTGAAAGAGGAAATAATGGGGGCGAAAAGTAGCAGAGACTGGCTATCCAACTGGTCTCTAGGTCTAATAGGGAAATAAAGGGAAACATAGTACAAACTCAATAAAAACCCGATCTATTGGTTGAAAAAGGAAAGAAAGTGGGGACTAGGGGACAAGTCAACATAGTAAGTCCAGCACTAGATTTGCTAGCCTCACACAGTATAAGGTGGCTATACTGAACAAAAATGGGACCAACTCAGATATCATGTTCTGATGTTTGTCGACCCAAGCCACTCTTATGTAATGCCACTGGTAAAATGTAGCAGTCGCACTGTTAAAAGTAAGGACACGTTAAACCAATGTTGTTTTCAATGTAATGCCTCCAGTAATATGAATCAATGGCACATTTTTACATGTCCTGCTAAATTTCCCATTAAGATAAGTTGGTTCTTTTCTTTAGAAATGCAACTGTCCTGGTCCGCCTACTCTCTCGTGTCCAAAGTAATGTCGTATTTAACGGTTGTCATAGTTAATCCTAATGCCCACACTAATATTTAGCAATGCCACTGCTTTAGAAATTGCTACTGTCCTTGTAGGATTGCCATTCAGACAAGGAACATGCTTCTTTTCATTTGATGCATGTTTCATCACTTGTTAGTCACCCTCCTTTCCACCTTTTTTATGCAAACAGAGATATACATTTCACGCTCGATCTTAGTTGAACTGCACAAATGATATCCAAATTACAGTTGAACATTCCAGGAGCTTCACAACCAACCTTGATGTTGCTCAATTTTATTGCAACTAATGAAGAAGAAGCTCTGTGGGTTTCGTTTTCTGATATAAATGGAATCGGGGCTGGAGCCGTTTCCTTCAATTTTTTTGAAGAAGAAGCTGCTAGCTCACGGGACATTGCTTCATTTTAGGTGAAGTGCACCAAAAGGTCCCATGAATTGAATCATCCATGTTGGTGACTGAAAGAGCCAGCTTCAGCATCCCAGTCTAAGCACCCCCGACCTCCATCCTTGCGACGCACGGTACACCTCGTTTGCCACCTGCTCGACCCTAGTGTCACTGATAAAATGAAGGAATAATATAGTTAAAATAGAGCAAGTGTCCTCTCTATCATTTCATTTCCAATGGAGATAAAGAAAGTGCTTCTCTTTGTTAATGTGTGTTTCATCAACTACTCCCATTGTTAATGTTTAAGCGTTTCTGCAAACTAGGGTGCTTAATTTTAGTTGATCTGTACAAAAATAGAGATTTGAATGTCTCAAGGTGCCTCATTGTACTACCACTATACACTGATGTTCATCACTAGCAGAAGGTGTATCTGGGAGACTTGGGACGATTTACAGTATGAGGCGTACCGTATGAGGCGTCGCAGGGCCCATCTCGCCCTCGCAGCATGGCATACTATGATACTATCGCAATATTTTCTTGTATTTATTCTGTGTGTTTCATCAACTAGTGCCACTATAATGTAATCACGCTTTTTGATTATCTGTGCAAACAGGCTTATTCAGCTGCATTTTGATGGAACTGCACAAATGTACGTATGGAACCGGCATATATGCAGAGTGCGAGGTGTGCCAAGTAAAAATTACCGACACCAACAATGCTGCATGCATGCATTGGCATCCACCACCACCAGTGGGATGTGTGGCGCTCTGTGTGGACGGATCTTTCTCGGCAGCAAATCCTCTAACCAAATACTAGTAGCTTATATGGGCAGTTTTCTAGGGAGTAGTCTTTTCTAAAAGAAGAACCAATCTATTTTTCTTTATTTGTACACTATGTCACAACTTTGACCCAAAGGTCCAGAGATATTTTAGGGTGATTGGCATAGTACTCAGAGACTGATTGTAAGCATGATTTTCATTAGCTGTCACACTGATTATAAGCATGAGCAGGTGGAAGATTAGGTTAGTGCGAAGCTTACCCTAAACCCTACCGCCGCCGTTGAAACGAGGCGAGCGTCGAGGGAACCGTGGAGAACGGCGGGGAAACAACATCCGGCCTCCTCTTACAGTGGGAGAACAAATACTTCGTGGCTCCGGCTGGCTCTGCACCCTCACAAACGACACACCATACTCGATTGATTCATTATACTCTGGGTGCTCGACCTTCGACCTGTACGCCCACCACCTCCGCCTTACTATTGCCTCGGGCGAATCTGTCTGCTCCATCGCCTAGAGGAGATACTCGATGAACTCGGAGGACTGCAGCATGACTGCTCCTGAGGAGTACATGTACATCGCCGCCCTCATCCCCGCCATCTCTCTCTTTCGCATACATTGCCACATGGCCTGCACCGTCCTCGAAATCTCCCACTCATTGTCAAACCAAGTAAGGATCTCCTTCAACCTAGCTAACTTTGCCTGGTTGCCGCCGGTGATCTGCCTGATTCCCAGCTGCATCCTCTCCATATATGTCATTCTGAGTGGTCTGGTGCTAGCTTTGGAAGATAGGAGGAGAGACGTTGGTCTTGCAATAGAGAAGAGGGAGAGGCGAGATGGTGGTTTTGGAATGGAGATGATGGAGAGGAGAGGAGGTGGTTTTGCAATGGAGAAGATCAGAAGAGGGAGAGGCGAGACGGTGGTTTTGGAATGGAGATGATGGAGAGGAGAGGAGGTGGTTTTGCAATGGAGAAGAGGGATAGGAGCGTGCGGCAGCGATTTAGGATTGGACGAGAGGGCCGGCGCGCTGTGACTGGATCAAAATCAAAATCAATTTACCCTTCAATTAAGAAAGCGACCCCACATTGACTAGTCTCCCTTTTATTTTGGGTCATAATTGACCATGATTTTCGCACATAAAATATATGTTATACATTGCAAAAATAATGTAATTTGAAAGTACATTCAGATATGAACCAAACGATACAATTTTTGGTGACAAGCATTCACATTTTGCTTGTCAAATACAGTACGTGGTCAAACTTTGACCCGAAATATGCAAAACAACAACAAAATACTTCCAAGACCAGCGCTGCTCTTCCTCTCTTCTCCTCTTAAACCACCGCCGCTCCTCTCCTGTTCCAATCTAAATCCAGCGCCGCTCATCTCCTCTTCAATTCCAAAACCACCGCCCCTCCTCTCCTGTTCCAGTCCAAAACCAGCGTTGCTCCTCTCCCGTTCTAATCCAAAATCAGCGCTGCTCCTCTCCTCTTCCATTCAAAAACCACCGCCGGTGAGTGAAGGTGCTGTGGAGAAGTAGATCGATGTAGGAGTACAATCGATACGTGAGGATTGCAGATGGTGACCCTGCGAAGCTAGCTAGGATGTTGGAGATACAGTCTCGGTTTGATAACAAGGACCAACTAGCGGCGACGACGACATCCATGGCCAAATATCTGGAACAGAGCGAAAAGGCGGCGATACTCCCAGAGGGACTCGCGCGGGAGTACACAGAGCTGCTCCTCTGGGCCATGGAGCAAATAGATTCACCGAATCCGATCGTGAGGGAGCGGTGGTGGGAGTATCGATCCCAGATGGAGCATCCACCAGAGATTGAAGGATCGAGCATCTACAGGGTGTCGTTTGTGAGGGTGTCCTACCAGAGCGAGCCGGTGGAGTCTTCATCGACCGAACCCAACTGCAAGAGGAGAAAAGCAGTTAGCCCGACGATGCTTCCCTTCCATCCTCTCCCTCGCCGTTCACATCGTCTCACGGGGCGGTTGTCTGCCACCGAGGAATAGGAGGGGACTACCCCCCCAGCCCAATAGTCAGGCAGGTTGTGAATTGTCAGGACGAGCTTAGGGTTGTCAGTATTTGCAGGTTGTGAATTGTGTTTTGTGTTGTGTATTTTGAGAGTACTTTCAGATATGAATGTCTTTTGAATTTCAGATTTGCAGTATTGAGCATATGAAGTATTTTATGAATTCTAGAGATCTACTTTTAGCACTTTAAAAAAGTAGTTTCATAGGAGTATAAAAGTGCAGACAGTGTGATTCTTAGAGAAGAAACTGCAAGTGTTAGTTTCAGATAAGAAACTGCAAGTTCAGTTTCAGATAAGAAACTACAACTTTCAGAGGAAGAGCATTTATATTAACACAGCCTTTTCTAATAGGGTTAACATCATGTTGGAATTCTATTTGTGGTCAAAAATGGAACTACCAGCCAGTTAACATCATGCTGATCAACATTCATGCATAACACATCTTCATATGATGCACAGTCAATATTCCCACACAATGTCGAGTGTGCGAAACACAGAGAAAACGATGGACGAAGTTTTGGCAAGTGTTGGATGTGGTGTACGTAGATGACAATGGGGACCCACATGTCAATAAAAGCAGAGGCAAAAAATTTGGAGATATTTTCCCTGCACAGGTGGAATCGAACCCAGGCGGAACAGCTGTCGGGTAGTGTCACTTGGAAACTAGGCTAGTTCAGTAGTTTCGTTAATAATTAGGCACTTCCTCAGGTGGTCGGATCCCCTCCTGCACCTTTGTGCGCTCGCCGCGATGCCGATGTCTACCGTTGTGAACATGCTGAACAATCGAGAGGAATCTGGAGAGGACTATACGTGGAGAGGCGGACAATCGGGACCCACCAGGTCTATGGCCGTACGCAAGCAAGTGCCTCATCGAAAAAATACTTCCTCCTAATGCTATACTGACATTGGGGCCCACGGGTTTGTCAACATAGTTACATTTTTAGGTGCTTCAACGTAGTTACTATAGGAGATAAATTCACAACAAAGCCGGGGAGCTGGCAGGTATCATTTATTATCATTGGGGAAACAAGTATCAGCTGGGTTTTGGGCTGCCCCGTCTAGGCTTTCATTTTTAACATGTGCAGCCCACGACCTCGGATGGGAGGTCCATAGGCCTGTTTGTATTTTCTTGAGGGCCGTCATGTATCGACCGGCCTATGGACCTTCCATCCGAGGTTTTCCTCAATATCGGCAGCCCAATTTATGTATTTTTTTGTAGAAAATGCAGAGGTCTATTCTATTTTTCTATATAAGAATAGGAACGCCAGGTCCAACTTATGTTTCCCTTCTAACTATATTATATATATTTAACTTATTTTATATGTTATTATATATTATTTTTATTGTCATCATATATTTAACAGATACTTACATATGTAAGAAAACAATACCCACATCTTATTAACTTATAAAAATAATTTCTTAACAATAAAATCCTGGATTGTTTTGGCATGAAAATCCTAGTGATTGTGTACAAAGCTTGGTAAGATTTAAGGACGAATGTAATAATATCACTTATTATTTAAATATATTTATAACAAAATGCTCAACCCCTTTTTATTTTTTGATAACATTGCTGGCCCAACCCAACATTATAATTAGAATCAGCCCAGCAAAATCATGTATTTCAAGAAAGTGCAAATGGCTTGTAATTTTTTAGGAAATAAAATAAATGGGTCACATGGACGCTACATTATTTGTTCACCCAGCCCAGCTAATGGACTGTAATTCAAAAAAAAAGATCAAATTGACTGTAAATTCTACCGCGCAAAAAAAGACTGTAAATTTTGAAAAAATGGGTTGAATACGTGCCACATTTTTGGAGGCTGAAATGTGGGCCAATAGGTCGAAGCCAACGCAAGTCGTTGTCAATTTAGTCAACAAAAGATTCTGACATGTTAGCCGTTGGATTTACATCCAACGACCGGCATCCATCTTCAATCTCTCGTCTTCTTCCACCAGTGCCGCCGGGACCACCTCCCGCCTCCTGCTGCTAGCAGCTCTGCTTAGCATGCTTCGCTATGAAGCGCTACTCCACCGTTGGCCAGGCCATCCCTCCACCCTTCCACACCTCTTGTTCTTCTCCACCGACTGCCGAACCACACTGCACTAGAACCAGTTAACCCTCGTACACCTCTCCGTTTGTGACTCTACTCCCACGTCTTCCCGTCTCCGGCTCGTTGCTATCCGGGGCCTCGCCTCGTCCACCACCTTGGATGCGCTCAGCGCGGCATGGTCAACGTGGTCAACAAACGACACCATCGGAAGTAGACTGTGCGTGGAGAGGCTGAGAAATGGGTCCACGTCCGCATGAAGGAAATCCTCCTTATTACGCGCAAAATAATGATTCCTCCACCTGACATCAAGGACCCACCGGAAGGGCCTCTGTATTTCGCGAAAAAACGTGCCCCCCGCTGACAGGTCGGATCCACCAGCTATCTTTGTACGCAAGGAAGTGCCTCCTTATTACGCACATAAAAATGAATACTCCCCCTGCCAGCTAGAACCCAGCATTGTGGGAGGCTGACTTGTGGCCTACCAAGTTGACGGGGACGGAGGGCTTTGTCAACTTAGTCAATATGAACGATTCTAGCTCCTGTTACCGTACGATGTTCATCCAACGGCCGTAGTGCTTCTTCAACCTCTGGTCTTCCTGCTACAGCCGCCCAAACCAGCGCCGGTCATGTTGCGTGCTCCTGCCTCCTGTGGCCGGCTGTGATGCCGCGGAGGCCTCACAGCCCCCTACTACTCCCACCGCTAGCCAGGCCATCCCTCTATTCACCCACACCCCCTGTTATTCTGCGGCGACGGCAGCCTCACACCGCAGCCGAACCAGTGAACCCTCATACTCCTCTTCGCGTGGGCATCCACTGCTGCGTCTTCCCCGGCTCCGCGTTGTCCCCTTCCTAGGCCTCGTTGTCGTCCACCGTCGTGGTGCTCTCGGCACGGCGTGGACGTCAAGGACCGACTTCCATCGGACGTGGACTGTACGTGGAGAGGCTGACAGCTGGGTCCACGGCCGCAGCAAGGAAGTGCCTCCTTATTACACGCAAAATAATTATTCCTCCACCTGACAGTGGGGACCCACCGAACGGGCCACCATATTTTGCGAAAAAAATGTTTCCCCCTGACTGCTGCGACCCACCAGCTACATCTTCGCACGTAAGCAAGTGC
Source organism: Triticum aestivum (assembly GCF_018294505.1). NCBI lineage: Eukaryota > Viridiplantae > Streptophyta > Magnoliopsida > Poales > Poaceae > Triticum > Triticum aestivum. The sequence goes on from NC_057804.1 coordinate 101,023,159, forward strand.
GTCTGGGCAAAAAAAATGATTCGCCCCCTTGACTGCTGGGACCCAGCAGCTACATCTTCGCACGCAAGGAAGTGCCTGACAGTCAGGACCCACCTGGTCGAATCATACGTAGCGTTGTCATTCTGGTCGCGAACGTGTACGTACATACTGGTGGATGTAGAGGCGCGCACGTGTCATAGTAGAGGCGCGCACGTAGCATGTACACGTACATATAGCGGCCAGTGTGCAAGAAAGAAAATACGGCCACATATGTGTACATACGTACACGGGTCTCGAACGCCTACTCGTGCATACGTACGACTAGGGCTCGTGTCATTGGCTGGGTCAGAACGGAGAAATATCATCGTCGTCATGTTCATGGGGAGCCAACCGGCTGGGTCGGAATGAAATGAGTCGTCGTGTTCATCGAGAGGTCTTGAAGGGAATAGGAAATGGAAACGAGGCCTGGCGTACCGCAGAACAGAGGAAACGGCTTTGTGTTCGACCGACCATGTTCGAAACGGGATCATGTTCATCGGAGGGGTCCGGCGTACCGCAAAACGGAGGAAACAGACCTCCTACAGTCGAAACGGGGGTCCTGTTGATTAGGAGGGGTGTGGCGTACCACAAAACGAACGAAACAGACTTGTGTTGGAGTGCTACGGTCGATCTCCTCAAGCCTCCACGGGCTACTGTTCATCCACCATCGACCTCCTCCAGCCTCCACCTGCTCCTGTTCATCCACGGGCTCCTGTTCATCTAGCCTCCACCGTGCGCTACTACATCGGCTACTGTTCAACCACCCCTCTCCACGGGCTCCTGTTCAACCACCCCTCCATGGGCTATTGTTCATCCACCCCTCCAGCATCTACTGTTCATCCAGCCCTCCACGGGGTTGTCCTATTCATCCAGCCCACCATGGGGTCCTGTTCATCTAGCACCAACCGGCTCGATCGATCGGGGTCCTGTTCATCCAGAGGCAACGCCACGGGGTCCTGTTCATCCAGCCGCACTGCTCACTGTTCATCCAAACCCCCCCGCAACGCTTACTGTTCATCCAGAGGCAGCATCGATCGGTGTTAGCAGCAGTAGCGAAGGAATCGCTCGATCGATTTCAGTTAACAACCATCGATCGATCGCTCGGGTTCAGTAACGCATAGCCTGCAGTGCAATCACTCAGGTTCAGTTAGAGCCCAATGCCTCGCTCGGGTTCAGTTAGAGCCAACTCCTCGCACACACGCACGTACGTGTATGAGAGAAACACACATCGCTCAGCCCCCGACCACCCACTGTAACCGGGAATGCGCCAAAATTTTCCTCGCCCTTGCTTCTACCACGGTTTTTTCCATCATGGACGGCCCAAGGAATGTCATGCAGCTGCGTCTCCGGCCCGCCCAAGACGAAAAGTCCATTTTCTGTCATGATTTTTTGTCATAGAAGTAGGAGCCCACCACATCTATGATGATACCGGGTTTTGTCACAATTATCGTCATAGAAGTGTCATAAGTATGACAGGAAAAAATCGTTCGGCCCAAAATGTCACGGATGTGTCTTTTTTTTGTAGTGGAGCCTACTGCCCAACTATGAGCCCAAGGAAGTACTCAACATCAGGAAGAAACTAGCATATGATTGGGTCACCAGCACGCACAACTCCGCCCCATGGAGGAAGTTGCTGAGAAACGAAAAGGACTAGGTCAGTACTCTTTTTTATTATTTGCCCTTTTTTTTGATGCCTTGCTGGTTAGCACAATTTTTACAAACATTTTGTAGTTTCATATTAGTAGTAATTCTGTTGCAACTCAATGTCATCACTTTTGTTCACACATTACGAGAACTGGGCATACAATTGTTTGACAACTAAAGATTAAATGATTTGCCAACAAAGGCACAAATAGCAACCATTTTTACATAGTGCATTAACTAATTCAAGGAAAACAACTTAGAGAGGAGAAAGCATAGTTGCTGAATGTGTTAACTTTTGGCCCCTAAATTGCGGCCAAAAACCATCATTCCTTTCCCTTTCCCCTTTTTTGATACAAATGATACAAGAGAATCACAACAGCCTGAGTGGACACACACCAACAGTGTGCTCTGTAGATTGGCAGTGGCTGCATTTGTTTTTCTTCTTTGGGTGTAGCTCCGGCGCCGATTTGTACCGTCGACTCTTCGCCCTACCCTTTGTAGTAAACCTTGGAGGATCCCTAGGCACAAAATCATCATAGGCTTGTGCCGGGGATGCAACCTCCAACGGGGCAGGATCATCACGAGCTTGTGTTTGATCACTTGTGGAATAATCATATAAAAAGTTTAGTTTTTTTCTGTGCAAACACGACCGATGTTCTGTGCAACCACACAACTTATGCTTTGCAACTAACTGGTTACTGTGTGAAAATTAAGTTTAAAAGAAAAGCTATAGTAGCACGACCCGTCATGGCACTTGGGTGGTAATCACCTGTAGCCAGAACAGGAAAAAGCAAGTTAGTCTGTTTGTCTTGATGCTCGAACTAACAGAGCACGCGCAACTGGGTAGCCTGTTCTGTGCAACTGGGCACCATGATGTGCGCAACTGAAATCACACACACACTTGCTTGGGGAGTTGGGGCGGGTAATTACCTGGATGATGAGCCCCCTGAGTACTCCTTGTAGGGCCATTGGGAGGAGCACGCGGGCCCTGCTTGTTGGGCCAGGCGGGGGAGGAGGTCGAGGATCATGCTGTGTAGGGCCTGGAGATGGAGAAGGTCCTCGAGGGTTGCCATCAACTATAGCCAAAACAGGAAAAACCAGTTAGTTGTTTATGTTGATGCTCGAACTAGCATAACGTGCACAACTGGGTAGCATGTTTTGTGCAACTGGGCATCACGATGTGTGCAACTGAAATCACACACCTAGTTAGATGGGGTGTTGGGCAAGTAATTACCTGGATGATGAGGCCCGTGAGTACTCCCTGTAGGGCCATTGGGAGGAGCACGCAGGCCACTGCTTGTTGGGCCAGGCGGGGGAGGAGGTGGCGGAGCATGCCGTGTAGGGCCTGGGCTTGGAGGTGGAGGAGGTCCTTGAGGGTTGCCATCATTTGATGGCCCCATAGAAGCAGCCTTTTCTTTTTCTTTTTTTGGACTTGTTCAGGTGGCCGATCTCGGTACGTGCTGTGCGCATATGCTTGTATACAATAGCTTGTGCTGCATTAGAACCACTCGCAAACTTTGCTAGTTTCTGAAAATCGTATATCATGTTCCTCTCCCTTATCTGCTTCTTTGATTGAGGAGGCATTTCATCTAATTGCTCATACCCAGTACCTGGCGCACTAGGTACAACAGTAGTTGTCCACCGTCTTAGCAGGTACCTTTCCGGTATGACATCAGCTCCAATATGGGTGAACAGCTTGAGGATGTGGCAACAGAAGATGCCCTCCTCGTCCCTTTTACAGCACACACACAAATAGGAACCCTCCTCCACCCTTGCCCGCACCAAGTAGTTTTGAGAACCATATTTGGCAACAAATTCCTAGTTCGGTCTGAGCTCAAAAATATCAACACCAACTTGGAACACATTATAACGTCCAATCAGCTCAAACTCTTCTCTGAACTTGCGGTAAAGGTCCCTAGTGTAAGTTTTCTAAGCTCGCTTCTCTATTGGGAAGTTAGACCACAACTAAATCTCAAGGTGTTCTGTCCTGTAATCATTCCAGCCTTCCTTGGCAAGGATGTGGTTCTGAATTTTTTTCATATTGCTTGACGAAGTTCAGCATCGAGTTGTGTGGGTTCACATATCTTTTTAGGACGGCGTTGAACCCCTCACTACACCGTGTAGACTGCAGGAAGGGGAAGAACCTGTGTTTGAAGTAGCACAGCACCCAAGTTGACCTGTATACGTACAACTTCTCAAAGTGTGTGTGTGTGTGTGTCATAGCCTCATACTTCATCATTAACCCAGCCCAATTCTATTCAAACTCGTCTGGAGTGAAGCTGAAGTCAACACAGTAGTTGAAATCATCAGAGAGCCCTGGATTCTGGCACAACAACCAACCAACTTTTTCTTGTGCCTTCTTCATGATGTGCCATCGACAACATCGATGCATGGTGGTTGGAAAGATGCTCTGCATTGACTGCCTCATTGCACCATCCTGATCGGTTATGAAGTTGTCAGGAGGTTTACCACACATAGCCTCTAGGAATGCTTGGAAGACCCAGTCAAAGCTCGATGCCAACTCCTGCCTCACAAACGCACAACCGAGCATGAAAAATTGGCCATGTCGGTTTATTCCAATGAAGGGTGCGAACGACATATTATACATGTTGGTCATGTAGGTAGTGTCAAATGATATGCAATCGTGGTACGCCTCAGCATAAGCTTTTCGAGCTAAGCCATCCACCCAAAATATGTTGACAACTCTGTCCTCTTCATCATATTTTACCTTATAGAAGAAGTCTGGATCGGTTTTCTTTATATCCTTGAAGTGCGCAATTGTCTCAATCATGTCACCCTCCTTTGTGTCATCTCTATGGAAACTTGTACACAGATTTGTTATTGCCTTTGGTCAGAACGAGACCATCATCTCAGATTCGTAGAACTCTACCATTATATGCATCATATGTCCCGCATAATACAAAAATAAAACAATATATCCTTTTTTAGTTGCATGAATGCGCACATCCAACTGCACAGTAATAGGACATGTGTTGGCACATAAGATAATTGCAGGAAATGTACACCTAGCTGCACCTTTTCAAAAAAAACTTTGCACTTTGCATACAGGACATTGTGTAGTTGCACAGTGAAGGTAATCTGGTTGCACAACAAGCACCAAAGTGATATAGAAACAGCATGGGAAGTTGGACACCAGTTGCACAGTTAAGACATTTCAGTTGCATAGGAGTACCATAACAGTTGCACACTGGACTGCCTAGAAGGAAACTTAATTCTTTAAGGGATATAGAAACACCACACCTATAGTCAAGTTGCAGTTATACAAGATGCACAGAAACTCCTTTTCATCAGGTGAGATGCCTTGGTGGGATCTCAAGTATTTGGACAACGAAGGTTTGTTCACTAGTGGATGATTGTGGTCACGAACAAAGTGCGTCACCTCCCATCGCCCATCTATCAGCTTCACCAATATTTTTGCCTTGCATTGAGTCTGCTTTATTGTCTCGCGTTTTCGTTTCTTCTTCTTCTTACTAGGACCAGCCTCCTCTTCAACAAAGATTGGAGGTTCATCTTCCATTTCCTCACCACTCTCAATAGGTTTTGGATCTGGAATAGGGTCTAGGACATGAGGAGCCTCAGTTCCTCCATCATCAGCTTTGGGCTTCTTTAACTTATTGCAGCAAAACTGCTGTTTACCAATACATTGTTGTGAGGTGTCCGCTGCTACCTCTTGAGCACTGTGTTGGTTTTCCCTTGAAGAGTAAAGGGTGATGCAACAAAGTAGCGTAAATATTTCCCTCAGTTTTTGAGAACCAAGGTATCAATCCAGTAGGAGGCTACACGCAAATCCCTCGTACCTACACAAACAAACAAGAACCTCGCAACCAACGCGATAAAGGGGTTGTCAATCCCTTCACGGCCACTTGCGAAAGTGAGATCTGATAGAGATAATAATAAGATAAATATTTTTGGTATTTTTATGATATAGATTCGAAAGTAAAGATTGCAAAATAAAGTAGATCGGAAACTTATATGATGGAAAATAGACCTGGGGGCCATAGGTTTCACTAGTGGCTTCTCTCAAGATAGCATAAGTATTACGGTGGGGGAACCAATTACTATCGAGCAATTGATAGAAAAGTGCATAGTTATGAGAATATCTAGGCATGATCATGTATATAGGCATCACATCCGCGACAAGTAGATCGAAACGATTCTGCATCTACTACTATTACTCCACAAATCGACCGCTATCCAGCATGCATCTAGAGTATTAAGTTCATAAGAACAGAGTAACACATTAGGCAAGATGACATGATATAGAGGGATAAACTCAAGAAATATGATATAAACCCCATCTTTTTATCCTCGATGGCAACAATACAATACGTGCCTAGCTGCCCCTGCTGTCACTTGGAAAGGACACCGCAAGATTGAACCCAAAGCTAAGCACTTCTCCCATTGCAAGAAAGATCAATCTAGTAGGCCAAACCAAACTGATAATTCGAAGAGACTTGCAAAGATAACCAATCATACATAAAAGAACTCAGAGAAGATTGAAATATTTCTCATAGATAAACTTGATCATAAACTGAGAATTCATCGGATCTCGACAAACACACTGCAAAAAGAGTTACATCGAATAGATCTCCAAGAAGATCAAGGGGAACTTTGTATTGACATACAGAGAGAGAGAAGAAGCCATCTAGCTAATAACTATGGACCCGAAGGTCTCTGGTAAACTACTCACACTTCATCGGAGAGGCTATGGCGTTGATGTAGAAGCCCTCCGTGATCGATTCCCCCTCCGGCGGAGCACCGGAAAAGGCCCCAAGATGGGATCTCACGGGTACAGAAGGTTGCGGCGGTGGAAATAGGGTTTCATGGTGCTCCTGGATGTTTTCAGGGCATGTAGATATATATAGGCGAAGGAAGTCGGTTAGGGGAGCCACGAGGGGCCCATGAGGGTTGGAGGCGCGCCTCCCTGCCTCGTGGCTTCCTCGTTTGCTTCTTGACGTCCACTCCAAGTCTATTGGATTGCGTTTGTTCCAAAAATAACTCTCCCGAAGGTTTCATTCCGTTTGGACTCCATTTGATATTCCTTTTTTGTGAAACACTGAAATAGGCAAAAAACAGCAATTTGGGCTAGTCCTCCGGTTAATAGGTTAGTCCCAAAAATAATACAAAAGTGCTTAGTAAAGCCCATAAACATCCAAAACAGGTAATATAATAGCATGGAACAATCAAAAATTATAGATATGTTGGAGACGCATCAAACATCTCCAAGCTTAATTCCTACTCGTCCTCGAGTAGGTAAATGATAAAAACATAATTTTTGATGTGGAATGCTACCTAGCATATTTCTCAATGTAATTTTCTTTATTGTGGCACGAATGTTCAGATCCAAATGATTCAAGATAAAAGTTTAGTATTGACATAAAAATAGTAATACTTCGAGCACACTAACAAGTAATCATGTCTTATCAAAATAACATAGCCAAAGAAAGCTTATCCCTACAAAATCATATAGTTAGGCCATGCATCACTTTTGTCACACAAAATACTCCCATCATGAACAACCCCGGTTTTAGCCAAGCAATTGGTTCATACTTTTTAACGCGCTTCAGCTTTTTCAACCCTCACGCAATACATGAGCCTAAGCCATGGATATAGCACTATAGGTGGAATACAATATGATGATGGAGGTTGTGTGGAGAAGACAAAAAATGAGAAGGTCTCACATTGACTAGGCGTATCAACGGGCTATGGAGATGCCCATTAATAGATATCAATGCGAGGAGTAGGGATTGCCATGCAACGGATGCACTAGAGCTATAAATGTATGAAAGCTCAACAAAAGAAACTAAGTGGGTGTGCATCCAACTCGCTTGCTCATGAAGACCTAGGGCATTTTGAGGAAGCCCATCATTGGAATATATAAGCCAAGTTCTATAATGAAAAATTCCCACTAGTATATGAAAGTGACAACATAGGAGACTCTCTATCATGAAGATCATGGTGCTACTTTGAAGCACAAGTGTGGAAAAAAGATAGTAGCATTGTCCCTTCTCTCTTTTTTCTCTAATTTTTTTGGTGGGCTTCTTTGTCCTCTTTTTTTATTTGGTATTCTTTGGCCTCTTTTATTTTTAATAAAGTCCGGAGTCTCATCCCGACTTGTGGGAGAATCAGAGTATCCATCATCCTTTCCTCACTTGGGATAATGCTCTAACAATGAAGATCATCACACTTCTACTTATTTACAACTCAAGAGTTACAACTCAATACTTAGAAAAAAATATGACTCTATGTGAATGCCTCCGACGGTATACCAGGATATGCAATGAATCAAGAGCAACATGTATGAAAGAACTATAAAGGTGGCTTTGCCACAAATACGATGTCAACTACATGATCATGCAAAAGCAATATGACAATGATGGAGCGTGTCATAATAAACGGAACGGTGGAAAGTTGCATGGCAATATATCTCAGAATGGCTATGGAAATGCCATAATAGGTAGGTATGGTGGTTGTTTTGAGGAAGATATAAGGAGGTTTATGTGTGATAGAGCGTATCGTATCACGGGGTTTGGATGCACCGGCGAAGTTTGCACCAACTCTCAAGGTGAGAAAGGGCAATGCACGATACTGTAGAGGCTAGCAATGATGGAAGGGTAAGAGTGCGTATAATCCATGGACTTACATTAGTCATAAAGAACTCATATACTTATTGCAAAGGTTTATTATCCTTCAAAGCAAAGTACTACTACGCATGCTCCTAGGGGAAGTGTTGGTAGGAGTTAACCATCGCGCGATCCCGACCTCCACTCATAAAGAGGGAAATCAAAAGAACACCCCATGCTACAAATTTTTCACACAACTTTAACCATACATGCATGCTACGGGGCTTGACAACTGTAACATAAGTATTTCTCAATTTCATAATTACCCAACTAGCATGACTCTAACATTACCACCTTTATATCTCAAAACAATTATCAAGTATCAAATTTATCATAGTATTCAATGCACTCTATATGATAGTTTTTATTATACATATCTTGGATGCTCATCATTTAGGACCAATTTTATAACCATAGAAAATACCATGCTGTTCTAAAATACTCTCAAAATAATATAAGTGAATCATGAGAGATCAATAATTTCTACAAAATAAAACCACCGCCGTTCTCTAAAAAGATAGAAGTGAAGCACTAGAGCAAAATTATCCAGCTCAAAAGATATAAGTGAAGCACATAGAGTATTCTAATAAATTCTGATTCATGTGTGTCTCTCCCAAAAGGTGTATACAACAAGGATGATTGTGGCAAACTAAAAATCAAAGACTCATATCATACAAGACGCTCCAAGCAAAACACATATCATGTGGTGCATAAAAATATAGCTCCAAGTAAAGTTACCGATAGACGAAGACGAAAGAGGGGATGCCTTCCGGGGCATCTCCAAGCTTAGGCTTTTGGTTGTCCTTGAATTTACCTTGGGGTGCCTTGGGAATCCCAAATCTTATGCTATTGCCACTCCTTATTCCATAATCCATCAAATCTTTACCCAAAACTTGAAAACTTCACAACACAAAACTCAACAGAAAATCTCATGAGCTCCGTTAGTGCAAGAAAGCAAACCACCACTTTAAGGTACTGTGATGAACTCATTCTTTATTTATATTGGTGTTAAACCTACTTTATTCCAACTTCTCTATGGTTCATACCCCCCGATACTAGCCATAGATTCATCAAAATAAACAAACAACACACGAAAAATAGAGTCTGTCAAAAACAGAATAGTCTGTAGCAATTTGTAACTTTTGAATAATTTTGGAACTCTAAAAATCCTACCAAAATAGGAAATCCTAGTCAATTTGTCTATTAATCTACTGCAGAAAGAATCAACTAAAAAGCACATTTCTGTGATTTATTAAAATTATTCTCGTGCATGCAAAAGTTCCTATTTTTCAGCAAGATCAAATTAACTATCACCCAAGATGATCCTATAGGTTCTACTTGGCACAAACACTAACCTTTACCTATTAATAAAGCACGGATTGAATCCCAGGGTTCACCGTCACAATACGCTTTCTTCTTGTGAATTTACGCTTTCGGTTTGAATTTAAAACATATACACGAGTTGGTACTAATTCGGGGAACCACGTTGTGTGCATCGAATGATCGCAAGCAAGTTTATCACGGCGCACGGACCCCACGCCGCCGGGTCGCATCCGATGGCCCAAGCGTTGATCAGGACCCGGGCGCCCGCCAGCACGTTATAGCCCAGCAGCCGTGTGTCCTCCAATGTCTCCCGCAGCAGGAGCAGCGACGACGGCGGGTGGAGCCGCAGGGTCTCGTAGATCACGCCCTTCAGGTATGGGTGACGCGGGAGATGGGCCTCTTTGATGACCGAGCTGACGGCAGGGGAGACGGCAGCGCGGACCTCAGCCTGGAGCCTACGCATCTCGTGCGGGTGGTTGATGAGCTCCGCCACGGCTCACTCGAGCAGCACGAAGGTCGATGCCCTGGCGGCGGCTAGCATGTCGAGGATGATGCTTTTGTTTTTGTCCGTGTCTAGCTCGTCGTCGTCTAGCATCACGTCCATGAAGTCTCCCTTGTCGTCCCGGGTGGCGACACGGCGGCGCTGGCGATGGTCAGCGATGACACGCTCCAGCAACACGTACATCTCCTCGAAGACGCGCCTCGCCCACCGCACCAGCCCCGTCACCGTGTCTACCCACCGCAGCCACGACACTGCCCATGGGCACCGTGTCGAGGAGCTCCTCCATCTCGCCGAACGCTTTCCTCAGCCTCGCGCCGCCGCCTTCCACCCTGCACTCTGCGTTGCCGAGCGTGCAGCGGGAGATGACCATGTTGGATTACACGATGAGGCTGTCACTCAGGTTCATGACGCCGCCAGAGATGCCGGAGCGGCGGACCCGGCCGGCGAGTGAGGCGGCCTCCTCCGCCCGGACGCCGCCCAGGGACGTGACCCAGCATGCGCTGAGCATGTGGGTGGTGCAGATGCAGCGTGCCTGGCACCAGTGGTCGCCGTAGGGTGCGAAGGTGATGCCTTCGGTGCCGTAGAAGAAGCGGTCGACCATGAGGAGCCTGGGCAGCCGGCGAAGTCCAAGTCGCGGGTCTTCATGGCCTCCTCCACCCCGAGCGCGGAGCTGGCCACCACGGTGGGCACGCGCTGAGACGCAGGTGCATGATCGGGCCGTGGGATGCGGCCAGTGACCAGAGGCTCCGGTGCTGCAGGCTCCCGAGTAGGTGGAGGTGCCAGACGGCCAGCAGGCCCAGCGACGACGTTTTTTTTGCCTCAAACTGAGCTCACGAAAAAAGAAAATTCACCTCAAAAGAAAAAGGAAAAAAGGGGTAAAACCAGCATAAGATTTTCTGAGTTGCAATTTTATGTGCATGTGGCGACGTGCGGTGCTATGGTAGTTTGTTTGTTTGTCACACCTACTCTTATCAATAGTATTTGTTTAGGTAACTCTAGCATATAGATCCAATGGATTGTAGTAAATGCGTAAACTCAGATTTTGTTTGGTCTGTTGTACATTGAATTGCTAATTTCACCTGATTTAATTTATAACTATGGCAACAATGCGCTGTTGTTTACTGAAGCTGAGAAGCAGTAGACAGGATGCATTTTCTGAATTTTTGCATCGAGATTCAGCCAATACCACGGTTGAGATTGCTAAGTGTGATATTGATGTATGATGTTTCTAGAAATATCTAGGAGGCTACGAACAAATTTAGATGGTCAATGACGATAATACATACCCTCTTCCCAAACTACGTTTGATTTATAGCTTTTTCAATCAGAGACTTTTCTCCTACATTGATCGTGACTAAAGTAGCTTTAGGTTAAAGGTGGTCAAGGTGCCTAGGTTTAATTGGCAAACGAAAAAGTTACAATCGGTTGATTTTTTTCTCCATCAAAATGCATGGGCATTTAACCATATCTCTTTATGTAGACAAATGCATGTATGATACTTTAACAAATGGATAATTAAGTTTTCAGTTATGATGAATCTTGATAGCATCTCATATGTGAGTGTTATCCCATGGCAACGCACACACGCACAAACAATTCTTTTCTCTCGTTGCGACGCGCGGGCATTTTTGCTAGTTAAAACATAAAACCACATCTAAACAGAATCTAGATGAATTATTTGATACTAAACAGGAACAAAAAGCTAAGAACAAAAATAAAATTGGGTTGCCTCCCAACAAGCGCTATTGTTTAACGCCCCTAGCTAGGCATAAAAGCAAGAATAGATCTAAGTATTGCCATCTTTGGTATTGGGAAGAAAAGAGAAAATTTCTTATCTATAGCATTTATCCTTCTATTTTGGAAAAGCACGTTGCCATTAATGGTAGAAGAAATATTAAGCACGCTACGGAAATTTTCATCTAAGCTAGCCTTTATCTCTTTGATAATTTCGTTTTGATAAAAGCATAAAAAAGAGGTGGATTCAACCTTATCACTCATGGGGTGCCCAAATATAGTTTTCATTTTTTCATAGGTATCTATAGCATCCCCCTCAAGAAAACCTTCGTAAAAAATAGAATCTAAAACCTGCTTGAACGAAGAGGGTAAGCCAACATAAAAGCTTTTTAAGTATATCTCAATTTGATATTGTGGCAATAGCTAGCTCGAATGATTAATAGCCTATCCCAAGCATCTTTTAAAGACTCATCAAGTAAATAACGAAAAATTCCAGAGTCATATTCATCGAAATTATTGAAATTCTCATTGATAACCCCGATAGATCTTTCCATAGCATCATTATTTATGAGCTTAGAGAGGACAGATGGACTATCCAAAGTACTAAAACCCGGGAAAGAACCCTTAGACCTTTTCGATTTGGCCATGGCAAAGGGAAGGCAAATGGTAAAGAGGCGAAGAAAAGGCAAAGCTGAAGTGCGGGAGAGGAAAACAAGATGCAAATGGCAAATAATGTAATGCGAGGGAGAAGAGTTTGTGATGGGTACTTGGTATGTCTTGACTTGAGCGTAGACCTCCCCGGCAACGACGCCAGAAATCCTTCTTGCTACCTCTTGATCACTTCGTTGGTTTTCCATTGAAGAGGAAAGGGTGATGCAGAAAAGTAGCGTAAGTATTTCCCTCAGTTTTTGAGAACCAAGGTATCAATCCAGTAGGAGGTCCTACATCTTGAGCTTGCGTTGGTTTTCCTTGAAGAGGAAAGGGTGATGCAGCAATAGTAGCGTAAGTATTTCCCTCAGTTTTTGAGAACCAAGGCATCAATCCAGCAGGAGGCTCCTCAAAAGTCCCACGCACCTACGCAAACAAACAAAGAACTCACAACCAACACAATAAAGGGGTTGTCAATCCCTTCACGGCCACTTGCGAAAGTGAGATCTGATAGAGATAGTATGATAAGATAAATATATTTTTGGTATTTTATGATATAGATTGGAAAAGTAAAGATGCAAATAAAAGTAGATTGAAAGCTTATATGATAAAAGATAGATCCGGGGGCCATGGGTTTCACTAGTGGCTTCTCTCAAGATAGCATAAGTATTACGGTGGGTGAACAAATTACTGTCGAGCAATTGATAGAAAAGAGAATAATTATGAGATTATCTAGGCATGATCATGTATATAGGCATCACGTCCTTGACAAGTAGACCGACTCCTGCCTGCATCTACCACTATTACTCCACACGTCGACCGCTATCCAGCATGCATCTAGAGTTTTAAGTTCATAAAGAACAGAGTAACGCATTAAGAAAGATGACATGATGCAGAGGGATAAACTCATGCAATATGATATAAACCCCATATTTTTATCCTCGATGGCAACAATGCAATACGTGTCTTGCTGCCCCTGCTGTCACTGGGAAAGGAGACTGCAAGATTCAACCCAAAGCTAAGCACTTCTCCCATTGCAAGAAAGATCAATCTAGTAGGCGAAACCAAACTAATAATTCGAAGAGACTTGCAGAGATAACTCAATCATACATAAAAGAATTCAGAGGAGATTCAAATATTTCTCATAGATAAACTTGATCATAAACCGACAATTCATCGAATCTCGACAAACACACCGCAAAAAGAGTTACATGGAATAGATATCCACAAGAGAGGGGGAGAACATGGTATTGAGATCCAAAAAGAGAGAAGAAGCCATCTAACTAATAACTATGGACTCGAAGGTCTGTGGTAAACTAGTCACAACTCATCGGAAGGGCTATGGTGTTGATGTAGATTCCCTCCGTCGTCGATTCCCCCTCCGACGGAGCACCGGCGAAGGCTCCAAGATGGGATCTCGTGGATACAGAAGGTTACGGTGGTGGAAATTGTTTTTCGTTGGCTCCTTGGATGTTTTCAGGGTACATGGGTATATATAGGAGGAAGAAGTACGTAAGTGGCCGCCCGAGGGGCCCATGAGATAGGGGGCGCGCCCAGCGGGGTGGGCGCGCCCTTCACCCTCGTGGCCGCCTCGACTGCTTCTTGGCTTGCACTCCAAGTCCTCTAGATCACATTTGTTCCAAAAATCACGCTCCTGAAGGTTTCATTCCATTTGGACTTCGTTTGATATTCCTTTTGTTTGAAATACTGAAATAGGCAAAAAACAGCAATACGGGATGGGCCTCCGGTTAGTAGGTTAGTCCCAAAAATTATATAAATGTGTAAAATAAAGCCCATAAACATCCAAAACGGGTAATATAATAGGATGGAACAATCAAAAATTATAGATACGTTGGAGATGTATCAAACATCCCCAAGCTTAATTCTTGCTCGTCCTCAAGTAGGTAAATGATAAAAACAGAATTTTTGATGTGGAATGCTACCTAGCATAATTCTCAATGTAATTTTCTTTATTGTGGCATGATTGTTCAGATCCAAATGATTCAAGATAAAAGCTTATAAAACATAAAAAAATATACTTCGAAGCATACTATAAAATAATCATGTCCTATCAAAATAGCATAGCCAAAGAAAGCTTATCCCTACAAAATCATATAGTTAGGCCATGCTTCATTTTCATTACACAAAATACTCCCATCATGTACAACCCCGATGACGAGCCGAGCAATTGGTTCATACTTTTTAACGCGCTTCAGCTTTTTCAACTCTTACGCAATACATGAGCGCAAGCCATGGACATAGCACTATGGTGGTATATGGTGGTGGTTGTAAAGACAAAAGGGGAGAAGATAGTCTCACATCAACTAGGCGTATCAACGGGCTATGGAGATGCCCATTAATAGATATCAATGTGAGTGAGTTGGGATTGCCATGCAACGGATGCACTAGAGCTATAAATGTATGACGGCTCAACAAAAGAAACTAAGTGGGTGTGCATCCAACTTGCTTGCTCACGAAGACCTAGGGCATTTGAGGAAGCCCATCATTGGAATATACAAGCCAAGTTCTATAATGAAAAATTCCCACTAGTATATGAAAGTGACTACATAGGAGACTCTCTATCATGAAGATCATGGTGCTATTTTTCTCTCGTTTTATTTTTTTTCCTTTTTTTCTTTATTTTTTTCTTTTTCTCTTTTTTTTCTTTGGCCTTTTTTTTTTCTTATTGGCCTTTCTCTTTTTTCTTTTCTTTTTGTAAAGTCCGTAGTCCCATCCCGACTTGTGGGGGAATAATAGTCTTCATCATCCTTTCCTCATTGGGACAATGCTCTAATAATGAAAACCATCACACTTTTATTGATTTACAACTCAAGAATTACAACTCAAAGCTAGAACAAGATATGACTCTATATGAATGCCTCCGGCGGTGTACCGGGATATGCAATGAATGAAGAGCGACATGTATGAAAATTATGAAGGTGGCTTTGCCACAAATACGATGTCAACTACATGATCATGCAAAGAGAAATATGACAATGATGGAGTGTGTCATAATAAACGGAACAATGGAAAGTTGCATGGCAATATATCTCGGAATGGCTATGAAAATGCCATAATAGGTAGGTATGGTGGCTGTTTTGAGGAAGGTAAATAATGGTTGCATGCTACCGGCGAAAGTTGCGCGGTATAATAGAAGCTAGCTAAGTGGAAGGATGAGTGTGCGTATATCCATGGACTCACATTAGTCAAAAAGAACTCATATACTTATTGCAAAAGTCTACTTAGCCCTCGAAGAAAAGTACTACTACGCGTGCCCCTAGAGGGATAGATTGGTAGGAAAAGACCAACGCTCGTCCCTGACTGCCACTCATAAGGAAGACACTCAAAAGAGCACCTCATGCAACAAATTTGTCACACAACTTTTACCATACGTGCATGCTACGGGACTTGCCAACTTCAACAAAAGTATTTATCAATTTCATAATTACCCACTATCATGATTCTAACATTACTACCTTTATATGTCAAAACAATTATCAAGCATCAAATTCATCCTAGTGTTTTATGCACTTTCTATGATAGTTTTTATTATACCCAACTTGGATGCTCATCATTCTAGGACCAATTTCATAACCATAGCAAATACCATGCTGTTCTAAGATACTCTCAAAATAATATAAGTGAAGAATGAGAGACTAGCAATTTCTAAAAATTAAGACACCACCGTGCTCTAAAAGATATAAGTGAAGCACTAGAGCAAAAACTATCTAGCTCAAAAGATATAAGTGAAGCACATAGAGTATTCTCATAAATTCTAATCAAGTGGGCTTCTCCCAGAAGGTGTGTACAGCAAGTATGATTGTGGTAAACTACAAAGAAAATACTAATATAATACACGACGCTCCAAGCAAAACACATATCATGTGCCGAATAAAAATATAACTCCAAGTAAAGTTACCAATGAACAAAGACGAAAGAGGGGATGCCTTCCGGGGCATCCCCAAGATTAGGATATTGGCTATTCTTGAATATCTTGGGGTGCCTTTGGCATCCCCAAGCTTAAGCTTTTGCCACTCCTTATTCCATAGTCCATCAAAGCTTTACCAAAAACTTGAAAACTTCAAAACACAAAACTCAAAAGGAAATCTCATAAGCTCCGTTAGTGAAAGAAAACAAAACCACCACATAAGGTACTATAATGAACTAATTCTTTATTTATATTAGTGTTAAACCTATTGTATTCCAAGTTCTCTATGGTTCATACCACTTAATACTAGCCATAGATGCATCAAAATAAGCAAACAACACATGAAAAACAGAATCTGTGAAAAACAGAACAGTCTGTAGCA
Source organism: Triticum aestivum (assembly GCF_018294505.1). Taxonomy (NCBI): domain Eukaryota; kingdom Viridiplantae; phylum Streptophyta; class Magnoliopsida; order Poales; family Poaceae; genus Triticum; species Triticum aestivum. Next base: position 101,039,982 of record NC_057804.1, read on the forward strand.
ATCTGTAACTAACGCAAACTTATAGAACTCTAAAAATCCTACGAAAATAGGAAGTCCTGGAAAATTTGTTTATTGATCCGCAGCAAAAAGAATCAATGCAAAATCACGTTTCTGTTATTTATTGAATTTTTTCCCACGAGTGCAAATTTTCTGTTTTTCAGCAGAATCAAATCAACTATCATCATAGGTTATCCTATAGGTTCTACTTGGCACGAACACTAATTAAAGCATGAAAACACATCTAAACAGAAGGTAGATGAAAAATTTATTACATAACAGCAAGGAAAAATATTGGGTTGTCTCCCAACAAGCGCTTTCTTTAAAGCCTTTTAGCTAGGCATTAATAATTTTAATGATGCTCACATGAAAGACAAGAATTGAAGCGCAAAGAGAGCATCGTAAAACACGTGACAAACACATCTAAGTCTAACATACTTCCTATGCATAGGCATATTATAAGCAAACAAATTTGCAAGGCAAGCAAAAACTAGCATATGGAAGGAAGAAGAAAGAGATGATAGCAATCTCAACATGACGAGAGGTAATTTAGTAAGATAAAAATTTCTACGACCATATTTTCCTCTCTCATAATAATTACATGTAGGATCATAGGCAAATTCAACAAAATAGCTATCACATAACATATTCTCAACATGATCCACATGCATGCAAAGTTGACACTCTTCCAAAATAGTGGGATTATCATTAACTAAAGTCATGACCTCTCCAAACCCAGTTTTATTAAAAATATCATAAGATTGAACATACTCCAAATATGTGAGATCTAAAGTTGACACTCTTCCAAACCCACTTTCAATATTATTGCAAACACTATTATCAATATCATATTCATCATGGAGCTTAAATAAATTTGCAAGATTATAAGAAGAATCACCCCAATCATGATCATTTAAACAAGTAGTACACATAGCAAAACTAGCATCCCCAAGCTTAGGGTCTTGCATATTATTAGCACAGTTGACATCAAGAGAATTTATAGGAAAATCATTGCAATCATGCTTTTTATTCAATGAGTTATCGTGAATCTCTTCATAAATTTCTTCATCATAATTTTCAGACTCACAAATTTCAAGCAAAGCTTTATAAAGATAATCTAGTGCACAAAACTCACTAGAAATTGGCTCATCATAATTGGATTTTTTAAAAAGATTGGCAAGCGGATGAGCATCCATAGATCATAGGTTCTGTTTAGGAATAAATAAGCATCTACTCCAACCAAACAAGCAAACAAAAGGGCAAGCAAAAGAGAGAGATGGCGAATAATGGGAAAGAGAAGGCAAATAAAACGGCAAGGGTGAAGTGGGGGAGAGGAAAACGAGAGGCAAATGGCAAATAATGTAAATGCGAGGGAGATGAGTTTGTGATGGGTACTTGGTATGTCTTGACTTGAGCGAAGACTTCCCCGGCAATGGTGCCAGAAATCCTTCTTGCTATGTCTTGAGCTTGCGTTGGTTTTCCTTGAAGAGGAAAGGGTGATGCAGCAACATTAGCGTAAGTATTTCCCTCAGTTTTGGAGAACCAATGTATCAATCCAGTAGGAGGCTCCTCAAAAGTCCCACACAGCTACACAAACAAACAAAGAACTCGCAACCAACACAATAAAAGGGTTGTCTATCCCTTCACGACCACTTGCGAAAGTGAGATCTGGTAGAGATAGTATGATAAGATAAATATATTTTGGTATTTTATAATATAGATGCAAAAAATAAAGATGCAAATAAAAGTAGATTGAAAGCTTATATGATAAAAGATAGACCCGGGGGCCATAGGATTCACTAGTGGCTTCTCTCAAGAGAGCATAAGTATTACGGTGGGTGAACAAATTACTGTCGAGCAACTGATAGAAAAGCGAATAATTATGAGATTATCAAGGAATGATCATGTATATATGCATCACGTCCGTGACAAGTAGACCGACTCCTGCCTGCATCTACTACTATTACTCCACACATCGACCGCTGTCCAACATGCATCTAGAGTATTAAGTTCATAAGAACAGAGTAACGCATTAAGAAAGATGACATGATGTAGAGGGATAAACTCAAGCAATATGATATAAACCCCATATTTTTATCCTCGATGGCAACAATACAATATGTGCCTTGCAACCCTTTCTGTCACTGGGTAAGAACACCGCAAGATTGAATCCAAAGCTAAGCACTTCTCCCATGGCAAGAAAGATCAATCTAGTAGGCCAAACCAAACTAATAATTCGAAGAGACTTGCAAAGATAACTCAATCATACATAAAAGAATTCAGTGAAGATTCAAATATTTCTAATAGATAATCTTGATCATAAACCCACAATTCATCGGATCTCGACAAGCACACCGCAAAAAGAGTTTACATCGAATAGATCTCCACAAGAGAGGGGAGAACATTGTATTGAGATCCAGAAAGAGAGAATAAGTTGTCTAGCTAATAACTATGGACCCGAAGGTGTGTGGTAAACTACTCACAACTCATCGGAGGGACTATGGTGTTGATGTAGAAGCCCTCCGTGGTCGATTCCCCCTCCGACGGAGCGCCGACGAAGGCTCCAAGATGGGATCTCGCGGATACAGAAGGTTACGGCGGTGGAAATTGTGTTTCAGTGGCTCCCTGGATGTTTTCGGGGTACGTAGGTATATAAAGGAGGAAGAAGTACGTCGGTGGCCGCTCGAGGGGCCCAGGACACAGGGGGCACATGCAGGAGGGGTGGGCGCGCCCTCCTATCTCCTGGCCGCCTCGATTTCTTCTTGACTTGCACTCCAAGTCCTCTGGATCACGTTCGTTCCAAAAATGATGCTCCCGAAGGTTTCATTCCGTTTGGAATCCGTTTGATATTCCTATTCTTTGAAATAATGAAATAGGCAAAAAAACAGCAATACGGGTTGGGCCTCCGGTTAGTAGGTTAGTCCCCAAAATGATATAAATTTGTAAATTAAAGCCCATAAACAGCCAAAAGGGGTAATATAATAACATGGAACAATCAAAAATTACAGATACGTTGGAGACGTATCACCTAACAGTCGGGACCCACCTGGTCGAAGCGTACGTAGCATTGTCATTCTAGTCGCGAACGTGTACGTACACACTGGTCGATGTAGAGGCGCGTAGGTGTCGTAGTAGAGGCGCGCATGTGTCAAAGTAGAGGCGCACACGTAGTGTCGTGGAATTGTCACGGCAGATGTTGCTTCACATGTAACCCGCCCCTTCATGATTGTTGCCAACACCGGTTCATGATTGTTGCTAATGTCGGTTCATGATTATTGATGACGCCGGGTTACAGACACAGGGTCATAATGATTGGTGACGCCGGGTTAATCCAGTTTGCTCAAAACAGAGAATTTGAAAATAGTTCTTCAATAATAACATAATACCTGTAGCCCCCAAGTCTTGAGCAGAACAAAGTGATGGCTTAAGACTTGCTTCAATATAAATACTGCCACTTAAGAAGAAATCCATGTTGTTCATCCCAGTGACTAGTAAAAACTGAATACTCCATACTATGTAGCCCCCAAGTGCCGGGTTATCATGCTTACAGCAACCTGGGACTTGCAATTGTCTTATACTCATAAAAACTTCAACCAGTGTAGCCCCCAAGAGCCGGGTCATTATGCAATAATAAGAAGGGACTTTGTAGGTATAATCATGTAGATTTGAGCAATGATGTGTAGCCCCCAAGGGCCGGCTCAGTAAGATAATATTGAGCTGGGACTTTAATATATACTTCAATGAAAATAACATCATATGATGTAACCCTCATCATGGGACTTGAATCCACGTCCACAAGGTTTAGAGCCTTGTGCTTTACCAACTGAGCAGTGGACTCTTCAATATAATGAATAAAAAGCTTTGTACCTTCAACTGTTGACAGGAGCAATTGGTAGCCCCCAAGGGCCGACTCATTATAATGTGATGAGTCGGGTCTTCAATAATATGAGCAGAAAATTACTTTGCATTAGCCCCCAAGTGTCATGGTGCATGCTTGCAGCGACATGAGACTTGCATGTAATATCAATTTGAATAATGTAGCCCCCAAGTGCCGGGTCGTGAGCCTGCAGCGACTCGGGACTATTCCTTCCATTGTAGAATAAATCATATCCTTTGATAAAATAATAACTGTTGTGCTAAAGCGACTTTGAAAACTCAATAATACTGGTTACTAATAACCATAAAAATCCAGCCATGTTGGCTATTCAAGATAATATAATCCGGTATGAAAAATTCATCGAATATCATAATGAAAATTCAGCCAAATTTGGCTATTTGAATAATATAACCCAATCATTTATAAGCGCATGATTCCAATGGCGCAATCCAAATATATACTGGCGACATATAGTCCAAAGCCAGGCCGGTTTAATAAACTCCGGATAATTTCCCATCATATACTGGCGACTTATCGTCTTAAAGCCAGGCCGGTTTAATAAACACCGGATAATTTATCATCATGCTTTATTCAACCTGTCTCTGCATACAACAAGTTTAAAGTGTCCTGGCGGTTTACCGCTGGACGGGTCATAATGCCCAACATATAACCTAGGTTTATAACCAAGGCTGCACTTTAAGAATAATCAATGAAATATATCATACCTGTGATATTGAATCACATCATTGGTTTACCGATTTTTTGTAGTAAGAGTGATAACCCCAATCTTGAGTAATGATAACTCCTTTCATACTGTGCCGGTTGATAATAAACCGTACCGGGTTGTGATAAACACCGGTTTAACCATATATAATACTGGTGATTCGTAGTCAAACCAGACCGGGCTGATAGTCTCCGGATTATAACTTGATCCTGTATTGACAACTTGTAATTGAAAGTCAAGCCGGGTTGATAAACACCGGTTTACTCCATAATAGGATGGTAACAGAAAATCAAACCGGGCAGATGGCCTCCGGATTAAGATTTGACCGTGTTCCGTCAATTTGTAATTGACAGTTGAACCGGATTAAAACGTTGTCGGTTTAAAAAATGCAACAAAAATCAAATAACAGTTATGAAAAAAGAATATGGAAGCAAAGGCAATGATAAAACCGTTTGCAAAAATATGCTATACTAAGCTGATCAGATGGTATTACCATGGTCGGACAGGACCAAGCCCCCAATAGGAGTGACAATGATTCAAGTCAGCCAGGTCCCCAAATGATTCGTGGCATATATGCCAGATCAAGAGGCGTGGCAATGGTTCGGGTTCGACCAAGCCCCCAAGTGATTTTTTGGCCTTAGGCCGACCAAGAGGCGTGACTGGTTCAGACTTGACCATGTCCCCAAGTGATCTGGTGGCTGTCGCCTATCAAAAGGTGTCGCGTTGGTTCAGACACGACCGAGGCCCCCAGTGATGTATAAAAAGCAAATGTCAAGGGGTAAACCGGAGTCCGCTTTAAAAACAGAGCCACTCCATGTAACCACGCATGATGTAAAAAAGAACAGAGACCCCGCTTTATGAAGCAGAAGCCCCCATGTGATCAATAATATGTTAGGCCAATAAGGCAGGATACCCATGTTTGAACCGCGCATCATGGCAGCAGGTCCTCTTCGGTAATTTTTAACTTTTTTGCAAGAGATAAATTCTTCTTGAACCGAAATCTTGAACCAGATATTGAGAGCTTCAAAGCTTTGTGGGAGACATCTTTCCCTTGACCCGGATTTTAAATCAGAATCTTCATTTTCAGCCGGAAATTTTTTGACGGTCTTTAAACTCGAACTTGCGAGAAGTTAATTCCTTTTTGAACCGGTCATTGTTAAACCGGGTTTGGGCGCTTCAGAGATTTTGTGGGAGAACAGATTTCCCTTGAACCGGATTGTAAACCAGATATTTGAGAGCTTCAATGAGACTGACTTCTCTTGAGCCGGATTTTAAACCAGAATTCTTTCTGATGACCCGGATCTTCTTCATTGAGCCGGGATTTTGTAACTGTCATATACTTTCTAAGCCGGACATTTTCTGACAGCCTTCAAATAACAGTAGCCTCCTGGACCGGGTTATCTTTCCCTCCATCGTCCTGGGGTTCTTAAATTTGCTGAAACTAGCAAGATTTGCTGAGTCATGTCATCGTAGCCCCCGAGTCTCAATGTGACTCGAGGAGTTGGCTTGAAACTCTTCATATTTGACCATGATATAAACCGACATAACTTGTATATCATTGGTGTTGATAGCACGATGTAAATCCACAGAGGGTTGAGGTGACTGCGGCGGGCTGTAATTGATCCCGTATGAGCCGTGTCAGCAACTCGGCCAATGGTTCCTTCCAACTAGTGATTTGAAGTTAACCAAACTGTAGTGGCGGCGACTTGTGCACCTGCCCATCGAACCACCCAGTGCAGACAGCGGTTGATAGTATATGATAATTTGCCTCCATTTTGTTGAAAGAAAACTGGGCTACCCAAGCTGTGACTTGCTCATATCCAATAAACAGCTCATGCAAACAGGTGCGGCCCGGTATGTCGACATAGACCAGGCCACGAGAGACGGACAGCAGGGACGACCGCATCATCAGTGGTGGCTCCGACAGATGAGTCGGCCGCGGCATTGTAAACCGGCATGGATGGGGAAATCGGCACTAGTGTTATAAACCGGCACGGATGGGCAAGTTTAACTGCGTCGTTTTGATGTAGTGAACAATCGTCCTGCATCAATAATATTGCAGACCAAGACAAAGATAAACTGCTCTTTGATAATAATATGTGCCAATAAAAGATATTTTAGATGGATATCACCTGATGTGCGAGGCCGGAAATAATCCGCCATGAAGTTGATGATCGCTAGGTGAAGTTGAAGTCACTCACGGGTGAACCGGCCACATCATGGTAAACTGATGCGGACGGGTGAGTCGGCCACGGCGTTGTAAGCTGACGTGGACACGTGAACCGGCCGCGAGGATTGACGGGCGAGTCATCCATGGCGTTGTAAGGCAGCACGGGCGCATAAGTCGATCGCAAGTGTTGTAAGCCGGCATGGACAAGCGAATCAGCCGCAGGTGCGGACGGACGTAAACCGAACAGTAGGGGCGGCGATTTGCACGCGTATCCGTCAAGTAACCTGATACCTTTGTAACGAATAATGGTCCTGAAAACAAATATCACATACCAGAGTAATTGTTCTCAAACAATTTAATATGCACTGATAAAATACATAAAAGGATAGCACCTGATTTATTTGAGCAGACGTGACACGTCTGCCAGAATTTGTCCAGGATGTCTTTGCTGGCCGTACTGCGATTTGAACCTTTGAACAGAGTAAAGTACTAATACTAGTGCTTGGCCTTGTGTAACAGCACATGGTCTCCACGTAATTAGGCTCTTGTTCATCCAATGCCTAAAAATCATCCAAAGCCTAGAAATTATGGCCTCTACAACTGGGAAGTGGCAGCAACATCCATAAACTCAAATCGCCTTGGCTCCTGCTTGTAGATCGACTCGGTCTTGAACTATTGCTCAAAGGAGAGGTGACATGGCGGCTCTGAGGCTCAAGCGCGACGGTGACGGTGACTCGGCACGGCCGAAGCATCAGTCAGGGCGGCTCGCAGTGGAGACAAGCGGCGGCAGCCTGCCATTGCGGCGAGGCCATTCAGTGAGGGCGGTTCAGGTCGGATGCGAGGCAGAGACAGCCGGCGCTCGGGGCGATGTGTAGCACTGACATGGGTGGCTGCCCTTTTGTTGTAGCGATTTGTAGAAGATGGTGACCCACGAGCAGCAGCAGAGGCGGGCAGCCGGTTTGACGCAGCCTGGCGGGGCCGGCGCGAGGCGAATCAGAGGCGGGTGCGCGGACAGAACTGGCATGGAGGAGCAGCAAAGCGACGCGAGGTCTGCACGGGGCAGCTCAGAGACCGAGTGTGGCTTCTTTCTTCTCTGATTCTGATGGAATTGTACCTTTTTCTTTTTAGAACCAGGACTCGATCAACACGGCCAGCAGATTGTTGATCGCTCTGGACACCACAGAGAGAATAAAAAACTCTCTTTATCCATGATCTGGTAGGTGCCTTTGCGGCTGTAGATGTAGTAGTATAATGTAGCACTCAATTAGTACTAGTCTCAGTCACGTACTAGTGAAAGTACTAGTTGATTCCTTGGATTTTTGCAGCTAGATTAAACAATCATTACCAGCCTTCATCCGTACTGATGTGGACGCAAAGCGGAGCAGCAATCTGACACGGATACTGTAATACGTGTACTTGCAGTAGAAAAAACTCATGTCAAAACCCGGGATTTGTGGCCACTGCTTAAAACCAATGCGTCAATCTGATTACTTGGTGACATCGAATCAGGTTTTTGTCCGGTCTCATCTGTAGCGAACAAAGCGATATGTGCTCGGATTCAACTGGTCGCCGTGCAACGCGTGAGGCGCCGCACACAAACCCTAACAACTCTATGGATCTTGTATCTGCTGGCTCCAAAAGTTTAACCATAATTCTGATCTCCCAACAATAAATTTGCGGACTCTGTCCATGGTCGTCCGGATTAATCATGAACCTCTCGATCCCTGAGAAAGATCCCTCCAAGAACTCAACACCACCGTGCGCGGCCCCACGGTGGGCGCCAACTATCGTGGAATTGTCACGGCAGATGTCCTAGCGAAAGGACTTAGTCGCGAGGCCAACGCATCTATGTGGTAGCTTGAGAGGGGTTGAGTGGGACGAGAGACGCAGGGCGGATCAACACGCAAGACAAGGGTTTAGACAGCTTCGGGCCCTGGGAAACATCATCCGGTAAAAACCCTACATGCTGTTTGAGGCTTGGTCTCATTATCATCACGAGGGAGTCGCCGTAAAGCGGCTCTCCTCTTTGTGTCTAGCCCTAAGATTGTTTCTTGCTTCTAGCTTATATCTTCCCTCTCTTTGGGGAGCCCTGCCCCTCCTTATATATGTTGAAGGGGCGGGTTACATGTGGAGTCCTATTAGGATTAGGACTAGTCTCCCTTCTAATACAAACCGGATACAAGTCCGGGTCTTCCTTGTAAAGTAAATATTCCTCACGCCTTTTCTCTTAAACCGGCCCACCATAGCATGATCCGGCCTTCCATAACCCGCCCGTTGGGCCACCGGGTCTTGTCGCTCCTCTGACCCGCCCGCCGGATTACCAATGAACCGTAAACCGCCATGTCCAAGTGGGTTGCCAGTGAATCGCCAAACTCTAGCCGGGTCATACATCCGGCGGTTTATACCGCGGGGTATATCCCCGACACGTAGCATGTACACCTGCGTACAGCGGCCAGGGTGCAAGAAAGTAAATACGGCACATATGTACATACTGGTGGGGTCTCGAATGCCTACTCAGGCATATGTACGGCCAGGGCTCGTGTACATGGCCGGGTCAGAATGGAGAAACATCTTCGTCGTCATGTTCATGGGGATCCAACCGGCTGGGTCAGAATAGTATGTGTCCTCGTATTCATCAGGAGGGCTTGGACAGAACAGGGGATGGAAACAAGGCCTGGCGTACCACAGAACGGAGGAAATGGCCTTGTGTTCGACCGGCCACATTCGAAACGGGATCCTGTTCATCGGGAGGGGTCTGGCATACCGCAAAAATGAGGAAACGGACTTGTGTTGGACCTCCTACGGCTGAAACGGGGTCATGTTGATGGGGAGGGGTGTGGCATACCGCAAAACGGTGGAAACAGACTTGTGTTGGAGCGCTAAGGTCGAAACGGGGTCCTATTCATCGGGAGGGGTGTGGCATACCGTAAAATAGGACTCCACGGGATACTGTTCATCTCCACCATCGACCTCCTCCAGCCTCCACGGGCCACTGTTCATCCACCGTCGACCTCCTCCAGCCTCCACCTGCTCCTGTTCATCCACGGGCTCCTATTCATCCAACCTCCACCGATCCACCGGCTACTGTTCAACCACCCCTCTCCACGGGCTCTTGTTCAACCACCCCTCCACGAGCTACTGTTCATCCACCCCTCCACCATCTACTGTTCATACAGCCCTCCACGGGGTCGTCCTGTTCATCCATCCCTCCACGGGGTCGTCCTGTTCATCCAACCCCGACCGGCTCGATCGGTCGGGGTCCTGTTTATCCAGAGGCAACACCACGGGGTCCTGTTCATCCACCCCCACCCTCACAGTTCACCCACCCCCCGCAACGCTCACTGTTCATCCAGAGGAAGCATCGATCGGCTTCAGTTAGCAGTAGTAGCGAAGGAACCGCTCGATCGGCTTCAGTTAACAGCCATCGATCAATTGCTCGGGTTCAGTAACGCGTAGCCTGCAGTGCAATCGCTCAGGTTCAGTTAGAGCCCAACGCCTCGCTTGGGTTGAGTTACAGCCCAACGCCTCTCACACACACACATACGTGTACGAGAGAAACGCGCATCGCTCGGCCCCCGACCACCCACCGTAACCGGGAACTCGCCGAAATTTTCCTCGCCCTCGCTTCTACCACGATTTTTTCCGTCATGGATGGGCCAAAGAATGTCATGCAGCTGCGTCTCCGGCCCGCCTAGGACGAAAAGCCCATTTTCTGTCATGATTTTTTGTCATAGAAGTAGGAGCCCACCACATCTTTGATGATACCAGGTTTTGTCACAATTATCGTCATAGAAGTGTCATAAGTATGACAGAAAAAAATTTCGTTCAGCCCAAAATGTCATGGATGTGTCTTTTTTTGTAGTGCTATCACCCACACTATATATGTCTCTCCATACATATGCATTTATAGGTTGATCTCTTTTGCACAATCATTGTGCGTCACTCCCTCTGCTCCCCATAGATGCATGCTCCAGCCCATGCCACTATCTCTTAAAGACAAAAACACATGCTCATTTGTCGGTCCTTCTTCTGCATTCTCACATGCATGCATATTGTCATACCGATCCGTCTCTCCCATGTCGTTGATCTTATGACTTATGTCTTCTTTCTTTATCTCGATCATGCGCGCGCGCGCACACACACACATCCTACATATACATGTATACCTCTCACACATGCACGTTCAAGGTCTCTATGTCTCCATACGTAGTTAATTACCCTCAACCCTAACACCGCATCGAATCGTTCTCTTCTTGTGTGCACATAACTTCCGTCTGGATGGGTAGAACACACACTCACACTTAACAATCTCCTTCTAGCTACCCCCTCTAACTCTTCCCCTATATCCCTGAAACCAATAAGACCATCCCTTTGTTTAATTCCCGCCTACATGCACCATCGATATATAGTAGTCTTCCTCGGTGTCTCTTGAACAAACAAGTTCTCTCGGAGTCGACTCCTCTCACGCGCACGCATTTTCTCTCTCGCACCCCATCGTTGGTGGCCTCTGCCATACACATCACCTCTCTATGATGAAGCCATGCACACTTAAATTACATCCGCCACCGAGGACCCCGTGACACACACACACACACACACACACACCCACGCATGCACACCCACCCACCCACCCACCCACCCACCCACACACACACACAAACACACACACACACGCACCCCCACCCCTCCCCCCCCACACACACACTAAGACTCCATCTCTCTCTCACACACACACACAAAGACTCCATCTCTGTCTCTCTCTCTCTCTCTCTCACACACACTCTCACACACACACACACACACACACACACACACACACCACACACACACTAAGACTCCATCTCACACACAAATGCTCTAGGCGGAGCATTTGTTCCTACCACCCTTCATCCAACCTTAACCGTATGATAAACAATCACCTTAATTTACTTGTATAACATGGACAAATTCCACTTTACTTTAGTAGTCAGCAAACTTATCATCCGTACCCTTATAAAAAAATGAGTTGGCGATGATGGTGTGCCTGCCATCTTGCAATATAGACCGTATGATCTATATCTGATAGATAGAAAGCAAACTATGATAATTTTACAAAAGATACCCGCACCTCTCTCCACATCCTTATCTCCCACAACCTCATTGCTCAGCAATTAAAAAAGGAAGTCTCTGGAACAATCTAGCATGGTGGCCGCTGCCGCCTGCCGGTGCCATCCATCACCATGCATCCTCCGGTTCCGACCACCAGTCACCACCACGCTCCACTCCTCACCTTATCTCTCATCTTTCATTTTTTGATGACATTCTCGAGATACCAGTTTTTCGATAAAATTCTCGAGATATCATTAGTTTTTCCACATGGGATTACTCCTGCACGGGTCAATCACAACATGTGTTTTGTAAAAAATGCATATTGATGTTCCGTGCAATGCACGAGCATCTTGCTTGTAATTATATAATGCAAATCACGAGCAGGAAGTGACATTTTTTTACACAACCACGTTAACATGGCCACGTAAATCACTAGCTAAAGTAAATACCATTATACTTATATCCTAATGCAAAAGGTTGAGTACATGTTCGAAGAGTAGAGTCGTACACACGCACTCTGTCTCTCAGAATCTCTCTCTCTCACACACACACACTAGTTACGTGATGCCCACTTAAGCAGACACGTATGTTACAATTTGTGCACCCGCGGGTACACGTGATGGTGCGCATTTATTTAAGCCGGACGGTGAACCCAAACAGTAGCTACATTCTTTCCCCTCCCACCGCCTCTTCTCTGGTCGCTGTCGCCTGGTAGCCATGGCCCGGTCGTAGGTAACAACATACGCCATACTCCCACCGGAGCGGTGCTTTAATATGGAAATTTTAGTGGTCATCCATGCATATTTTTGTGCTAGCACTCCTATATAAGGGTTGACCAATCGCTTCCCACAGATGTGCGCGGGCGGTGGAAGAGGAAGGAGAAGGGAAGCAGGCTGTGGAGTAACGTCTTTTACCACAATTTCTTAGGAAACTAAGTGCAATAATTGAGTAGTTTTGCAAACTACCAGTACTACACCTGAAACGGTTCAAAACCTATACCCCCTTGCCAGCGCGCACTTGCAGCGTGAAACGGTCAGCGTCTCCCTGGAGCGTCAGTGCCGCATTAATGCCCGACGAGAGCGGAGGCGACCTCTCACTGGCGCCGGCTTTGAGGTGGTGCGACGGTCGAGAGAGTGCCGCTTCCCGGTCCATGCTACTGCTCCGCGTTGAGGCTGGCCATAGGCCCTGTTTGGATCCATGGGTTAGAGTTAGTTTGAGCTAGTTGGGGCTCAAATATCCCTAAAGTATCCAAGCATGAGGGTTTAAATTGGAGCAAGTTGCACCGAACCCTCCAAAAGAACTATCCCACCCAAGAGGTGCTAACTAGAGATAGTTCTTATTGGGACCACTAAAAAATCACCTTTCTCTCTCCATCAAGTGCATTTATTGTCAATCTAACCCTATCACCCAAACACCTCTTTGGCTACAGTTAGTTCAGGGTTAGTCATGAGTTAGTCTAACCTCTAGCTAAGTTAGAGTATCCAAATAGGAGCAGTATAGGACATGCAAGTTGCTCAAAGCATACAGTCAAATTCGTACGTGAAAGGATTTATTTCTTTTTGAAAACGGAACGTGAAAGGATTTTTTTAGAATGTTCTTGGCATGTTGCTAACATGTGATGAGTTAACCGACCTCAATAGACGGCAAAAACACCAGCCCACCGCACTTTGAGAGAGACGAGGAGGGAGAAGCGATACAGGCTGCTGGATTACTAGAGATAGGTGTCACACGGAAGCCAAGAAATATGGTGATAGCGTGGGTTAGCCATGTACTAGTATGATGTAACTACACTGGGTTGCCGTGTTTCGTACTCTTCCAGTCCACTGTGGAGATGATTGGTTGATTTTATATTGCTGAATAATATTAAATATTATGAGTGCAGACGCTCCACCACGAGGTTCCTTGCTCCTTGTCGGTCGTCGGGAATCTATGTTCTTCGACTAATTTTTTACATGAGCTTTGTTCATCCTTTTGCCAACACACGAGACATCTAGCATCAAGGTGCATGTGTCATGCAAGGATCATTCCATCTATATGAAGAACACGTGGGACTGGAACTACGAGATGAACATGTACCCATGAGTGGACGTACGAACCGGAGTAATGTAGCGCAGTAAGTGAAGTACAAAGGCACAAATGGTATGAACATGCGTGGCATATAGGGTGTGTTTGGTTGCGTTCTCGTCTCAGCATAGTTGTTCCCTCTTCATGCATGCTCAACTCAACACCCCTCTTCATGCATGCTCTCTTCATGCATGCTTCTAGTGTATTTGTGCTAAACTAGTGTGGACTCATGAACCCACCATACACTCTATCAAACACCCTAAAGTGGGTCGCGAAGGAAACTCTTGGGCGGCATTTGTCTCTTACTACGTACTACCACTAAATGTTGTATGTGCAATGCATGGTGATGTTATGGAGTACGTGCCTAAGTACTCTACTACTACTATATTAGTTGGAGGCACATATTAACTTTTATTTTTGTTTACGTGTATGCCTCGAGACCTTCCAACTAGACGTGTCTTTCTCTCCAGGTCGCACTTTGTATCGTTCATACCACTAAGTACTACTACATGTGGTCTCCGACCCAGAAGTGGAAGAAGTGGAGACGCTCTACCACGCTGTTTTTTTGCGCTGGGCTCTACCACGCTATTCATGTCCCACTCCTTTCGCTGACGTGTGGGACATCCAACATGTGCTGTGTTTGGCACTCTTCCTCATAAGAGTTGAAATGCTAGCATTCATCAGAAATAAAAAATAATTAGAAATCAGCAGTGATACTATTTTTTTGAGAACAATCAGCAGAGATACTATACCACACGGTTTCCTTGTTCCTCGATTTTGAAAATAATACTTCCGTTCGCCAACATGTGGGACGTCGACCATCCTGGTCCACTTGCCATGCACGCAGAACTCCAAGGGAGAGTCACCCCGGTCGTCGCGCCGCAGTAACAATGACTAATGAGTCGTCAAATCACGGGCCCACTTTCCCACTTTGATGTTGCTCGGATGAAGGAACCATCATGACTTCGTTGAATTCCGCTTCTTGAAGAAAACTACTGTACCAGCAGTACTGCTAGCTACAGTAGTTACTCCTCGCCCCGGGCATAAAAACCAAAGACCGAAGACTGAAACCAAAAAGACCGAGACCGATCCCGAAAAGACCGAAACTGAAAAGACCGAATAAAAACGGTCTGCAGATTGCTAAGACCGAACTAATTATGGTCTGTTCGGTCCTGATGTATTGAGGACCGAACAGCCCGTATAGACCAAAATACGAATAGCCCATTAACCTAAAGCCCATCTAGCAAGCCCAGGCTTCCGTCCTCACCTCACCTCACAGACCGAGCGGCCGTTCTCCTCGACGCAGATGCAGGAAACCTAGCCGCTGCTTCACTCGCCTCCTCTTTTCTCTTCCTCGACGAAACCTAGCTGCCACCCGCCAGCCGCCGCTTTGCCCCGATGCCCCGTGACAGTGCGTGAGCTGTGAGCCCGTGACGACCGCCGCAACGAGGCACAAATCACCCGCGCTTCAGCTACCGATGAAGAACACCCCGAGCCACGACCGGCAGAGGGACAGGTGATGACTGGTGCCCCGTGCCGCCGCACCGCCGAGCGCCGTGCTGCTGTGCGGCAGGCCACCAACTCTGACCCTATCAGATTTCGGGTTCCGGCAGAGCCTCTAGGTTCGAACTCTGGGGTGCACGCGGAGATCACACCTCGTACCTACCTATGTCTCGCCGCCTCGCAAGGATCTAAACTACACAAAGAACAACACAGGGGACACAAGGTTTATACTAGTTCGGGCCACCATTGTGGTGTAATACCCTACTCTAGTTTGTGGCGTGGTGGATTGCCTCAGGGGCTGATGATGAATAATACAAGGAAGAACAGCCTCGCGAGGGGAGGAGTTCTTGTGGTGGTGGTGTTGGCTAAGGTTCACATCCCGCTTGCCCTGAGAGTGGCTAGTCCTATTTATAGAGCAAGGCCCTGGTCCTCTTCCCAAATATTGAGCGGGAACAGCGCCAAACATTGGCCATTTTGAAGGGGAACATCTAGTACAGTTATCCTGACTAAAGTCGGTCTTCGCCTGCCAAAGGCTCTGGCGGTGACGCCGGCTTGGGCTCCACGATGACCTCCATCCTGCCGTTCTGCTAGTCTTGGTCTTGTTGCACCGAAATGGTTGCCTTTGCTTGATACTCTTGCCTGCGCTTGCTCCCTTTGCACCAAAGAGGAAACAAGGACTCTGCGTAGGCCGGCGCCTGCCTGGCGCCCGCCTGGCTTTGATCGTCATGGCTTGCGTCACGGGCACCTCGTGAGGTACCACGCCTTGATCTCTCCGCCTCCTCGCGAGCCAGCCTGATGAGGCCGTGCCTGAGGAAGCTTCCTATCATCCGACCCACGAGGCTTGGCCCCTCGCGAGGGTCTTGAGCTTGTGTTGATGAAGATGGGCCGTACTGGGTCACCCCTTGAGCCACGCCGCAGGCCGCAGGCAGGCAAGTCTGGGTACCCCCGTTCCCAGAACGCCGACAGTAGCCCCCGGGCCCAAGGCGCGCCTGGACTTGGCTTAGCAGAGAAGCGAAGGGGAAAGTGCGAAGCGCCGCGGGCCCCAACAGCCTGCGACCTTGGGCGCCGCGTGGCGGTTGATTGGACATGGGCGTCCCTGCTTCCCTACGACGCCTCGGCAACTGCACGAATTGACAACTCCCTGCATGCAAAATAGGCCATGATTACCTGTGATCGTGGATGCCGGCGATTGGCCTCCTCCGGCTATATGTACGGAATGGCGTGAGCCCTTCCAGTCCGCCTCTTCCTGCTACTTCCTTTCTTCTTCTTGGCCTCTCAACATCCCATGGCCCTGCCGAAGAGGTTTTCGGCCGTGGAGAAAGGAAAGGCTCGCCGGGAAGGACCTGGCTCTCTGCCCGCCAAGCGTGGACGAGGCCGCCCTCGCAAGCACCCTACGGCCCATGTTGCGACCTCCGGTGGCCGTGGAAGCCCCCCTCTGCGCGGCGGTGAGCGCTCGACTGCCAACAAGAGGTACGCCGAGGCTGCGCGACCCCCAAGGTCGCGTTCTCGCTCGGCGGAGGTACTGCCGGAGCTCGTCGTGTGGTCGGCGGACCCGACCGGCACCTGGCTTCCGCTTTCCCGCTTCTTTGTAGGAGAACTTCTGGCTGGCGCCCCGGGCGGCCTTTGGCCTCAGGCTGATGGTTGCTGTAGCAGGGCCTCCTGGGCTACTCTGGAGGTCTCCACTACCGGGGAGGTGGCTCTGACTCGCGACTGGTAAACGTTTGCCCGCGTGCGCGGCCTGAGCCGACGGTGCACTCTGCACTTTAAGTTTGACGGCGATGCCACCCTCTACGTGAGGGTGTTCGGGCAAGACGGTCGTCGCACCGGATGCTGCCCCGAGGACGATGACCGCGGCCGTGCGCCCAGCCCCGGCGTCGGTCGGGATGAAGGTGGTGTGAGGCGTGCAGGCAGCGGCACCCGAGGCTCGCCAAGCTTCGGTGACTCCCCATTGGACGGCAGCTCCTCCAGCGGTGGTCGCGACCAGCCCCCTCGTCATCAAGCTCTCCTAGGAGAGGGTGCCGGGTCAGCCCGGCACCGTGCCTCGGTGAAGCAGGAGGCAGAATCCAGCTGAGCTCCAGAGGCAGCGCGAGTCCCTGCCGAGAGTTGATGCCGGGCAAGTCGTGCCCATTTTGCTTTTCCTTCTTTCCTGCGCAAAAGGAATGTAGTCTGGTGCCCCAAGGGGGTGTATCGAACTGTTGCTGTTCAATTGGCGTGCTGTTTCTACTGTTTCTGCGCTCTGTTTTCATCCTCGTGTTTATGCGTGGAAATCACTTAACTTGGGGGGGGGGGAGCTCGTTGTGGTCCTTGCCTCCTGAGGCAAGGGCCTCGTCGTGCGCCTTGTGTCCTGCAGGGGTTAGTCAGTTGGGGTAGCCTCCGGCCATGGTAGCGGGGACAACCAACCTAAATTGTATGATCACGTCGTGGTGCCCGTGGGGCACGGACTGGGAGGGTCGCTCCCACAGCGGGCTCGGATAGGGGAGTTCCAAACCACCGGGGCAGAAAACACTCGCGAGGGTGCACAAGTTCCTCCCTCGTGAGACATTACGCGAAAGAAAACGAATCGAATAAGTGAAACGGACGAAGGGTCGTGAGCTCAAAATGGTAACAGCTTCAGTAAAACTTCAAATAGAAACGAACAAGCCAACTGCAGAAAGCAAATGAAAGAAGCCGCGTCCGGCACCTAATCTAGTATTCGACGTCTTCTCACCAGCGCGGAGCTAAGTGCTGCCACTGGGCGTGGGTGGGAGCCCCCGAGGCCCGAGGGCGGCACTCCGGAGACTCAGGGGCGTGTACAGCCCCACTCATTATTAAGTGAGAGTGTCACGGGCGGCGAGCTTCACAGGCGTTTGCCTTCTTCACAGGCACCGGGCCTTTTCCAACACGCGATAGCTTCATAGGCATTTGCCTTCTTCATAGGCACCGGGCCTTTTCCAAAACGCAACAACTTCACAGGCATTCACCTTCTTCACAGGCACCGGGCCTTTTACAAAATGCAACAACTTCACAGTCATTCGCCTTCTTCACAGGCACCGGGCCTTTTCCAAAACGCAACAGCTTCACAGGCATTCGCCTTCTTCACATGCACCGGGCCTTTTCCAAAATGCAATAGCTTCACAGGCATTCGCCTTCTTCACAGGCACCGCGCCTTTTCCAAAACGCAACAACTTCGCATGCATTCGCCTTCTTCACAGGCACCGGGCCTTTTTAGGGGTAAAACCTTCAGAGATATTGAATGTTCCACGCGTTCTAGACGGGCACCCCCTCCTGGGTCTCCAAGCGCGCGGAGCCGGGCCTGGAAACATGAACAACCTTGCACGGGCCCTCCCACATGGGAGAGAGCTTATGCAGTCCCTCCCTGGAGAGAACCCGTCTGAGCATGAGGTCCCCTACCTCAAGAGTCCTGGGGCGGATGTTGCAGCAGTGGTATCGCCACAATGCTTGTTGGTACCTTGCTGCTCGTAGCGCGGCCTCTCGACGATGCTCCTCTCCCACCACGAGATTCGTCCCCGTGTGGCGTCCTGCTGCGCCTCGTTGAACGCCAGGACCCGTGCGGAATGACGTACGACCTCGTGAGGGAGAACCGCTTCAGCTCCATAAACCAGGAAGAACGGGGTCTTGCCGGTCGGCTTGGTCATGGTCGTGTGGATGGACCACAACACAGACTGAAGCTCGTCGTACCAGCCCCTGCCGCAGGCTTCCAGCTCCTTCTTGAAGGTCCTGGTTTTGAGGCCCCTCAGGACCTCTGCGTTGGCTCGCTCGGCCTGACCGTTGCTCTGTGGGTGTGCTACCGAAGCGTAGCATATCTGCGTTCCAAGGTTAGCACAGTATGTTTTGAAGAGGTTACTGGTGAACTGCGAACTGTTGTCGGTGATGAGGCGGTTCGGCACCCCGAACCGGCTCACGATGCCCTTGATGAACTTGACCGCGGAGCTTGCGGGGATGGTGCGGACAGCTTCCACCTCAGCCCACTTGGTGAATTTGTCCATGGGGACGTAGAGGTAGCGATAGCCTCCCGGCGCCCGAGGGAATGGGCCCAGGATATCCAGTGCCCAGACTGCGAATGGCCATGAGAGGGGCATAGTCTGCAGACCTCCCGCCGGTTGATGTATCTGCTTGGCATGGAATTGGCAGGCCTCGCAAGCTTTCACCAGTTCCACGGCGTCATTGAGTGCCGTGGGCCAATAGAACCCGCTGCGGAATGCCTTGCCAACGAGGGTCCGTGACGATGAGTGATGCCCACAGTCTCCACCGTGTATGTCTGCCAGCAGCTCCTTCCCTTGCTCCCTAGAAATGCAACGTAGGGACACATCATTTGGTCGTCTCCGTTAGAGCTCTCCATCCTGGATGCATCATGCCGTGGCCTGCCGCGCTACACGCTCTGCTTCCTCCTCCTTTTCCGGCAAGGTCCCCTGCGTCAGGTAACTCCTGAGCTCTGTGATCTAGCACCCTTCCTGAGGCTCCAGCGCCAGGAGCAGGCGCGCTCCTGAGGCCGGGCCACAGACCGGGGCTCCCGCGGCAGGCGACTGGCGGAGCTCCTCCCGAGGCTGCACCGTGCTTGACAGTGATGGTGCCGTCGAGAGCTTGAAGAGCTGCTCCTCGAAGACGCCAGGTTCCTGAGGTAGTCGCCTGGATGCCCTTTTGGCGATGTCATTGGCCTCCTGATTGGTGCCGCGAGGCACATGCTACGACTCCAGTCCCCAGAACTGCTTGTCCATCCTGCGGACCTCCGCGAGATAGGCTTCCATGTGCTCGTCCTTTGGCTCGTATACTTTGTTGGAGAAGTTGACGAGGAGCTGAGAATCACCCTTGATGGTGAGGCACTTCACCCCCAGGGCAACTACGGCTTTCAGGCCTGCTATCAGGCCTTCGTATTCTGCTATGTTGTTGGAGACCTTTTCTCCATGCTGGAAACAGATTTGCACAGCGTAGTAGAGCTTGTCTTGAGCGGGAGATATGAGCACTGTGCCAGCCCCCTTGCCGTGTCGGGAGAACGCCCTGTCGAAGTACATGACCCAACCGTCTGGTGCCTCGCTTCCCGGGGAGAGGGATCGATCCTCACCAGCCTTGAGGCCTGGCGCCTCTGCCCATTCTGCCACAAAGTCCGCAAGCGCGGCCCCCTTGATGACTCTAGTTGTGTTGAATTCTAGTTGAAACGCTTGCAGCTCGATGTTCCACTCAGCGACTCTTCCAGCCGACTTGGGGCTCCTGAGCACCCTTTCCAAGGGGTACGCTGAGACGACCTTGATGGGATGGCCCTGAAAATAGTGCCGCAGCTTGCGTGAGGCTACCAATAGCGCGAGGAGGGGTTTCTGGGGCATGGGGTACCGCGCCCTTGCATCCTGTAACACTGTGCTGACGAAGTACATAGGGTGTTCGATGAGGTTGGGAGTGCTAGTGCTGCTAGTGTCCTCCGAAGGCCAGGGCGCCTCCTGAGAAAATGGAGCCCCCAGTGGCTGGTCGCCCGGGGGAGGGGCTTCTTCTATTCTGAGTGTGCTTCTCTGCGGCGGCTGATCCTTCTCGGTTGTGGTCGTGGTCTCTGTAAGGCCCTCTTGGTCCTGCTTCACCTCGACCCGGGCGGTTGTCGCGGCCTTGGTCCTACGCTCCTTCCTAACCGCCACCAGGGCTGCGCTGGCAGAGTAGGGGGTGGCTGCAAAGTAGAGCACCAGGGGCTCTTGAGGACGCGGAGCCACCATCACCGGAGGGCTGGTTAAGTACCTTTTGAGATCCTGGAACGCCTTGTCGGCCTCGAGGACGGCCTCCTCGTATGCCAGCAGGAAGGCCAGCGGATCGGTCATGCCGTTGTAGCATGGTGGCATCTCCGGCTTGAACTTGTTCGGCCACCGCACCTGCCGCAAGGCGGGGGCCAAGGCTCGGAGCCCCCTGGCCCCTGCACTGCCACTGGCGACCGGAGCGGGCAGCGTGTTGCCCATCATGAGGGCGAGTCACGGTGTTGGCGGAGAGCGGGTCGGTGGAAGGGAAAGCTCCGGCGCACCCCTACCTGGCACGCCAAATGTTGGATTTCGGGTTCCGGCAGACCCTCTAGGTTCGAACTCTGAGGTGCATGCGAAGATCACACCTCCTACCTACCTACGTCTCGCCGCCTCGCAAGGATCTAAACTACACAAAGAACAACACAGGGGACACAAGGTTTATACTAGTTCGGGCCACCATTGTGGTGTAATACCCTACTCTAGTTTGTAGCGTGGTGGATTGCCTTAGCGGATGATGATGAATAATACAAGGAAGAACAGCCTCGCGAGGGGAGGAGTTCTTGTGGTGGTGGTGTTGGCTAAGGTTCCCATCCCGCTCGCCCTGAGAGTGGCTAGTCCTATTTATAGAGCAAGGCCCTGGTCCTCTTCCCAAATATTGAGCGGGAAGGGCGCCAACAATTGGCCATTTTGAAGGGGAACATCTAGTACACTTATCCTGACTAAAGTCGGTCCTCGCCTGCCAAAGGCTCTGGTGGTGACGCCGGCTTGGGCTCCACGATGACCTCCATCCTGCCGTTCTGCTGGTCTTGGTCTTGTTGCATCGAAATGGTTCCCTTTGCTTGATACTCTTGCCTGCGCTTGCTCCCTTTGCACCAAAGAGGAAACAAGGACTCTGCGCAGGCCGGCGCCCGCCTGGCGCCCCCCTGGCTTTGATCGTCATGGCTTGTGTCACGGGCACCTCGTGAGGTACCTCGCCTTGATATCTCCGCCTCCTCGCAAGCCAGCCTGATGAGGCCGCGCCCGAGGAAGCTTCCTGCCGTCCGCCCCGCGAGGCTTGGCCCCTCGCGAGGGTCTTGAGCTTGTGTTGATGAAGATGGGCCGTACTGGGCCACCCCTTGAGCCACGGCGCAGGCCGCAGGCAGGCAAGTCTGGGTACCCCCATTCCCAAAACACCGACAGACCCTCCTGCTCGTTCGCACGTCCATCCGCCACCGGTGTAGCAGCTGGCTGCTGCTGTTTGTCACCACCACCACACCACTCGTCCTCTTCCATGCCGGTAGCCGTCTCGCCGCCTTCTGTCCTCTTTTGGTGCTCAACCTCGCAACTGAAGGTGAGCAAGCTACTACTTCTCCTGTTATGCATATGTGATGTACAGATTGTTGTTCATTTAAGTGCATCAATATATTGTTCATGTTCTATGATGTTGAGCTTTTGTGATGTTCAGATTCAAGTAGATGTAGTGCTTCTATGTTCATGGTGTACAGATTGTTGTAGCCTTGTGTTGTTGTTGTATGCTCATGTCAATGTTGTGATGTTCAGATTCAAGTAGATTATCTAAAATGTTCATGGTGTATAGATTGTTGTAGCCTTGTGTTCAGCTTTTGTGATGTTCAGATTCAAGTAGATTATCTAAAATGTTTACAGATTTGGAGGACTTGATTGTATGCTCATGTCAATGCTGTTTGACAGACCAATCTCCTCTTTTTTTCTAGATGTTTTCTATATCGGAATCTGAACATGATGAGTTGAACGAGAAAGATGACACATTTATGACTATAGAGGAAGAGGCGGGTGCAGAAGAAGTTGCTGCATCAGGAGGTGATGAGTCCGTCTTACGTGGTATCATTGAAGATGAAGATGCTGTACCAAATATTGTCGAAGGTGCCAATATAGAAGCTACTCAAGATGACAAGCCAAAAGTACAGAAGCAAATGGCCTCAAGATCACAAATCTGGGAGCATTTCACCAAAGTTTTTGATGATAAGGGGTTAGTGAAGGAAGGAATGTGCAAATATTGTGACCGGCTAATTCAGGCTACTACATCATGCAATGGGACAACAACAATGCACAGGCACTTTGGTATATGGAACCACAATGCGGATAGGAAATTGGATCCAAATCAGATCACTTTGCAAGCAACTCCAGGAGATGGCATCAACACTTGGAGATATGATGCGGACGTAGTTCGGAAGGCATTTGCTGTAATGGTCATAGAGGATGAGCTACCTTTTGCATTTGGTGAGAAATCTGGATTCAGGAAGTTCGTTTCGGTTGCTTGCCCCCGCTTATTCTACCATCAAGAAGAACTTGTACCAGGGACACTGTCAAAGTTTATCTAGATGAGAAGTCCAAGTTGAAAAAGTTTTTCAAAGAGAATTGTGGAAGTGTGTGTGTAACCATGGATTGTTGGACTTCTCAGCAGCAAGATGGCTATATGGTAGTGACTGCACACTTCATTTATGAACACTGTAAATATCATAAGAAGATTATCAATTTCATCCTGGTGAAGGGCCACAAGGGGAAGGATCTTGGGAAGAACTTGCAAAGATGTTTGATGGAATGGGGGTTAGAAAGAGTTATGACAGTCACCGTGGATTATGTGAGCAATAATGATGGTTGCATTGTTCACTTGAGAAAGTGTTTGGTTGATGCTAAGACTAGCATAGCTGATGGAAAGTTTCTGCATATGAGATGCGCGGCACATATTGTCAACCTTATTGTACAAGATGGCCTAAAAGAAGTTGAACTTTCAATCAAACGTGTCCGAGCTGTTGTGCGATACATCAAGAATGGGACTTCTCGGTTGGTAAAATTCAAGGAGCTAGCATTGGAAGAGAAAGTTCAGAGAAAGGCATTCTTTAACCTAGATGTATGCACTCATTGGAACTCAACTTACATAATGTTGAAGGCTGCCATCATCTATGCAAAGGTGTTTACAAGGTATTGTGAAGATGACCCATTGTATGCGATAGACTTGTCTGAAGAAAAAGGAGGATTTGGGTATCCAGATGAGACCGATTGGGAAAATGCTAGAAAAATGGCCGCCTTTCTTGCACACTTCCATAATCTTACAATTCGTGTGTCATCCTCACTTCATTTCACTTCCAACAACTTTCTTTTCGAGGTTGGCAATGTACACATCTTGGTTCAAACATGGATGAGTAGTACAAATCCTTTGCAAAAAGCTATGGCAGAGAGGATGAAAGAAAAGTTTGATAAATATTGGGGGTCTTGGCATGAGAATGAAAAGCTGAAGGATCAGGGTCCTATTGTGAATGAAAGAGGGAAAGGGAAGAAGAAGGAGAAGGAGAAGGAAAATCTGAACTTGCTAATTTTCGTTGTTGCAGCTCTTGATCCAAGGTATAAGCTTTCTGATTTAACTAGGCTGACTACTTCGGAAATTTTTGGTGCTAAGTGTGGAGAGAAGGTGTGCTTTGCTATTAACAAATGTGTTCGTGAGTTGTTTGAAGAATACCGAGTAAGATTAACTACACCGGAACCAATAACACCAGCCTATAGCCAAGTACCATTAGAAGGAGGAGGAGCAAGTATGATGAAGCAACTAATTGCAAGTAGGTTGAGGCAAAATAATAGTGGAGGAAGGGCAAGTAGAAAATCTAAGCTTGAAAAATACCTTGCTGAAGACTCTGAAGACCCTGATAAAAAATTGACATCCTAGGATGGTGGAAACAGAATTCATCTAGGTCCCAATCTTGGCAAATATGGCTCGTGATATTCTTGCTATCCCCATTACAACGGTGGCTTCTGAGTCAGCCTTTAGCACAAGTGGACACATACATGATGACTTTAGGACATCTCTAACTCCATTTATTGTACAAGCTTTAGTTTGTACGCAAGACTGGCTGAGAAGGTCAACAAATCCTGTCGACATCAAGGAGAACTTGGAAGAATTAGAAGAGCTAGAAAAAGGTAAATCAATTAGCCAACTTCTCCATACATGATAGCAGATTACTTGTACCAAACCAATCACATACTAGCAGATTACTAATATGCACGACATACTAATATATATGCATGACTTGTCAACTTTAGTAGAAAAAGGTAAAGCAATCTGTAGTAGCTTTTGTACAAAACCAATGTATGGAGAAGTTTGTATGCCTGAATTGTCAACTTTAGTAGATTACAATGGACTAGCACAAGATCTTACCAACACTAAGATTATGAATTTGATTGAATCGACTTGTTGCAGAGTTGATTGAAGAATTTGGTGACAAGGTGAAGCGAAAGCGCAAGGTTAATGGTGGTGTTGTTGCTTCTTCCATGGCCAAGTCGACCAACAAAGTGAGATCCACATCCACTCATGGTTGAACTGAAATCATGTGGAATGTGTGCTATTCTCATTATCTTGTGCTTGTAATTTGTGACCAGACTTATAGAATTGAGAACATTGAGAGTACTGTGTTGATGTCAAGTACTATGTGGTTTTCTGCTTATGTCAAGTGTTGAACTTATGTGGAATCTTATGTTCGTTGTTTGTTGTTGCACTGAAATCATGTACTGAACTTGATTTGTATGATGCCAAGTACTATGTTGTCAAGTACTATGTGGTGGTGTTGCTTGCCTATTTGCTGCTGCTTATTATCTTATTACTTCCTATCAAATATAAATGATTATGCATGCATGAATCTTGTTGCTGGACCATGAATCATGTCTTCTTACTTTGTGTCATCTGAATCTTTTTTACTTGTTGTCAAATATAAACAAGTTTTGGTAATTTATTACTTGTTGTCGGTACTTTGTTACTTACTGTGAAATGTAAACATGTATTGGTACAACCATACAGGAAGTAACATGAATGTACTAATTTTTTACTTACTGTGAAATGTAAACATGTATTGGTACAACCATACAGGAAGTAACATGAATGTACTGGTACAGGAAGTAACACTGATATTAGTTGTAGCAAATTAATTTGGTCTGTTTGGTCGGGACCGAAGACCGAATAGTAAAGACCAAAGACTGAATAGTGAAGAACCGAAAAGACCGAAATTATTTCGGTCTTTAATTCTGGAAGACTGAATTCTTGGAAGACCGAAAAGACTGAACCAAACAAACCGAACGCCCGGGGCGAGTTAGAGGCCTCCTTTCGTTCATAGGATAGGAATTTTATAGGACTATGAAAATCATAGGAAGTGAGATGACATGCATCTCAATTCCTATAGAGAAAGAGATGCCATTTGATGCATAGGATAGGAATTTTTCCATTTAGTCTAGGCTAATATACTGGTAATTTGCTCTAAAAACTACAGTAGTAACTAGTAGTACTGGTAGATGCTCGTACTCACACACAGACACACACACTAACTACTAGTACTACTACTTCTCACATGCTGGCTGGACGCCGTCGTTCTCCTTCTCGGCTTTGTCGGCGACACCCCATCGTGCTTGGATCTCCGCCGACCTCTCCACAGCAGCACGTGCATCCTCTTCTTTCTTGCGGCAGCAGTCCTCTCTTTTCTTGAGTGCTTTCTGAATTTTCCGCTCCCTCTTTGCGGGTTTGGCCGCCTCTTGCTCTACCGCCCATTCGGCCTTGGCATCTTCAAATTCCTCCCACATAGGTGTGAGGTCGCGAGCGACAATGAACTCGGCACGGTGGGACGCCATGGCTTCCCTACCATTTTGTGTGCGGTCGTGGGCGGCGAGGAACTCGGCGCGGCGGGATGCCGTCGCTGCCTTACCGATTAGTGTGCGACACGGTGGCATGAACGACGCTTGGTGAGATCTCTGGGGTGGAGTGGCCGGACAACTGTATAGTACATTGGTTTGTCAAGAGCTCAAGGACAGAAGATGAAGGAAATTTGGATTCCACTTCAATCTTGGTCATTTATTACCGAGTAAAATGCATTGGCGGTCATCAAACTTGTCTTGATAGCTCATTTTGATCATTGTATACGAGATATGGTGATTATATCGTCACTGGCTCAGCGTATAGCTCCGTATTTGTCTGGTTGACCAGTCAAACAGTCTGCATGCGCCTCGTCAGCTCGAGTTCTTTATCTATCTATGCGGGCCTACCTGTCAATGGAGAAAGAAATACTCCCTCTGTCCCAAAATAAGCGTCTCAAGGTTGGTACAACTTTGTACTAGAGCTAGTACAAAGTTAAGACACTTATTTCGGGATGGAGGGAGTAAAAACCAAAATTATGAGTATGTGGGGATTCAAACCACGGACTCATCACTGCAATGCACCCATGTCAGCCAAATGAAAATGAAATACTTCGCGTCAGACACTCACGCTCACGCTGTCAAAGCATGCTAATGCATGCACGTCGCCCTCTAAATCAAAGTCCTGCTCATGGCGCAACACAAACAGTGAGCCCATCACCTGCGCGCCCCGGCGGTGCCTGAGATTACTATTGATAGAAGTTTGATGGAGGCCTACACGAATGTCGAGCATGGATTCACCTAGCTCAACACCAACGGTCATATTCGGAGCGCCTTGCTCATGTATATCTTCCATCACAACGACAATCTATAAAACATCCTAGCTAGATAGGGTACTATGGTACGGAGTATGTACTATCGTGAGCGACCGATCTTAGTGCCACTGCACACGAGTGTGTGTCTGATCGATTCATCCATTATTCGTAAGTTATGCATGGTTGTGTGGTGTCATGGTGGTCGTCGAAGGCTAGCTAGCGACAAGAGCGGTTGTCAATACGTGTCGCATATGCTTCAAAGGCTCGTCATCCATGAGTTCACACTTTACCACCACGCCAGCGTCTGACCGCCCTGGCCCACCGAAATCCCTTCCATCTCTAGCGCGCGCTTCCCGCCTGAAATGGTCACCGTCTCTCCAGAACGTCAATGCCGCATTCACCGGACTTAACTGCAGGTGCAGTTGGTGCGTCACTGACATGCGGGCCAGATGCCCGTTGGGCCGACATGTCAGTAACCCAACGCACCTGCAGTTAAGTCACTGAAGCACCGTCCGCATTCACGCCCGACAAACCTACTCCGGCGCCAGCCGTCCATCCGTCTGTCGCGGCTCATTGCCATTCACCCGCTATATTCACTTGAGCCCCAGCTCCCAGCCATAGCCAAAGGCCCACACTTATTCTCCTCCGGTCCCTTCCTTCTGTCGGCACCACTCCAACCATGGCCTCCTGGTGCTCCGAAGCTCTCTTGGATGTACTGTCACAGGAGCAGATGAGGGACATCGGCGGCTCCACTCCGGGCGTGCTCCAAAGCTCTCTTCGACGTACTTTCGCAGGAGGAAACGAAGGAGATCGCCGGCACCGCCCCGGCCGCCCTCTGCCGCCACGACCACGAAGCCGGCGCGCGTGCGCAGGCGCAACCGACAGCGAGGAAGAGTAGTGCATGGTAGGTCGCCGCTGGTCTGGTCCCAGGAAGGCCACCGCTACTCCACTCAGTCGACACCAAGCTTGGTGGGGTAAACATCGGCAGCCAATTAGCCGCTTGATGGCGACATGGAGGCGGAAATCTTCAGAACCTTGTGCTCTGGAGGAGGTTATCGAGGCGGATGAGGAGGAGGCAAAGACAATGGCGGGCTTTCTTGGGTTCATGGCCGGACATGGTGGTCGGGCGCCGGCGGTCGTTTAGATTAGGTTTACAGTAGGTTTTAGTAAGGTTTGTGAGAAATATGTAATGAATTTCGTCCAGTTTGTAGGAAAAGTTTTTGAAATGTAATGAATTTCATCCGGTTAATTTGAAATTTGCTTTGTTTGCATGAATTTCGACTGATTAGTTCATATAGTTGTTGAAAGGTATGCGGGCAGCATCGGATGGCATCCATCATTGTCCTCAGGCAGATGCCGATGTAAATTTGTGGGCCAGCAGTGGAGATGCCCTAACTATCATGCTATAATTGCTAACAGTGCTCCATTATTTGGCAGGGAACAGTTATCCCTCGATCAAAATCAGATCCACGGTGTTTCGCACTCCTCCCGGTAAGAGTGTAAACTCTTGCTTACATAAAAATGGAGCAAGTGGACGGCACTGTAGCACGTCATATCACTCAAACTAGCCCGCCTAACGAGCGGGAAAGCACCACCCTCATCATTTTGTTCTGGATTTCTATCGATCGATTGCGCGAAAATGTTACGCTTTGCAAGTTCTAAAGGAAAAGGTGGCACACTTACAACTCGTACGCGTCGCACCCCCGACTGTCTGGCTCGCACGCCGCTCACCAGAGGGAACACACGTTGTCTTGCAATTTCACTGACATGTGGGACTGCAATTAAATAAACCATCGATAGCCGAAATCTAATCGCTCAGGAGGCATCGGCTGAGAAGAGAGAAACGGGGGAGGGAGAAGAGATCGCCCACCCGCCGCGCACGGACTCCAAGAAATATATGGTGATAATGTGAGGTGGGCCATGCTGGAGTCCGAACCGCTTCCAAGCCCGCTCTGACCGCCCTGGCCCCTCAAGGCGCCAGCTGCCCGCCGCATGCATGAATAGCAAGTAGTACCAGTAAAATACTAGGCTATAAGCCCACTTATGTATTGGAGAGAGAGGCATTGACAAAGTCAAGGAGTGGGCTCTGCAAGAGCCCGTCTCTAGACGTGCTCCTAGGTATAAAAAATAATTCTATAAAAGGCATAAAAAACAATTGTGTCTAAAAAAAGAAATGTAAAAAACTTTTGAGAGGAAATAGATAGAGAGAAAGTGAGAAAGAGTTGTAACCTTGTAGCCAACCTTATAATCAACAGTATGGTAGCATTACATGAGGAAAGAGGCCAAGAGGGAGTGGTGCACATGCCAAGTTCACTAGGCTGCCGAGTTTCACACTCCTCCGTTGTAACAGTGAAGACAATAGCTTTCATCAAAAAGAAACAATGAATACTCGTTGCTCGTCCTCTATATCAGAAAGAATACTTTCATTCGCCGACATGTGGGACGTCGACCATCCTGGTCTACCCCGGTCGTATTGCAGGCCTAACCTTTCCCACTATAAGTTGTTCAGACGAAGGAACCATCATGACTTCATTGAATTCCGCATCTTCCAAAAAACTTGCTGTACCCGCAATACTGCTACCGCACGCGAAGACTGGACGACATTGTACCACGTCATATCACTCAAACCCACTAGGCCAAACTAGCCCGCCTAGGTCATCTATTTTGGAATGGAGGGAGTACGTCTCTGTACTGCTATGATTTTGTGTTGTACGTCTCTATACTTTTGCTACGATTTTCTTACCCTATGAACCAAATGAGTCCTGAATGTATCCTTGTCGACTATTGTCTGATCGATCGCTAAGCCTACAATTTTAGGAGCTTGGGCTATTGGTCGATCGACGACGGATAAGTATAAGCTTACCACAAGCTCATCAGCCCCAAAGTTTCTCTTCGGTGAGTGTTTTGCAAGTATACTATAGCTCACACAGTAGCTAGCCTACTAACACCAAGAATCATCAAACAAGCCCTGCTGATATGATAAACAGTTCAAACTTACATCTAAGCATGCCATATATTACATCAAAACCTGGTGAGGATACATCTGTTTCCATAACTCGGAGAGGGTTCGCATG
Source organism: Triticum aestivum (assembly GCF_018294505.1). Taxonomy (NCBI): domain Eukaryota; kingdom Viridiplantae; phylum Streptophyta; class Magnoliopsida; order Poales; family Poaceae; genus Triticum; species Triticum aestivum. The sequence continues at coordinate 101,070,630 of NC_057804.1, forward strand.
ATTCAGTATCAAACAAAAGTAGCAAGTACTGCCCACACAAGACAGTGCACTAGTCCTAAGATGGTTTGATAACACGCATCGTTCTAGTAATTAAACACAAGGCAATGCAAACTACCCTGAAGGATTAGTGCAACCAACTATTTCTTGTCATCGATCTCTCGGGCAATGACCACAGCACGGACATCGGCATGGGAATCGATCTTTGGGGCGATGTCCACAGGACTAACCGCGACATCAGCATCGATCTCTGGGGCGATGTCCACAGGATGGAAGCAGCATCGGAATCGATCTCCGGGGAGATGCCAATAGGACGGACCGCGTCATCGAAAACGATCTCTGGGGCGTTGTCCACAGGACGGGCCGTGACATCGGAATCATCAAGGACGTACACCGTCACCTGCACAACCCTAACATATTAGCAAGCACATTGCAAATAATCAAAAACCAAAACTATGGTAATAAGCCATTATTTTTTACCTTGTATAGCTCACGGGGGGATCTCATCCCTCCGGGGGCCATCTCCTCATCCTAGATGGGGGCCATCACCTTGCCAGGGGAATACTGCTTCTCAACGGTGACTATCTCCTCAAACTCGGCCTTGAGCCTTGCATAGGTGGCCATCAGAGTTTCTTCCAACTTTCTTTGAGGAGTTCGTCCGCCAACGTCGTCAACTCTTTGGCCAATGCTTGTTTCTTGGAGTTCTTGGCTTCCATGGGTTGGCCCGCCAACATGGTCAAATCGTTGGTCGGTGCTCGCTTCCTGGAGATCGCTGTCTCCAGTGGGTTGTCCGCCGGCAACTCTTTGCCTAGTGCTTCAAGATCCATCAATGAACTGACAAACAAAAATCAATCAAAAGGAAACCACAATCGCAATGAAAACGGGAATAGAATAGGCTGTGAGAATCGGTCGGTGCTTCACAAAAAGAAGATTCTTGGAATGAAAGCAGCATCACTGATTCGCCCACCTTTCCTTCATCGGTACAGAAGAAAAAAGGCAGAAGTGATTAGCCTGGAGTGAGGTTTTCTTCAAGAAAGGGGAGAAAGGGCTTCTATGAGCATTCCATTTAAATGATGGTTGCTTCGTCCAGTCCAACTTGGAGGCCACTTCACCACTTCTAGTAAAGGTGTGGGTTTTGTGATATGACGGGTCATGACGGCCACACCAGAGTGACAGGTGAGTCTCGACTGTAGCACCTCGCTGTGATTTGGTGGATGGCACGCAGGCCCGGATGCTTTGATGTCCCGCATGTAGATAGAGCAGCTAGTCATATAGGAGATCTAATTATTGTGCACCGCGACCAAGGCGGAGAGGAAAATGAGAGAACTACGTAATTAATGCATGCAGTTAATTAGGGTAGTTTTGTAAAGTACGAGATACATTCCTCCAATCGCAAATCCGTTGGTTCATGAGATTTTAGATTTGAGCCATATAAACCGGAAGGGAGGGAGTACTACACGTGGTGTAGTCTAGTCACTTGTTGAAATCTCTAGAAAGGCAAATACTCCTTTCGGGTTTAACAAGGCTATACTACCCCCTCCGTCTAGGTGTGTAAGTCATCTTAAGAAAACCAAATAATCCCAAAACACTTAGGCGTGGTGCATTAACTTCTACCTTGTTTCTTGTTTCTTGACATATCAACCGATAAGAGAGGAGAGGTGTGCATGCTTTTAATGAATTGAGACTACCAAACACGACATGCAGTGGCTAGTTCATTGCATGCAATGCTATTAATTAGCAAATAAACATTGGTGACCCCAGGAGGAAACAGTGCTAAGTGCGTGGACCTATGCAGAATGACTATCAACCAATGGACGATGGAGTTTAATTGTTAAAGAATTCAATGAGGGAAGCTTAGCTACAAATTCAATGACTTACTCACCTAGACCGAGGGAGTAGCAAGTACTAGTACTACTAAAATAGTGGGCTCAAATAGCAATTTTGTCTCATGCAAGAGCCAGGCTAATATATGCGTGCTCCAAGGCACCGCACCACGCGAACATTCACAACTGCCACATTCAGGTTGCGCTTGGCTCTTCACCTCTTCGAGAAGACGAACAATGATGTTACTCCTACTTCTACAGTATCGAATCCACTGCTGCATGTTAGTCCACCTCATGCGGGTGGGATAGCATGTAGCGGAAGCTTCTACTAGTCCTGCCAACCACCATGCTCATGCGCGAGGGAGGGACACAACTTCATTGACTTATACTACTCCTGCCTTTGCGTCTATGACGGGTGGGCCCAACAGGTGGTTCGCCCACCTATCATGCAGCCAAAGGCAGGTGTAGTTAAGGCACCGGAGCTTAGTCCGCAAGGGAGAGGGTGTTGTTGTAATCAAACTTCTCGGTCTTGTACGAGTTGACGCGACACATCAAAGCACTGCACTCGATATAAGTCATTTTACACATTTCAAATGGACTACAACATACAAATGTATGTAGACATATTCTGCTTCCTATGTAGTCACTTGTTGCAATCTCTAAAAAGACTTATATTTGGAAACGGAGGGAGTACAATGCATGCATGCATGGCGTGACTTTCCTTTTGATACTTGCATGTGTTGATTTGATGCACCTTGCCAAATTTTGACTATAAATTTAACTAACCAAATTTTCATGCATGTCACAAAAAATTATGGGGCTGTTTGGATTGTGACTATGTTTATCTTATGTTGCCACATTATTTTTCCGACACTTGGCACACTTGCCTAACTTGAGTTGCTCAAATTGTTAGACACACTTTGGCTTGCCTAAGGGAATCTTGCCACAATTTTTGTGTCAATGACATGTGGGGTTCACTGCTAATAAAAAAATTCTTGTCTTAGGTGCGGTTAATAAAAAAGACTTATATTTAGGAACGGAGGGAGTAGAAAATATAAATAATAATGCATGTTGGGGTAACCCACGTTTCCGCAAACTTTAGCCATGGGCTTGTTCACAATTTTTACGAGGGGGTGGTTGTTCATTTAGTGGAGGGAGTTGTACCAGACTTGAATGATACAAAGTGCGACCTGGCACATCGTAACACCACTTGGAACAAGCGGGTAGCTATCTCAAAAAAAATCAACAACTAAAAAACCATGACCTGGCACGTAGTACACAATTTTAAATGATTGTTTTGATGGAGTGAAAAAGGAAAACTACCCCACTACGTATATATAGGCCGGAGCCTCCGCATTTGCTTGCTAGGGTGCTCTATTCACACACTCTCATCCTCTCCGGATCTAAACAATATAGGGGTGGTAACACTGTCTTTCTCCCTTCAAAAAACACTATCTTTCTATCAGCACCGCTGGTTACAGATGCAGACGTATCCCCCTCCGCCGGTGAAGGGGAGGAAGGGAAGCGTTTAGGCCATCGTCGACAGTGAGGGAGGAGACTCACTGTCGGCGGCACCGTTATCTCTGGCCGAACACCGGCGCAGGAGGTCCTGCGACCCCTTCATCGTTGCCTGTGGGCGGATCCGGCCTCCCGCTGCCCACCTATCCACATCCCGACGACCACGTATATCTTCTTTTGAAACTGCCTTAGCTCTACTTCCCCAGCTTGCTACATCACTGCATGTGCATCATTTTCTACCTCTCAGCCCCTCTCGATCGGATGGTCCAACGTCACTTTTTTTTCTATTGTTAGAGGTAAAGCTACTTCATGGAGTTGAATCTTGTACTCCCTCTGTCCGCAAATACTTGTCATTAAAATGGATGTATCTAGATGTATTTTAGTTCTAAACACATCCATTTTGATGACAAGTAATTCTGGACGGAGGGAGCACTTGGTTCAAGCAAGAAATAAAGTGGGGGTAGGGGAATTTAGTATGTACACCGGACTTGGTACAATCAGGAAGGAAAGGGGGTGAAAGTAGTACAGACTGGTCATCCAACCGGTCTCTTGGTCGAAAAGGAGAATATAGGGTTAACGCTGTACAAAGTGGTATGACCAGGACTAGATTTGCTATCCACACATTGAAGTAGGGGGCTAGATTGAACAAAAATGGGACCAACCCAGATATGTTTCTTGGATGTTTGTTTCTCGGGGCAACAAACTATGAATCACCACTTTATGCCCCTGTTTACATATATGGTGCTGGACTACTGGTGCACCCACTGTCCCATGCCCTTATACCAAATATTTAGCTATTCTTAATCTAATGTCCCTGGTAAAAATGAAGCCATGCCATTGTTATAAGCCATGACAAGTTTAGCCAAATGTTTTTGCCTGTAATTGTTTGAGACAATGACTGTTTCCTCTATAGGTTTTTGTGCAAACAGGGATATCCAATTCACCTGGTTGCTGTTGTGACCTTTTGGTGCACTGCACAAAACGCTTCTTAAAAGAAGTGACATTTGTGCTGTTTAACTGGAATGTCAGAATGGAACAGTTGGTTCATTTCGGCGGAACTGCACAAAGGGAGATCTGTGTTCCAATACTCATCATCCATATTGGCCCCATAACCTTCCTTTAGGTAAGAATGATATTTAATGCATGTGTTCATCTCTATTTTCTGACTGCCATGAGAAAATAGTGCTATTTTTTACTAGTACACTTGTACTCCCTCACTGACAAAACCAATTCTGAATAGAAGGCTGATCATGTATTGTGTTTCACCAACTGGTGAGGAGAAAGAGAAACAGAGCATGAAGAGGAGGAAGAAGAAGAATAAACAGTGCCAAGGCGATCTTGCTGAAGCCAGAGGCCTCAGTCGAGGCCATTCAAGGGCTCCGGCAATGACTACCTTACATGTGAGATGATCCTCCAGGGAGCCCTTCCACTTCTGCTGTCTCACTTAATTAATTAGGAGTACTTAAGTAACACTAATTTATTGCTACCTAATTTTCCTATCGGAGTTAAACAAATCTTTAGTAGGACCCTATGTTGAATCATGTACGTGTGTATGTTTGTCTATGGAGGTGAATCATGTGGTGGAGAAGGGAGGGAATATTATTAGTGTCATGACATAATAGTGCTATTGTTTTGCATGTCAATTTATTGCCATTGGTTCAACGAGGCAATGTTTTGCGTATTGTCCATCATGAATTTGATGCTACTGTTAGAGTAATATGCTAATGTCTTCCTATCCTTTCTCACTAAGCTAATGAAGGTTTCACCTTGTTCCTACTTGTGCAAACAGGGATCATGTTGTGCCAATCATACATTTAGTGGAACTACACAAGACAATACAATGAACTGTATCCCAGCCAGTGCTTTAACTCTGCTGGAAGTTCTTGATAATCTTTCGATATAATCTCAGCACTGGTAAACAAGAGTGATTTCAACCATACATTTGAAGTGCACAAAAATATATACTATTGAGTGATTCCAGTGAGTGCTTTATCATCTCTTATGGGACTACATGAATAAGCTTTTTTTCTCAGGTTGGTATGGGCCTAAGGCCTTCATCCATATTAGTTTGCTGTCATCTCTATTTGTATCGTGCTACTGTCATGAGAAACTCCTTTATCTTTGCATGTTAAAGTTTTGCAACCTATGATAAATGGCAATGCTTTGAGTGTTGAGCTAATTGGCACTGATTAAATAAACTAATACCTCTCTTTAAGCAAGACTACTATGTTGCTAACTTTACCCATTAAGATAATGAGGGTGCTTCTATTTGTTAGTGTATGTTTCGTCAACTAGTCCCACTATTACAGTAATCTCACTCTCTCAATATATGTGCCAACAAGGATGCTCGATTTTGGTGGAACTGCACAAAAACTTTGGGTGCTTCATTGCCTCGACAGCTTCCGTCCTTTCCTGTCAGTCGCTAATCTCGGCTTGCTTTCTTCCTTTGTTGTTAGTCGCTTCGCTTATCTCGGCTTCCAGTCAAAGGAAATAGTAATTGATATGCTACCTCACACAGGTTGGTACTGGTCTTTATCCTGATTATTGTGCTTGTCATGTACGGTAATTTGGTATCGTGCTACTGTTTGCCGATTTTATAAAGGAGTAACTTGGAGCCTGAACTCGCAGGCAAATCATTGCATTGGGTGATTTCAGTAGAACTGCACAAAATGATCGAGATGGACAGATACTTATGCTGCTGCTATGTACTCCAAAGTTCACTCAGACAAGCATCGATGTTGACAAGAAGTGCCTATATTCATTCGAGTATCAACCATCGTCAACCAGTTGTCAAACTCCAAGTATTAGGAGAGTGAACGCCAAAAATATTGCTTGGCGCATAGCCCAGAGGAACACAGTCCAGTCTTTGGTCCCAACTTGTGCCTTTTGGTTATCGGCAGACATGGTAGCGAACTGTATGGCATGGAGTCCAAAGATTCAAGACAAGTTGGTGGACGTGTATATTCATCTGGCACTTAATCAGTCTGCACGCTAGGGATACTCCATTTCAGTTGAACTGCATAAAAAATTTGGGTGGTTCATTTTCTCAACCGCCTCCTTTCTCGTCTGCAAATGTAGAATTTTGGCGAGCTACAGGACCAAGATGAGCCAGTAAACTAGTTGGATGAAAGTAGTGGCCAAGTTGCTCAAACCTCCCTCGGCACGAGGCCACTATTTGAGGATAAACCTACAAGCAAAGTTCAGATTGTTTTTGCTGCCTCTTATGTACTCGAAATTTTACTCGTACAAGAATTAATTTTAGCAAGAAGTACCTCCGACTGGACACCATTTACTATTCTGTACCCTACGTAATTAAAGTTCGTCCATGGATCATATTGGCTATGATCTCAATCATTTGGATGCATAAACATACTGAACATGTGTATATCTGAATCTTTTTGTGAATTATGTATGAATATTGTCGTGGGATCTATCAATCATTTGTATGCATTGATATGCTGAACTTGTGTATATATGAATCTTTTGAGTTGTTGATAGTGAATGTTGTCTATGAATATGAACGTGTCCTGTGAACCTGAGTTTGATATGAATGTTTACCTTTTGTGTTGTATTTGTGTGTGAACTTGTTAGTATGCCTACCGTGGGGTATGTGACGTGTGGGTATCAATGGCACACTTTCTTCCCAAGAAGAATTGCACCTGCTTTGTTAGGGTAGCAATGGCGCATCAGCTCTTTTTAATCTTTTTGTTACTCTATCTTCCCCTCTCCCCCGCTCAACCCCTGCAGTAATGTTTTCGGCCTCAAAACAAACATAGTACTACGTTGTTTTGGGAGCTTGATGAAAAATCGAGTGCTGGTTTCTGTAGGTTGGCCCGCCCAGCAATTGGGCTGCTGGTCCACCACGACAGACTAGGAGTCTAAAAATACAAGTTGTAAGGTGCAGAGGCAAGTAAAAAATGCTATTGAGAGCCATCCACTGACGAAAAAAAATCGCTCCTGATGTGCTTCTTCAGTCGTGCCTCCGGCCCCCTCTTTAATCCAGTTTGCTGAGGGATCTTGTATCATTTTTTTCCAAAGGGCGAACAAGTATCAGCTAGGCCTAGGTTTTGTATTTTAACATGCATAGCCCACGACATACAGAGACAGTGGTTTCAACTTATTTTTTGAGGTCCATACCGGCCTATGGGCTTTTTCTTAAAGATCGGCAACCCAATGTATTTTTTTAATAAAACGCAGGTCTCTATTCTATTTATCTATATATAAGAATAATAATGCTATGTCCAATTTATGTTTTCCCTTCTAACCACATTATATATATTTATGTTATTACTATTATCGTATATTTTATAGAGACTTATATATACATTATAAAATCATCCCACGTGTTATTAACTTATAAAAGTAAATGTTTAACAGAAGTTAACAAGGAAAATCCTGGTTGTTTTTGACTCACAGGCAAGGAAAATCCTGGTGATTGCGTACAAAAGCTTGCAAAGATTTTAAGGACCAATTTAATAATAACGCGCTCATTTTTATTTTGAGCAATAACTCGCTAATTTGTTAATTATATATATATATAATGTGCCTCTCCAGTTTATTTTTGATATTAATTGCTCCTTCTAACACAACATTGTATATATAACGAGGCCAACTAATTCGTGTATTTCAAGGAAGTACAAATGGGCTGGGATTTCTTAGAAAATATAAATGGGCCTGATTGACACGAAATTATTTGTTCACCCAGCCCGGTAAATGGACTGTACATTCTAGAAAACATGGGTTAAATATATGTCACATTTTTGCAGGCTGACATGTGGGCCAATAGGTTGAAGCCTACGTAGGGCGTTGTCAACTTGGTCAACAAATGATTATGACATCCACATCTATTGGATTTATATCCAACAGCCGGCATGCACCTTCAATCTCTCGTCTTCTTTGTCCAGCGTCGCCGGGACCGCCTGGTCCGGCCTCCGGCGGCTAACGGCTCTGCTTAGCACGCATCACTGCAAAGCGCTAGCCCACCGCCAGCTAGGCTATCCCTCCACCCCTCCACACCTCCTATTATTCTCCACCGACTGCAGCCCCACGCCGCACCAAAACCAGTTATAACCCTTCACCTCCTCTCAATCTACGACTCCACTGCCGCGTCTTCGCATCTCTAAGTCGTTCCTGTCCGGGGCCTCGCCGTCGTCCACCGCCTCGCTTCGCTCGGTGCGGAGTTGTCAACAAACGAGAGTCATTGGAAGAGGACTGTATGTGGAGAGCCTGACGGCTGGGACCCACAAGGTCCATGGTCGCACGCAAGGAAAGTTCCTCCTTATTAAGCTGAAAAAGTGTTTCCTTCACCTGACAGCTGGGACCCACCATTTGTATCTTCGCACGGAAGGAAGTGCCTCCTTGTTATGCGAATAAAATTATTCCTCCCGTTGACAGCTGGGACCCATCGGATTTGGTGGCGGACTTGTGGTCCTACTAAGCGGACGTGTACGCAGGGCTTTGTCAAATTAATCAACAAATGATTCTAGCGACTGGACCATTGGATGTTAATCCAACAGCCATGCTCCTTCTTCAACCTCTATTCTTGCTCCTGTCTCCCGTGGGCGGCACCACGGTTGTGCCGCCGCACACCCAAACCAATAAGTTTCCCACAACTCTCCATCTGCGACTCCACTGCCCCGTCTTCCCCATGTCCGGGTCATTCCATTCTGGGGCCTTGCCATTCTCCATCGGCCTTGGTGCGCTCGGCACGGTGTGGTCAACATGGTCAACAACTGAGAGTCATCGGAAGATGACTGTACGTGAGAGGCTGACAGTGGGGACGCACCACGCCCATGGACGCATGCATGCAACGTAACACGGCATGGTTAAAGTGGTCAAGGAACGACTTCCATCGGAAGTGTACTGTACGTGGAGAGGCTGACAGCTGGGTCCATGGCCGCAGCAAGGAAGTGGCTCCTTATTACATGGAAAATAATGATTCCTCCACCTGACAGCATGGACCCACTAGACGGGCCATCGTATTTTGCAAAAAAAAATGTTTCCCCCCTGACAGCTGGGACCCACCTGACGGGCCACCGTATTTCGCGAAAAAACAATCCCCCTGCTGTTAGCTCGGACCCACCGGAAAGTGCATCCTTATTACGCAGAAAGAAATGACTACTCCCCTTGCCAGCTTGGACCCACCTTGGTGGGAGGCTGACTTGTGGGCCTACTAAGTTGACGGGGACGGAGGGCTTTGTCAACTTAGTCAATATGAACGATTCTAGCTCCAGAGACTGTACGATGTCCATCCAACGGCCGTAGTGCTTCTTCAACCTCTGGTCTTCTTGCTACAGCCGCCCAAAGCAGCACCGGTCGTGCCGCGTGCTCCTGCCTCCCATGGCTGGCTGTGATGCCTCGGAGGCCTCACCACCCCCTACTACTCCCACTGCTGGCCAGGCCATCCCTCTACTCACCCACACCCCCTGTTATTCTATGGCGACGACAACCTCACCCTATAGCCGAATGAGTGAACCCTCATACTCCTCTACGCGTGGGCATCCACTACCACGTCTTCCCCGGCTACGCGTCGTCCCCTTCCTAGGCCTCGACATCGTCCACCGCCCTGGTGCTCTCGGCGCGGTGTGGTCAACATGGTCAAGGAATGACTTCCATCAGAAGAGTTCTGTACGTGGAGAGGCTGACAGTTGGGTCCACGGCGGTCATAAGGAAGTGCCTCCTTATTACGCGCAAAATGATTATTCCTCCACCTGACTGCAGGGACCCACCGGACAGGCCACCTTATTTCATGAAAAAACGTTTCCCCCCTGACTGCTGGGACCCACCAGCTACATCTTCACACGCAAGGAAGTGCGTCTGGGGAAAAAAATGATTCGCCCCCCTGACTGCTGGGTCCCACCAGCTACATCTTCGCACGCAAGGAAGTGCGTCCATATTACGGGCAAAAAATGATTCGCCCCCTGACTGCTGGGACCCACCATCTACATCTTCGCACGCAAGGAAGTGCGTCCAAAAAACGATTCACCCCCCTGACTGCTGGGACCCACTAGCTACATCTTCGCACGCAAGGAAGTGCCTGATAGTCGGGACCCACCTGGTCGAAGCATACGTAGCGTTGTCATTTTGGTCGCGAACATGTACGTACATACTGGTCGATGTAGAGGCGCGCACGTGTCGTAGTAGAGGTGCGCACGTGTCGCAGTAGAGGCGCGCACGTAGCATGTACACGTATGTACAGCGGCCAGGGTGCAAGAAAGTAAATACTCACGTACGTACATACGGTGGGGTCTCGAACGCCTACTCGCACATACGTACGGCTAGGGCTCGTGTACATGGCTTGGTCAGAACGGAGAAATAGCGTCGTCGTCGTGCTCATGGGGAGGCAACCGGCTGGGTCGGAACGGAATGCGTCGTCGTGTTCATCGGGAGGGCTTGGACGGAACAGGCAATGGAAACGAGGCCTGGCGTACCGCACAACGGAGGAAACGACCTCGTGTTTGGCCGGCCACGTTTGAAATGGGATCCTGTCCATCGGGAGGGGTCTGGCGTACCGCAAAATGGAGGAAACAGACTTGTGTTGGACCTCCTACGGTCGAAACGGGGTCCTGTTGATCGGGAGGGGTGTGGCATACCGCAAAACGGAGGAAACGGATTTGTGTTGGAGCGCTACGGTCGAAACGGGGTCATTTTCATCGGGAGGGGTGTGGCATACCACAAAACGGGACTCCACAGGATATTGTTCATCTCCACCATCGACCTCCTCCAGCCTCCACGGGCTACTGTTCATCCATCGTCGACCTCCTCCATCCTCCACCTGCTCCTATTCATCCACGGGCTCCTGTTCATCCCGCCTCCACAGTGCGCTACTCCGTCGACTACTGTTCAACCACCCCTCTCCACGGGCTCCTGTTCAACCACCCCTCCACGGGCTACTGTTCATCCACCCCTCCACTATCTAGTGTTCATCCTTCCCTCCATGGGGTCGTCTTGTTCATGCAGCCATCCATGGGGTCCTGTTCATCCAGCCCCAACCGGCTTGATCGATCGGGGTCCTGTTCATCCAGCCCCAACCGGCTTGATCGATCGGGGTCATGTTCATGCATAGGAAACACCACGAGGTCCTGTTCATCCACCTCCACTGCTCACTATTCATCCACCCCCCACTACACTCACTGTTCATCCAGAGGCAGCATCGATCGGCTTCAGTTAGCAGCAGTAGCGAAATAATCGCTTGATCGGGTTCAGTTAACAGCCATCGATCGATCACTCGGGTTCAGTAACGCGTAGCCTGCAGTCCAACATTCGGGTTCAATTAAAGCCCAACCCCTCGCTCGAGTTCAGTTACAGCCCAACGCCTTGCACACACGCGCGTATGTGTATGAGAGAAAGGCGCATCGCTCGGCCCCCGACCACCCATCGTAACCGGGAACTCGCCAAAATTTTCCTTGCCCTCGCTTCTACCACGGTTTTTTCCATCATGGACGGCCCAAAGAATGTCATGCAGCCGTGTCTCCGGCCCACCCTTGACGGAAAGCCCATTTTGTGTCATGTTTTTGTCATAGAAGTGGGAGCCCACCACATCTATGATGATACCTGGTTTTGTCACAATTATCATCATAGAAGTGTCATAAGTATGACAGAAATTTTTTTCGTTCGGCCCAAAATGTCACGGATGTTTTTTTTGTAGTGCGTCACCTCGTCCTTCGCCAGTCTCTGCTTATTCCGCAGCTCCCATTTTGAGTTACAAATGCAAGCAATCGCACCGATATTTGATACCCAGGAGCTACTACGAGCGCTGGTAAGGTACACATCAATAACATGTGTATCATATATACATTTGTTGTTGCTAGCCTTCTTATCCACTAAGTACTCGGGGCAGTTCCGCTTCCGGTGACCATTTCCCTTGCAATAAAAGCACTCAGTCTCAGGCTTGGGTCCATTCTTTGGCTTTTTCCCGGCAACTGACTTACCGGGCGCGGCAACTCCCTTGATGTCCTTCTTGAAGTTCTTTTTACCCTTGCCTTTCTTGAAACTAGTGGTCTTATTCACCATCAACACTTGATGTTCCTTTTTGATCTCCACCTCCACTGATTTCAGCATTGAATATAACTCAGGAATGGACTTCTCCATCCCTTGCATATTGTACTTCATCACAAAGCTCTTGTAGCTAGGTGGAAGCGACTGAATGATTCTGTCAGTGAACGAGTCATCTGGAAGATCAACTCCCAGCTGAGACAAGCAATTGTGCAACCAAGACAATTTCAGTATATGCTTAATGACAGAACTATTTTCCTCCATCTTACAACTGTATAATTTGTCGGAGACTTCATATCTCCCGACCTGGGCATGAGCTTGGAAGACCATTTTCAGCTCTTGGAACATCTCATATGCTCTGTGTTGCTCAAAACGCTTTTGGAGCCCCGATTCTAAGTTGTAAAGCATGCCGCACTGAACCAGGGAGTAATCATCACTACGCGATTGCTAGGCATTCATAAAGTCTTGAGTTGTTGGGAAAATGGGTGCGTGACCTAGCGGTGCTTCAAGGACATATGCTTTCTTGGCAGCTATGAGGATGATCCTCAAGTTACAGACCCAGTCCATATAGTTGCTTCCATCATCTTTCAGCTTGGTTTTCTCTGGGAACACGTTGAAGTTGAGGACAACATTAGCGTGGGCCATTGGATCTACATGATAGATAGTAAAGACAATTTTACACTAAGTTCACGATAATTAAGTTCATCTAATCAAATTATTTAATGAACTCCCACTCAGATAGACATCCCTCTAGTCATCCAAGTGATACATGATCCGAATCGACTAGGCCATGTCCGATCATCACATGAGATGGAATAGTCATCAACGGTGAACATCTCCATGTTGATCGAATCTACCATACAACTCAGGTTCGACCTTTCAGTCTCTCGTGTTCCGAGGCCATGTATGTACATGCTAGGCCCGTCAAGTCAACCTAAGTGTTTTGCATGTGTAAATCTGGCTTACACTCTTTGTATGCGAATGTTAGAATCTATCACACCCGATCATCATGTGGTGCTTCGAAACAATGAACTTTCGCAACGGTGCACAGTTAGGGGGAACACATTTCTTGAAATTTTTAGTGAGGGATCATCTTATTTATGCTACCATCGTTCTAAGCAAATAAGATGTAAACATGACAAACATCACATGCAAATCATAAAGTGACATGATATGGTCAATATCATCTTGCTCTTTTGATCTCCATCTTCGAGGCGCGGCATGATTACCATTGTCACCGGCGTGACACCATGATCTCCAACATCATGATCTCCATCACCATGTCTTCATGAAGTTTTCTCGCCAACTCTTACTTGTACTACTATGGCTACGGTTAGCAATAAAGTAAAGTAATTACATGGCGCTTATATTGACTCGCAGGTCATACAACAAATTAAGACAACTCCTATGGCTCCTGTCGGTTGTCATACTCATCGACATGCAAGTCGTGATTCCTATTACAAGAACATGATCAATCTCATACATCACATATATAATTCATCACATCCTTTTGGCCATATCACATCACATAGCATACCCTGCAAAAACAAGTTAGACATCCTCTAATTGTTGTTGCATGTTTTACGTGGCTGCTATGGCTTTCTAGAAAGAACGTTTCTTACCTACGCAAAAGCCACAACGGTGATATGCCAATTGCTATTTACCCTTCATAAGGACCCTCTTCATCGAGTCCGATCCGACTAAAGTGGGAGAGACAGACACCCGCTAGCGACCTTATGCAACAAGTGCATGTCAGTCGGTGGAACCCGTCTCACGTAAGTGCACGTGTAAGGTCAGTCCGGGCCGCTTCATCTCACAATGCCGCCGAATCAAGATAAGACTAGTAACGGTAAGCAAATTACCAAATCAATGCATAGCATAAATTTAATCCTTTGCATAGCATAAGCCATGCAACAATCTTTGGAAGGACAACAATTAACACGCATTATTTTTTTGGAATGTCATCAATGCATGGACGTGGGTATACAAAGTATGGAAAGTCCTTTCGTTGTCCTTAGAGGTATGCATGCAACCATCACAACAACAAATCTGGATATGATCCAACGGTATCTAGACAAGGTGCCTGGGCACCTAGGTGCCCCAAACTGTGTATACCCAATTATTTGGTGGGTATGTGTATGCCTATACTACTGAAGTTACATAACATACATGTGTATTTACATACGTAGTGATTTTCTATGAATTAATAAGTTCTATATAAGGAGGTAAAAAATATTAATGTTTATTCAGTATGGTATTTTGATCACCTTACTTTTATATGATGTGACATGCATGCATGGGACGGTTAAAAAATTAAAGCCTTCCAAATTAACTAATAATTAAATCATTTACATTGGTTTCCAAATTAGTCGCTAAGCATGATCCAACGATGGATAGGCAAGGTGCCCAGGCACCTAGGTGTCCCAAACTGGCGTCCTATATATATATATATATATATATATATATATATATATATATCTGTGTGTGTGTGTGTGTGTGTGTGTGTGTGTGTGTGTGTGTGTGTGACAAATTTTTCCTACTACCGGGTGTAGTTACTCCCACTTTTGTTCCGTACGTTCTAGGTAGTATTTCACATATCGAAGAGTATGTACATCTAGTATGTAGTATATAAGAATATTTAGGTAGTATATATATACTACTTTCTTGGTAGTATGTATCATATTTTTTGCATACTCCATTTTGCGCATAAATATGTACGTATTTCACCAATACAATAAAACTATGGGCTCACTTGCAATTTTTTATATAACTCACTTTCGAGTTTCTTAGATATAGTATATGAACATACTAAAAATAATAAAGTAGAGTATACACTACCACATGGTAGCATATAAGAAATGGGTGTAACTATATATATACATCGCTATCCCTATATAATAACTAGCACACATGCCGTGCGTTGCCATGGGAGATAACTAAGTTTTCCATATCCTTGTGCATCGGTGATGAGTGCCAATGGGTTAAGCAAGGCAAGATTTCAGCCTTCGGCACAAGATTTGTCCGATATCCTAGGATGTCGTTTGCACATGTTTCCCCGATTGGCGAGCATGACAATAATGCCAACGATCTAGATGGATAGGCCGACCTGGAAATCACGAGCTCCTCCTCATCCCCCAGAACACATCATGGTGTACCTTCTATTGTAGGTGGTCGAAAGGATCGAGAAGAGGTGTCTAGAGGGGGGTGATTAGACCGTCAACAAACAAAGTTGGCAGTTTTTAAGTTTTTCAAGTTGAGGTGGTAGATCAACACAATTTCAAGCATACACAATACAATTCAAGCAAGCATGCAAAGATTATATGAGCAGCGGAAAGTAAAGCATGCAACTTGCGAGAAATTAAAGGGATGGGATTGGAGTGTGCAAACGCAATTGGAGACACGGAGATTTTTGGCGTGGTTCCGATAGGTGGTGCTACCGTTAATCCACGTTGATGGACACTTCAACCCACGAAGGGTAACGTTTGCGTGAGTCCATGGAGGGCTCCACCCACGAAGGGTCCACGAAGAAGCAACCTTGTCTATCCCATCATGGCCATCGCCCACGAAGGACTTGCCTCACTAGGGTAGATCTTCACGAAGTAGGCGATCTCCTTGCCCGTACAAACTCCTTGGTTCAACTCCACAATCTTGATGGAGGCTCCCAAGTGACACCTAACCAATCTAGGACACACCACTCTCCAAAAGGTAATAGATGGTGTGTTGTTGATGAACTCCTTGCTCTTGTGCTTCAAATGATAGTCTCCCCAACACTCAATTCTCTCTCACAGATTTGGCTATGGTGGAAAGATGATTTGAGTGGAAAGCAACTTGGGGAAGGCTAGAGATCAAGATTCATATGGTAGGATTGGAGTATCTTGGCTCAACACATGAGTAGGTGGTTCTCTCTTAGAAAATGAGTAGTGGAAGTGTAGGTTTGTTTTGACGGCTCTCTCCACGAATGAGGAGTGGGTGGAGGGGTTTATATAGCTTCCATGCAAAATCTAGCCATGAAACACATGTTCCCAAACTCGGTGGGACCGAATCAACAAACTCGGTTAGACCGATTTAGGTCAAAATGCGAACGTTAGGATTTTTGGTGGGACCGATATAGTCATCTCGGTGGGACTGATGTGCAAGGGTTAGGGTAAACCCTCAACTCGGTTTGACCAATTACTCAAACTTGGTGAGACCGATTTTGGTAATAAGTAAACAGAGGATTGGTCAAGCAAACTCGGTGGGACTGATTGAACAAACTCGGTTAGACCGAAACTGTTGCAATAGATCACAGAGAGTTTGCAAGCCCATCTCGGTGAGACCGAGATTCCATCGGTGAGACCAAAGTGACTAGGGTTTGGCAGTGGCTGAATAAGATGAAACTTGGTGGCGCCAGATAGATCAAATCGGTGGGGCTGAGTATGACATTTAGGTTTAGGACAAACATGGATGTGAGAAAGTGGCTGAGAGGGTTTTGGAGCATATCACTAAGCACTTTGAGCAAGCAAGCCATTAAGCAACACCTCATCCCCTTTTAATAGTATTGGCTTTCCTATGGACATAATGTGATCTTGGATCACTAAAATGGAAAATTTAGAGTCTTGAGCTTTTGCCAATATTTTTCCTTATCATCTTGAAGGGGTTCCACATCGTCTTGTCCATGTCCATGCCACTCCAATCTTGAACTTTTCTGAAATGCACTAGGTAGAAGCATTAGTCCAACAAGAGATATGTTGTCGTGAATTACCAAAATCACCCAAGGAGCACTTGTGCTTTCAGTGGCTCTTCAGATCATTGTTGTCAGCTCTCAAACTAGAGTAAGGATTGTTGGGGAACGTAGCATGCAATTTAAAAAAAATCCTACGCTCACGCAAGATCTATCTAGGAGATGCATAGCAACAAGAGGGGAGAGTGTGTCTACGTACCCTCGTAGACTGAAAGCGGAAGCGTTTCACAACGTGGTTGGTGTAGTCGAACTTTCTTCATGATCCAACCAATCTAGTGCCGAACAGATGACACCTCCGAGTTTAGCACACGTGTGTCTCGATGATGTATCCTCCTTGATCCAACAATCGACAGAGGAGAAGTAGATGGGATCACAACCAACACGATGGCATTTCGGTGATGGTGGTGGTGGAGCACCAACAACGCTTTGCTAAAGCTGGGACGAGGCGGTGGAACTATGAAGTAACAGGAGAGAGAGGGGTGCCAACGGCTTGGTGTGTCCTCTTGGGGCGCCATCCCCTCTCTATATAGGTGGAGGGGTGTGGAAAACAGCCCCTCCAAGCCCTAGGGCGCAGCTAAGGGGGAGAGGACTTGGACCCCAAGTCCAATCCTATTCCTACTAGGACTCCTTCATTTTTTGCCTTCCCTAGCCACATGGGATTTTGAGGACTTGGTGCGCCTAGCCCAATAATGCCAGGGCACCTCCCCGCAGCCCATGCTAGCCCTTTGGTCGTGGTGAACCCACTTGTGGACTTCCGGACCCCTCTGAAATCCTCCGGAACCTTCTGGAAGCTTTCCGGTACAATAGCGAAAAAACTGCACGTTTTTTCGGAACACAAAATATGACTTCCTATATATAAATCTTTACCTCTCAACCATTACGAGACTCCTCGTGACGTTCAAGATCTCATCCGGGACTCCGAACAACATTTGGTTACCACTCATCAAATATCCCAATAGTACTCTAGCGTCAATGAACGTTAAGCGTGTGACCCTGCGGGTTCAAGAACTATGTAGACATGACCGAGACACCTCTTCGGTCAATAACCAATAGCGGAATCTGGATGCTCATATTGGCTCTTATTAGTTGAACCGCTATGACAACATACATTATTCCTTTTGTCATCGGTATGTTACTTGCCCGGGATTCGATTGTCGGTATCTTCATACCTAGTTCAATCTCGTTACCGGCAAGTCTCTTTACTCATTCCGTAATGCATCATCCCGTAACTAACTCATCAGGGACATTGCTTGCAAGGCTTCTTATGATGTGCATTACCGAGAGGGCCCAGAGATACCTCTCCGACACTCGGAGTGACAAATCCTAATCTCGATCTATGCCAACCCAACAAACACCTTCGGAAATACCTATAGAGCATCTTTATAATCACCCAGTTACGTTGTGACGTTTGATAGCACACAAGGCATTCCTCCACTATCCGGGAGTTGCATAATCTATAGTCGGAGGAATATGTATTTGACATCACTACTGTAGGATGCTGCTAACGCGACACTATGATCGGAGACCCTTTCATGAAACTATGTGCGATGCATTAATCATATACGGTGGTGTAAAAGAACCATCAAAAAAGGTGCAAAATGTTTGCGATGGCAGATGCATCAAACACGGTTCACATTTTTGTTGCGTGTGCGATGCTGTTGCGATGAGGAAAAACAACAAAAACGGGCAGCCATATCAATGTGTGTGTGATATATGGCATACAGTTTGCTCCGATGAATTGTACGCTATTAGGGAATGCAACAAAAACTGTCAGCCAGATCAAGGTGGGTGTGATATACAGCATACGGTTCACTCGGACAAACTGTTTTCGATTAGGCAAGAGAACGGAAATGGTTCATCTTAACAAGATTGTGTGATATGCGGCATTTGCGATCAACCAAAAGAGCACAAACGATTTGTGTAAACAAGATGTGTGTGATACGCAGCAAACAACCCACTTGGATGAACTGTTCGCAATGAGAAATTATAACACGGACGGTTACTATAGTAAGTTCGTGTGGAATTCTGTTTGTACAAAAAAATTTGAAAAATGCAAACTAGTTGCTTGCGTATAAGCAATTATCAAAAAGTAACGATATAGACCTTCTTCAAGCCAATCAACATGTGTTCAAAAAACAAGAAATGTCAAAAATTACAAAACAAAGACCTCGATAGACCTTGCTGATGTAGATCCATCTTTGCAGCCTTTATTGCACAACACAATGGAAACAGTTCAATTGAACAATATGTGTGTGATATGCGGCAAACAGGTCTATAATCAGAAATGTGTGCGAAGACCAATAATAACACAGACGATTGCTGCTAATAAGCCGTGTGATTTGCTCTATCTACAGAAGAATAACATATATATATATATATATATATATATATATATAACTGAAATAAACATCCAATTACATAAGTGACTATACAGATCATTCACACATACCTCAATAAACAATTGCATGCATTTTAAAGTAGGAGAAATGATCGTCTAGTCATCTACTTCTTATGAAGCTCCCGCCATTGGTCTGTGGCTCGATCCCTCGGCTGGGGCATGAACAACACACCTACTCATGTCAACGATCCGCATGTACATCTCGTAGCTTGTGTACGCATCATTGGCCGCGTACTTGACGTGTTCTTCATCCAGTCTCTCATGCCAAACACTATGCCAGGTGTCCTTGTCCTTCTTGCTCGCATCCTTCATCTTCATGTAGTAGGAGTCGATGATGGCCGAGGCGAGTTCAACCAGGGAGTTCAGTTTGTTCTTTGCGCTGCCCCAGACCTTGTAGTGCTTCTGGATGTTGACAAGATTTTGGCATTTCAAGCCCGAAACCTTGAGCGCTTTTACATCGTTGGGATGTCCACCGTAGCGAAATTGTAGTCAGAGCTGTTGACAAACCTGGAGAAATGCTTGCAAGGCCTTGTGGCCAGGTGGTAGTGGTAGACGAGGACATCATGTCGCACGCACAACTGGGCAACGACAACCTTCTAATTGTGCTCGGCACGACTGATGGTGTACTCGAGGTCGAAGCCGACCACTTGGTACTTGTCCTTGGCAAGGAACTCCTCCATAGTTTGGATGGACCTCTCCATCGACACCGAATCATTCGTGTACACCATCGAGAGGGCCTTCCCCCTCACATGGCTGTCCACTATGTGATGCGTGGTGAACTGCCCGCCGTTGTCGTCGTCGGCCGCTGGGAGCGCCATTGAGCCACGGGGATCACCATTGGAACCGCTGGATGTCCTCTCTATATGTGTCATCATGGAGGTGCTTATTGTGTCGTGTGACGCGAGAAATGAAGGTAAATGGCCGCCGGAATAAATGGGGGCCGGGCGGCCTGGATTCTCAGCGCGTCCGCATGGCAGTTTTTGCACCGGGTAACTGCATTGTCGAGCTGCGCCTAGTGCAACTGCATGCACACAAACGTGCGTGATCGTGCGCCGGCCCCAAACACTGGCAACGCGCATGGAGGGATGAGGGCAGAGCACCCGGAGGGACGCAAGAGCAGCGCGCACGTGGCAGGAAGTGAGCAGAGCGCGCCGTGGCCGCCTCAACCGCAAGCAACCACACGCATAGAGTAGTTGAAAACGCAGGAAATGGTCGCCTACAAGGCGACCGACACTTGCGTCGCAGCGTGGAGAGCGGCCATGTGATACTACCTCCGTCTTGGTCTATAGTTCCCTTTATATTATGTGCCATACTTTGCCCTCTAATTTTACCAAAAAAAACGCTAATGCTTATTATAAATATTATATAAATGGAAACTATGCTCAAATACGAATCCAACTATATAATCTTTGGCGACATGCATTCGTATTTTATTAGTTAAATCCTACTTATAAACTAGGACGGGTGTATAGTAGGTAACTCAATCGCAAACGTTTTTTTATTAACCGTATGTGTACGTGGCCTTTCGTCCTCCTCTCACACATCTTGTCACCCCGCTGCCGCAGACGACTTACAGTGCAAGCTTGCGCAGCGCGCGAGGGCATTCTTTTAGCCAAACGGTGGCGCCAATGAATCATCGGTGAGCCCATTCCCGCGCAACCTCGCAGGTTCCCGCGCAAGCTTCCCTCCCGACTGGGTGAAAACCCCTAAAATCCCAATGCTTATCGGCCTGCTATAAAAACCCTCATGGCTGATGAGTCCTGCGTTGCATTTTCCCCTCCCTCCCTGTAGCTTATATCGTCCACTTCTCCCACAATCGCCAATGGCACCGGTCCGTCGTGGTCGCTCAGCCACTCCGCCATCATCAGATGACATCTCTAGCTGGGAGGCTACACCGTGGTGGCGGCGCAGTCCCCGGCCTAATGTAGTGCGTGTGGCATCCCTGTTGGGTTTGCGTGGAACACCCACCACACGCTCCGCTGTCGGTGCCCGTCGGCAGCTGTTGCCGGCCGCTGTTGCCGCGACACAATCATTGAAAGCCAGGGCCATCACCCACTCCACCGCCGAGGCCCGAAGGTGGGAGGTGACCATCGTGGCCGCCACCCCACTGCCGGCTACCGTGGCCATCACCCACTCCGCCACTGCATCCCGAAGGAAGGAGGTGGTGGTCGTGGCCGCCACCCCATCATCGGCCGCCATGGCCGCCAGCCCACCATCGACCGTTGGGGTAATCACCCGCTCTGCCACCGCTGCCCGAAGGTAGGAGGCGGAGGTGGATGCCAGCACGTGCGTCAGCGACCTTGCGCGCTACACTGAGTTCCTGCAGGAGGAGGAGGAGCGCCTCGTCGAGCATGCAAAGAGCCTTACCGCCGCTGTGGCCGCAGCACACGCCATCTCAGAGGCGAGGAATCAGGAGTTCTACGAGGAGAACCACCGCTTTGAGAGGGATCGTCTGGAGTGGCAGTGGGTGTTCGAGCTGGTGAGCGTCGCCGGACGTGCAACAGCGGCAGGCACCGTATTGCATTTGTCCAGCTCGTCGGTAGGCTCCTCCTCCTCTGCCTCTTACCGAGCGCGCTCGGCAGAGGAGAGGCTGCCGGAAGTAGTACAAAGCCCCTTCCGTAGTAGTAGTAGTAGTATTTAGGGGCTATTTTGTTTAGTTCATCTGACTATAGATGTGGTGGAACTGTACAACGTACTTAAAATTAGCTAGTATATAAAGTAGAACTAGCTATTTCAGTACGTGGTTGGCAACAATTGGGGACAACTTTGGTCGGTTCAACTGTCGAGTTGAACTGTTTGTATAAATTAAGCATGATTGCTTAATCTATGAATGAAATCTATGCTTAATTACTGAATTTTAGTTGCAAAAATTAGATAGTGCTAGTGATTTTTAGCTGCATTTTTTGACAAATCGCAGTGTTACAAGGTTGACAAATGGCAATGTTACTAGATCAACAAATGTCAACCTTTCAAGTTTGACAAATGGCAACATACCTAATATGACAGATGCAAATCTTACCAAATTTTTTGTAAGTGGTTGCACACGGGTCAACCAAAACAACCGTTTGCGTTGAAGAGATGCACAAATCCTCCTCTCTCTTTGCATATTGGTGTTCTATGTAAAACGTTTGCGATCAAGAGCTACACAAATCCCGCTCGGTACATTTTCCATTGGCTTCCTGGGGAAGATGTCGGTTCGCATACAGGTGTTCTAACTAAAACGTTTGTGATCGAGATACAATATTAAACCCAAGAAAAAAACTATTTCCGGCGCTGGCGGAGGCGGGGTGCCGCGCCGTCCTTGTCGTTCTAGTCCTCCGGGACGACGTTGTTGAAGTCTTCAAGGCAGCACAAAATGTTCTTCACATGTAAATAAAACATTATGTCGTTGCGCGATCGACGGGCGGGGAGTGGGAGGACGGAAACTGGCCGCGCTGAGAGGTAGCGGTCGACGGTGGCATCCCATGCCGCTGAGGTGGGCGCGTGCACGAGAACGGGCACGGCGGGTGCAGCCAAATGCACGGGGACCAACGCCGTAGTGGGTGGAGGGGCGCGCACGGGCACGGGCGCTGGCATGTACACGAGCTCGCGCGGGTCCGCGGATACCTCGGTGACGCCCACAGCTTCCAGCTCTATGATATTGCTCGGCGACCAGCCCATTAATGCTACAGGGATGGTCGCTGGCGCAGGCGCGGGGATGGGAGCTGGGACGGGAGCGGGGGTAGCAACAGCCACGGCCAGCTCTTTTTGGACCATGTCCATGAGGCCTAATTCTTCCTTATTTTCAATCTCCTCTGGCTCTGAGTCGACTTCACCAAACTTGAAGACTAGTGGCACATGATCCTCCTGTGCCATGGCATTGGTGGAGGTCTGCGGGAGGGAGGGGAATGGGAGGCGAACAACAAGGCCGCCCGTATTAAGTAGTGGATCGGGCGCCATTAATGGAGAGGAAGGCGGCGACCATGGAAGTGAGAGGGCTCGATTCCCAGTGAGCCTACGCAGCGTAAAGCTCGCACGCTTCCCGGTGAGCCTGCACATTGGAGGACAACTTGCACGCCTCTCGGTCAACCTGTGCACTGGACTGCAATCACACGCCTCTTGTTCAGTCAAGCAGTTGTCCGCATGGCACCTCCTATAGCCATTAAAACCAAGACATGTGGTGTCACCTGAATGGTTAACATAACACACACGATTTGAATTATACAAACGTTTGCGCTGTTAGAGTGGCAGCTATTTGTTTGAAAATGCCTTTGTTGGCTGTTATTCAAGTGCTTCTTCTCTCAAAATGGACACAAAAAATACCACAACATGTCGAGTACCATTCCATGATAGCATGCCAAGTTTCACGAATTTCAGACAAGTTTTGGATTTGCTAGAATCTAAAAAACAAAGTATCTCAACGTTTTGCCAGCAATCAACAATGCCCTGGTGTTTGAAATTCATTCCCATTTCTTGCATGGGACCTAATCATGCACCCAAGGACAAATATTTGATTTTTCAACCAATTTATATGCACTGGAGCATGTGCATGTAGTTCAAATTTGAATTATGCACGTAAAATGCCAAGAAAACCTAGTTAATGTATAAAAGCGTCCAAATGAACCCCGAAAAATTGCAATATTTAACACAACACTCCTGTTGTTCTATGTTGACACTAGAATTTTTTTTGAAAGCAATAAGCGGCAGCGGATATCATTCATCCCCGAAGGTGGGATGTTCCCTACCGAAACCATCAGGCTTGTTGTGAGAAGCCCTGGTTTATGAGAAGCTTATACCCAAACCTGCGCCAAATGGGACAAAAAAATTACCACGACATGTTGATGCTGCTCCATGATAGCATGCCAAGTTTCATGAATTTCAAACGAGTTTTGGATTTACTAGAATTTAAAAACCAGGAATCTCAATGTTTGTGGCCGAGTGACAGTGGCAGGGTGTTTGACATTCATTCCCATTTTTTGCATGGGACCTAAGCATGATACCAAGGACAAAGATTTGAATTCTCAACCAATTTATGTGCATTAGAGCATGTGCATGTAGTTCAAATTTGAATTATGCACATAAATGCATCAAAAACTCAATTAATGCATAAAAATGTCCAAACGAACCCCGAAAAATCCCAAAAATTGACACAACACTCCTGTTGTTCTATGTTGACACTAGAAATTTTTTGAAAGCAATAAGAGGCAGATGATATTATTTCAACCGCAAAGGTGGGACGTTCCCTACTGAAACCATCAGGGTTGTTGTGAGAAACTCTGGTTTGTGAGAAGCATATACCCAAACCTTCCCCAAATGGGACAAAAAATTTACCATGGCATGTGATGCCGCTCCGTGATAGCATGCCAAGTTTCATGAATTTCAGAAGAGTTTTGGATTTACTAGAATTTAAAAACCATGAATCTTAATGTTTGTAGCCGAGTGACGGTGGCAGGATGTTTGACATTCATTCCCATTTCTTGCATGGGACCTAAGCATGCAACCAAGGACACAAATTTGAATTTTTCAACCAATTTATATGCATTAGAGCATGTGCATGTAGTTGAATTTGAATTGTGCTCATAAATGCATTAAAAACGCAATTAATGCATAAAAATGTCAAAATGAACCCCGAAAAATCCCAAAAATTGACACAACACTCCTGTTGTTCTATGTTGACACGAGAAATCTTTTGAAAGCAATAAGAGGCAATGGATATCGTTTCATCTCTGAAGGTGGGACGTTCCCTATCGAAACCATCAGGCTTGTTGTGAGAACCTCTAGTTTGTGAGAAGCATATCCCCAAACATGCACCCCATGGGACAAAAAAATTACCACGACATGTTGATGCCGCTCCATGATAGCATGCCAAGTTTCATGAATTTCAAATGAGTTTTGGATTTACTAGAATTTAAAAACCAGGTATCTCAATGTTTGCGACCGAGAGACTGTGGCAGGGTGTTTGACATTCATTCACATTTCTTGCATGAGACCTAAGCATGCAACCAAGGACACATATTTGAATTTTAAACTAATTATTATGCATTAGAACATGTGCATGTAGTTTAAATTTAAATTATGCACATGAATGCATAGAAAAGTCAGTTAATGTATAAAAATGTCAAAGCAAACCCTGAAAAATCCCAAAAATTGACACACCACTCGTGTTGTTCTATGTTGACACAAGAAACATTTTGAAAGTAAGAAGAGGCAACATATATCATTTCGTCCCCCAAGGTGGCACTTACCCTACTAAAACCATCAGGCTTGTTGTGAGAGAAGCTCTGATTTGCGAGAATCGTATACCCACACCTGCGCCAAGTGGGACAATATTTTTACCATGGCATGTCATTGCCGTTCCATGATATCATGTCAAGTTTCATGAATTTTAGACGAGTTTTCGATTTACTAGAATGTTAAAAGCATGTATCTCAATGTTAGCGGCTGAGCGACAGTGTCAAGGTGTTTGACATTAATTCTGATTTCTTGTATGTGACCTAAGCTTGCAACCAAGGACAAACATTTGATTTTGCAACCCATTTTTATGGACTAGAGCATGTGCTTCAATTTTGAATTGTGCACCTGAAATATCTAGAAAACCAATTTAATGTATAAAATTTCCAAACGAACCCTGAATACTTCCAATTTTTTTACGACACACATATAGTTGCATGTTCACTGCAGATAAAAGGTCTAGAAATTCAAACACCGTCCATTGCCGCTATGACCCCATTATGTAATTCAAATCAAAATTAAAAATCAAGTATATCCCACATAGTTTGTTAATACCAACCGTGTGAGATGCAGTACGAAATATCCAGGAGCACCGTCGGTGTATAGTACACTTATGGCTTACACGAGAAAGGTGGGTCGGCTACAGTCCACAGCCGGCGTGTCAAGCACACTAGCTCGCTCTCCCCAAATATCATTTTACTGTTCAATCATCGCCGGTGAAAGATGGGGACGTGGACCCGCGTCGTGAGGGCAACTTCGGCGGCCCAATTTGGCGAGATCGCGACCGCAGCCGCCATGCGCGTGCTAACAAGGTGCATGAGCATGGCCGCAATCTGCGACCGGGCGGCCAAGGTAGCCCAAACGGCTGTTGTTGCTTCTTAGGTGGCGGTAGCAACATCTGCCTTGGGGATAGCAGCTGGCGAGAGCGGCACAGCAGCTGTCCGTTCCACAGCGGCGGCCTCAGCACTGATGGAGGCCACCCACAACCATGTCGAGGCCGCCCACACCTAGCTCGTGGCGGTCACCGCACAAATCGAACGAAGCTTCTCCGACAACGGTCGACAACCCACCGACGAAGAGTTGGCAACTGCCGAGAGCGTTCGAGCAGCCGTCCCTTCCTCTGCCGCATACCTTGCAACGACGGAGCCCATCCAAGCCTAGATTGCGGCCGCTCACACCCATCTTGTGGAGGCCTTCCAAAGACATGGCAAACATGGATGGCGAGATGCTTGCCGAATATGGTGCGATAGATTCCATGGAGCTCCTTCCCCAGGAGACCGTCAGGCATGAGCTGGACATGGAGGAGGTGGTGGAGATTTAAGAGCACCAGCCGTAGTAGTACTCTTTGTTTTGTTTAATTAAGAGCACCGGTCTTTAATTTGTTTAGGCCAGCTAGCTCTGTTTAATTGCTGAAATTGCTCGATTAAGAAGTGTGGGTGTGCTGTAGTCTCCTTTGTGTACCCAAATTATGCAATGACGTGTATGAGCACTGTAACTAGGGAAATTGGAACCAAAATTTTTGACATTCAAACTCATCACACACAGGTTAAGCTATCTGAATTGTTTGTGATGTTCACATATCGTACAGAGTTCTTAATTAGGGACCGTGTCTGATGACATTTTGCGCGCCAATTTTTCACTGAAGCGATTCCAAATTTTCGGCTTCCGCGGAAATATCTACCTCCCTGCCCCCTCCCCCTTACCAAAAGCCACATTTCCCCTATTTCCGCCTTCCTTTCCAAGTTGAAACCTTCACTCCTTTCTTGCAACGCCGCCTCGCTCGCCGGCGACCCTCCTTCACGTTACTCGGCCATGCCTATCCAGGCAGGTAATCCACACCCAACCCCCATCCTCCTCCTCCTCCTTCCACATCCCACATGCCCTGACCGCCGACACGAGCGCGACACCTTCCACCCAAATCACCGACCCCTCCACCAAATAAGCGCTGCCCTAAGACATGGTGCACGAAGTATAGCGAGGATCTCAAGGAGCATTTGGCAGCGGAGATGCAAATCACGGCCGCACGCGAGGATGAGGTCGCGATGGCTGCCATTCGTGTCGACCCCTAAATCTTGGAGGAGCACCTTGCCATTTGCTAGCTACACCGGTTAAGCATGCTCGGTTTACCCGTTGTGTGTGCTGCTCCTTCCTTTCTTTAACAAATTCTAGTGAATTGTGCTATCTACTTTTACCATGCAATCTGTTGCTCTAGTGTATATGTTCTATATGTTGTGCAATGTGGTGCTCACTTATTAAATGTTTCGTTGATCAGTTGTTGTGTTCAGTTAACTGTTTAGTTCAATTCTGCAAATGTGATGTTCAATTCTTCTGGGTGCAATTTTGTATTGTCTTCCATGTGAGAAATAAATCGAATTTTTCTTTACAAAATACATGAGAAACAAATCCAATTGCTATATACAATAACTTGGAAATTTAGCAATTGTATTTGTTTCTCATGTATTTAGTACGGCCAAATTCGATTTACTTCTCACATGGTATAAACAAATAACTAAACACCACACCACAAATGAACCAAATGTTAACTGAGCACCACATTGCACAGTGTATAACCAAACCAAGCATGGTTGGCAACTTGGAAATATAGCAATTGTATTCGTTTCTCATGTATTTTGTAAAGTAAAATTCGATTTATTTCTCACATGGAAGACAATACAAAATTGCACCTAAAGAATTGAACATCACATTTGCAGAATTGAACCAAACAGTTACCTGAAGATGACAACTAATTAACCAAACAGTTAATAAGTGAGCACAACACTGTACGACATATAGAACATATACACAGGAGCAACAGATTGCATGGTTAAGGAAAGGCAGGAGTAGCACACGCAATGGGTAAACTGAGCATGCTTAACCGGCGTAGCTAGCAAATGGCAAGGTGCTCCTCCAAGATATGGGGGTTGGCACGAATGGTAGCCATCACGACCTCATTCGCGTGTTCGGCCACGATTTGCTTCTCCGCTGTTAAATGCTCCTTGAGCTCCTAGCTATACTACATGCACCATGGCTTAGGGCGGCGCTTATCTGGTGGAAGGGTAGGTGATTTGGGTGGAAGGTGCCGTGCCTGTGGTCGGGGCATGTGGGATGTGGAAGGAGGAGGAGGATGGGGGTCTGGTGTGGATTACCTGCCTGGATAGACGAGGCTGAGCAGCGTGAAGGAGGGTCGCCGGCGAGGGGGGCGGCGCTGCAAGCAAGGAGTGAAGGTTTCAACTTGGAAAGGAAGGTGGAAATAGGAGAAATTGGTAAGGGGGAGGGGGCGGGGAGGTAGATATTTCCGTGGAAGCCGAAAATTTGGAATTGCTTCAGCAAAAAACTGGCGCACAAAGTGTCATCACACTCGGTCCCTTATTCAGAACTGTGTACGATATGTGAACATCACAAACGGTTATGATAGCTTAACCCGTGTGGGATGAGTTTAAACGTCAAAAATTTTGGTTCCAATTTCCTTTATTACTATGCTCATCCACGTCATTGCATAATTTGGGTACATAAAGGAGACTACAGCACACCCACACTTCTTAATCGAGCAAGTTCAGCAATTAAACAAGGCTAGCTAGCCTAAACATTACTCTAACAAATTAAAGACTGGCAATCTTAATTAAACAAAACAAAGAGTACTACTACAGTTGGTGCCCATCTCTATGGAAAAGGCCACCACGAGCTGGGCGAGTGCAGCCGTGATCTAGGCTTGGACGGGCTCAGTCGTTGCAAGGTATGTGGCGGAGGAACGGGCGGCTGCTTGAACGCTATCGGCGATTGCCAACTCTTCGGTCATGGGTTGCCGACCATTGTCGGAGAAGCTTCGTTCGATTTGTGTGGTGACCGCCATGAGCTGGGCGTGGGCGGCCTCGACATGGTCGGGGGAGCCCTCCATCAGGGCTAAGGCCACCACTGTGGAACAGATAGCTGCTGTGCCGCTCTCGCCAGCTGCTATCCCTAAGGCAGATGTTGCTGCCGCCACCTGAGAAGAAACAACGGTCATTTGGGCTGCCATGGCCACCCGGCCGTAGATTGTGGCCGCGCTCATGCACCTTGTTAGCACGCGCATGGAGGCTGCAGGCGCGCTCTTGCCGGAGTGGGCCGCCGAAGTTTCCCTCAAGACGCGGGTCCACGTCCCCATCTTTCACCAACAATGATGGAACAGTGAAATGATATTTGGGGAGCAAGCTAGTGTGCTTGACATGCCGACTGTGGACAGTAGCCGATGCACCTTCTCGCCTAAGCCATAGGCGTACTATACACCGACGGTGCTCCAGGATATTTTGTACTGCATCTCACATGGTTGGTGATAATAAACTGTGTGGGATCTACTTGATTTCTATTTTTGATTTGAATTACAGAATGGGGTCACAGCGGCAATGGACGGTGTTTGAATTGCTCGACCTTTTATCTGAAGTGAACATGCACCTATATGTGTGTCGTAAAAAATTGGAATTGTTCAGGGTTCCGTTGGATATTTTTTATGGTAACTTGGTTTTCTAGGCATTTCAGGTGCACAATTCAAAATTTAACCACATGCTCCAGTCCATAAAAACTGGTTGCAAAATCAAATGTTTGTCCTTGGTTGCAAGCTCGGGTCACATGCAAGAAATGAGAATAAATGTCAAACACCGTGGCATTGTCGCTCAGCTGCTAACATTGAGATACATGCTTTTAACATTCTAGTAAATCGAAAACTCGTCTAAAATTCATGAAACTTGACATGATATCATGGAACGGTAGCGACATGTCATGGTAAAAATATTTTCCCTTTTGGGGCAGGTGTGGGTATAAGCTTCTCGTAAACCAGATCTTCTCTCACAACAAGCCCGATGGTTTCAGTAGGGTACGTGACACCTTGGGGGACGAAACGATATATGTTGCCTCTTCTTACTTTCAAAATGTGTCTCGTGTCAACATAGAACAACACGAGTGTTGTGTCAATTTTTGGGATTTTTCAGGGTTCATTTTGACATTTTCATGCATTAATTGTGTTTTCAATGCATTTATGAGCACAATTCAAATTTGAACTACATGCACATGCTCTAATGCATATAAATTGGTTGAAAATTCAAATATGTGTCCTTGTTTGCATGCTTTGGTCCCATGTAAGAAATGGGAATGAATGTCAAACACCCTGCCACTATCACTTGGCCACAAACATTCAGATTCCTGGTTTTTAAATTCTAGTAAATCAAAAACTAATCTAAAATTCATGAAAATTGGCATGCTACCATGCAGCAACATCAAGATGCCGGGGTAAAAATATTGTCCCATTTGGGGCAGGTTTGGGGATATGCTTCCCACAAACCAAAGGCTCTCACAACAAGCCTGATGGTTTCGGTAGGGTACGTCCCACCCTTGGGGACGAAACGATATCCGCTGCCTCTTTGCTTTCAAAAAATTTCTAGTGTCAACATAGAACAATAGGAGTGTCGTGTCAATTTTCGGGATTTTCCGGGGTTCGTTTGGACATTTTTATGCATTAATTACGTTTTCAATGCATTTATGAGCACAATTCAAATTTGCACTACATGCGCATGCTCTAATGCATATAAATTGGTTGAAAATTAAAATATATGTTCTTGGTTGCATGCTTAGGTCCCATGCATGAAATGGGAATGAATGTCAAACCCCCCGCCACCGTCACTCGCCCGCAAACATTGAGATTCCTGTTTTTAAATTCTAGTAAATCCAAAACTCGTCTTGAATTCATGAAACTTGGCATGCTATCATGGAGCGGCATCAACATGTCGTGGTAAAAATATTGTCCCATCTGGGGCAGGTTTGGGGATATGCTTCTCACAAACCAAGGGCTCTCTCAACAAGCTTGATGTTTTATGTTGGGTACGTCCCACCTTTCGGGACGAAACGATATCCGCTGCCTCTTATTGCTTTCAAATTTTTTCTAGTGTCCACATAGAACAATAGGAGTGTTGTGTCAATTGTTGTGATTTTCCAGGGTTCGTTTGGACATTTTTATGCATTAATTGCGTTTTCAATGCATTTATTAGCAGAATTCATATTTGAACTACATGCACATGCTCTAATGCATATAAATTGGTTGAAAATGAAAATATGTGTCCTTGGTTACATGCTTAGGTCCCATGCAAGAAATGGGAATGAATGTCAAACACCCTACCACCGTCACTCGGTCGCAAACATTGAGATTCCTGGGTTTTATATTCTCGTAAATCCAAAACTCGTCGGAAATTCATGAAACTTGGCATGCTATCATGGAGCGGCATCAACATGCCATGGTATAACTATTGTCCCATTTGGGGCAGGTTTGGGGATATGCTTCTCACAAACCAAAGGTTCTCACAACAAGCCTGATGGTTTCAGTAGGGAACGTCCCACCTTTGGGGACGAAACGATATCCGCTACCTCTTATTGCTTTCAACATTTTTCTAGTGTCAACATAGAACAATGGGAGTGTTGTGTCAATTTGTGGGATTGTTCGGGGTTCATTTGGACATTTGTATGCATTAATTGAGTTTTCGATGCATTTATGTGCATAATTCAAATTTGAACTACATGCACATGCTCTAATGCATATAAATTGGTTTAAAATTCAAATCAGTGTCCTTGGTTGCATGCTTAGGTCCCATGCAAGAAACGAGAATTAATGTCAAACACACTAACACCGTCACTCGGCTGCAAACATTGAGATTCCTGTTTTTTAAATTCTAGAAAAATCCAAAACTCGTCTGAAATTCATGAAACTTGGCATGCTATCATGGAGCGGCATCGACATGCCGTGGTAAATTTTTTGTCCCATTTGGAGCAGGTTTGGTTATAAGCTTCTCACAAACCAGAGCTTCTCACAACAAGTCTGATGGTTTCGTTAGGGAATGTCCCACCTTCGGGGATGAAATGATATCCGCTGCCTCTTATTGCTTTCAAAATTTTTCTAGTGACAACATAGAACAACAAGAGTGTTGTTTTTAAATTTTGCAATTTTTGGGGGTTTGTTTGGACATTTTTATACGTTAACTGGGTTTTCTAGGCATTTTATGTGCATAATTCAAATTTGAACTACATGCACATGCTCCAGTGCACATAAATTGGTTGAAGAATCAAATCTTTGTCCTTGGGTGCATGCTTAGGTCCCATGCAAGAAATGGGAATGAATTTCAAACACCAGGGCACTGTTGATTGCCGCCAAAACATTGAGATACTAGAAAATCCAAAACTCATCTGAAATTCATGGAACTTGGCATGCTATTATGGAATGGCACCGGACATGCTGTGGTATTTTGTGTCCATTTTGAGAGAAGAAGCACTCGAATAACAACCAACAAAGGCATTTTCAAACAAATAGTTGCCACTCTAACCTCGCAAACATTTGTATAATTCAAATCATGTGTGTTATGTTAACCATTCACGTGATACCACGTGTCTTCATTCTGATGGCTATAGGAGGTGCTGTGCAGATAGCTGCTTGACTGATCAGGAGGCGTGGAAGCACAGTCCGGTGCGCAGGCTGAACGAGAGGCGTGCAAGCGCAGTCTGTTGTGTAGGCTGACTGAGAGGCGTGCAAGTTGTTCTCCAATGTGCAGGCTCACCAGGAAGCGTGTGAGCTGTACGCTACGCAGGCTCACTGGGAATCGAGCCCTTTGATTTCCATGGCCGCCCGCCTTCCTCTCCATTAATGGCGCCTGGGCCGCTGCTTAATAAGGGCGGCCTTACTATTCTCCTCCCATTCCCCTCCCTCCCGCGGACCTCCACTAACGCCATGGCGCACAAGGATCATCTGCCACTAGTCTTCAAGTTCGGTGAAGTCAACTCCGAGCCAGAGGAGATAGAAAATAAGAAGGAATGGGGCCTCATGGACATGGCCCAGAACGAGCTGGCCGCAGCTGTTGCTGCCCCCGCTCCCGTCCCAGCTCCCAACCCCGCGCCTGCACCAGTGACCATCCCCGTAGCATTGACGGGATGGTCGCCAAGCACTACCATAGAGCTGGAAGCCATGGGCGTCACCGAGGTCTCCGTGGACCCGCGCGAGCTCGTGTACATGCCAGCGCCCGTGCGCGTGCACGTGCGCATGCGCGCCCCTCCACCCACCGCGTTGCTGGTCCCCGTGCATTTGGCTACACCCACCGCGCCCGTGCCCGTGCGCACGCTCCCCTCAGCGGCATGGGACGACGTCGTCGACCGCTACCTCTCAGCGCCGCCAGCTGCCGTCCTCCCGCGCCCCGCCCGTCGATCGCGCGACAACATGATGTTTGATTTACAAGTGAAGAACATTCTGAGCTGCCTTGAAGACTTTAACAATGGCATCCCGGAGGATGACAACGACAAGGACGGCGTAGCATGCCGCCTCGGCCACCGCCGGAAATAGTTTCTTTTGGGGTTTAATATTGTATCTCGATCGCAAATGTTTTAGTTAGAAAAACCGTATGCAAACCGACAGTTTCCCCAGGAAGCCAAGGGAAAATGTGCCGAGCAGGATTTTTGCAGCTCTTGAGCGCAGACGTTTTAGATAGAATACCCGTATGCAAAGTGTGAGTAGGATTTGTGCAGCTCTTCAACTCAAACAGTTGTTTTGGATGACCCGTGTGCAACCACTTACAAACAATTTGGTAAGATTTGCATCTGTCATATTGGGTATGTTGCCATTTGGCAAACTTGAAAGATTGACATTTGTTGATCAAGTAACATTGCCATTTTTCAACCTTGTAACACTGCGATTGTCAAAATATGCAGCTAAAAATCACTAGCACTATTTAATTTTTGCAACTCAAATTCAGTAACTAAGCATAGATTTCATTCATAGATTAAGCAGTCATGCTTAATTTATACAAAAAGTTCAACTCGACAGCTGAACCGACCAAAGTTTTCCCCAATTTTTGCCAACCACGTACTGAAATAGCTAGTTCTACTTTATATACTAGCTAATTTTAAGTATGTTGTACAGTTCCACCACATCTATAGTTAGATGAACTGAACAAAATAGCCCCTAAATACTACTACTATGGAAGGGGCTTTGTACTACTTCCGGCAGCCTCTCCTTGATACGTTTCCAACGTATCTATAATATTACCCGTTTTGGATATTTATGGGCTTTACTTTACACTTTTATATCATTTTTGGGACTAACCTACTAACCGGAGGCCCAACCCGACTAACCTACTTTCAAACAGAGTCCAAACGGAATGAAACCTTCGGGAGCGATCTTTTTGGAACAAACGTGATCCAGAGGACTTGGAGTGGAAGTCAAGAAACAAGCAAGGCGGCCACGAGGGTTCCCGGCGTGCCCCTACAGGTGGGCATGGCCCCCACCCTCGTGGGCCCCTCAAGCGTCCACCGACCTACTTCTCCCTCCTAAAACCATCGGGGAGCACCACGAAAACCTATTTCTACCACCATAACCTTCTGTATCCGCGAGACTCCATCTTGGAGCCTTCGCTGGCGCTCCGCTGGAGGGGGAATCGACCATGGAGGGCCTCTACATCATCTCCAAGGCCCTTCCGATGAGTTGTGAGTAGTTTACCATAGACCTTCGGGTCCATAGTTATTAGCTAGATGGCTTCTTCTCTCTCTTTGAATCTCAATACAAAGTTCTCCTTGATCTTCTTGGAGATCTATTCGATGTAACTCTTTTTGCGGTGTGTTTGTCGAGATCCGATGAATTATGGGTTTAGGATCAAGTTTATCTATGAGAAATATTTGAATCTCTTCTGAATTCTTCTATGTGTGATTAACTTATCTTTGCAAGTCTCTTCGAATTATCAGTTTGGTTTGGCCTACTAGATTGATCTTTCTTGTAATGGGATAAGTGCTTAGCTTTGGGTTCAATCTTGCGGTGTCCTTTCCCAGTGACAGCAGGGGCAGCAAGGCACGTATTGTATTGTTGCCATCGAGGATAAAAAGATGGGGTTTATATCATATTGCATGAATTTATCCCTCTACATCATGCCATCTTTCTTAACGCATTACTCTGTTCTTTATGAACTTAATACTCTAGATGCATGCTGGATAGCGGTTGATGTGTGGAGTAATAGTAGTACATGCAGAATCATTTCGATCTACTTGTCACGGACGTGATGCCTATATACATGATCATGCCTAGATAATCTCATAATTATTCGCTTTTCTATCAATTGCTCGATAGTAATTTGATCACCCACCGTAATACTTATGCTATCTTGAGAGAAGCCACTAGTGAAACCTATGCCCCCGGGTCTATCTTTTATCATATAAGCTTTCAATCTACCTTTATTTGCATCGTTTACTTTTCCAATCTATATCATAAAAATATCAAAAATATGTATCTTATCATATTATCTTTATCAGATCTCACTTTTGCAAGTGGTTGTGAAGGGATTGACAACCCCTTTGTTGCGTTGGTTGCGAGTTCTTGTTTGTTTGTGTAGGTGCGTGGGACTTTTGAGGAGCCTCCTACTGGATTTATACCTTGGTTCTCAAAAACTAAGGGAAATACTTACGCTACTATTGCTGCATCACCCTTTCCTCTTCAAGGGAAACTAACACAAGCTCAAGACGTAGCAGTCCTCTGCCGAGCGCGCTCAGTAAGAGGCAGAGAAGGAGGAGCCACCGACGAGCTAGAAAAATGTAGTACGGTGCCTACCGCTGCTGCACGTTCGGCGATGCTTGCCAGCTCGAACGCCCACTGCCGCTCCATACGATCCCTCTCGAAACGGTGGTTGTCCTTGGAGATCTCCTGATTCCTCGCCTCCGAGGCGGCGTGTGCCACGGCCACGACGGCAGTAAGGCTCTTTTCATGCTCGACGAAGCGCTCCTCCTCCTCCCGCGAGAACTTGGTGTAGCGTGCAAGATCGCTGACGGATGTGCCAGCATCCACCTCCGCCACCCGCCTTCAGGTGGTGGTGGCGGAGCGGGTGATGACCCCCGCGGTCAATGGTGGGCTAGCGGCCTGGGCGGCCGATGATGAGGTGGCGGCCACGACCACCACCTCCCACCTTCGGGCCGCGGAGGCGGAGCGGGTGATGGCCACGGTGGCCGGCAGTGGGGTGGCGGCCACGGCGACCACCTCCCGCCTTCGGGCCGCGGCAACGGCACGGGCGATGGCCCTTGCTTTCAACGGTGGTGTCGTGGCAACGACGGTTGGCAACAGCTGCCGACTGGCAGCGGTGGCGGAGCATGTCAGTACTAGGGAAAACCTTATACACAGAACTTTAGTAGTAGCGCGCGTTAAAAAAGGGCGCTATGGCTAGATAGCAGTAGCGCATGCAGGAAAATGGCGGTACAGATAAAAATGTAGCTGTAGCGCGTGTTCCTGTTAAAGCGCTACTACTAATGTTTCCATTACTAAGCCGATAGACTACACATAGTAGTAGCGGTCTTGTAAAAACCGCGCTACCACTAGGATCTATGTAGCAGCGCTTTTTCTATGAAAAGCGATACTGCTAATGAAAATAAAATAAAATGGAAAACAAATAGAAAAGTAAATGAAAATTAAATAAATAGAAAAAGGAGAAAGGAAAAAAATAAAATGTAAAGAAAAATAAATGAAAAATGGAAAAAAGGAGAAAGACATAGCAGTAGCGTCTATTCATAAGAGGCGCTATGGATAATATAGCAGCAACGCGTTTCCTAGACCCCCGCTATAGAAGCAGAACAGGAAATAAGAAAATAAAAGGAAATTACATAGCTATAGCAGTAGCGCGTTTCGTAAAAATCGCTATAGCTATCTTAGCTATAGTGTGTTTTGCAAAATGCGCTACCACTAAGTTTGACTTAACCCAAAAACGGTTTCCCCCCGGCCACCACTTCTCCCCCAAATCCATGGCCCCACTTCACCGCCGTCTCCCCAATTCACCGTCGCCCCACTTCGCCGCTGTCTCCTACCGATGTTGACGTCCCTGGAGCCACCAGAGCCTCACGTTGTCGACGCCACCGGAGCCGCCCCCAACGCCACCGGAGCCGCGCGGCCTCATCAACGCCACCGGAACCGCCCTCGGTGCCATGGGAGCCACCCTCGACGCCCCTGCCTCCCTCGTCACAACTGCCTCCCTCGCCGTCATCTCAGACGCCCCTGCCTCCCTCGCCACCACTGCCTCCCTCTCCACCACCGGAGCCATCCTCTGTAAGCCCCCACCCCTCCTCTCTCTCCCATGCATAGCACAAACACTGGACAAAGAACTAGCTAGCTAGGATAACTAGTTTAATTGGGTTAATTATCTAGGTTAGTGCAAAAATTTAGTTAGGGCTTTGACAGAGAACTAGTTAGGTTAACTAGTTTAATTAGGTTAATTATCTAGGTTAGTGCAAAAATTTAGTTAGGGCTTTGATACAGAACTAGTTAGGTTAACTAGTTTAATTATCTAGGTTAGTGCAAAAAATTATTTAGGCATTGACAGAGAAGTAGCTAGGTTAACTAGTTTAATTAGGTTAATTATCTAGGTAAACTAGTTTAACTAACTAGGTTAAATAGCTAGGTTAATTACGTTCATTAGGTTAACAAGCTAGGTTAAGTAGGTTGTCTAGGTTAGAGATTTTTTTTATTTTAGAGCATTATGTTAGAAGGGTTAGAGAAATGGAGTTCCTTTGCAATTTAATTGGGTTTTGTCCTAGGCAAAGAAGGGTTAGAGAAAATAATGTGTGTGTGTGTGTGAGAGGGAGAGAGGAATAGCTAGATCAACATAATTTGGGTTCTGTCCTTGGCAGAGAAGTGTTTAGTGGGGTAATTTTGCAAAGGTTTTTGATTTTTGAAAATACCATTATTTTTCAAGGAAAAGAATTTAGGCAAGTTTTATTTTAAAGATGATCCCTTCCTAGACTTTTATTGTGGATTATATCTTTTCATTGAAGTGGTCATGTTATATCTTTTCATTGAAGTGGTTTGATTGTGCCCAAGTGGCCTTTTGTTGTTTCTAGGGAATGAAGCTGAGTGGCCTATGTTTTGCCGGAATATTGATTCATTTCTGTTCCGGCAAATTTCAGGTGCTCGATGTCCACTTTTTAGCAAAGATCATGCCAAAAATTTGCGTGAATTTCGGGATGACTTGTGCTACAAACTAGGACATATCGAGTGCCCAGGATTTGCCGCACCGGGAAGGAATCAACGTTCCTACAAAACATAGGCCTTTTTTATGTCATTATTCATTTATTAGGTCTAGAATTAATTGACTAGATTTAATCATAGGAAACATGGCTAGCAACAATGAAGGACAGGGTTATGGTGATTGCGATGACGTCTACCTGGAGGCACACGAATATTTGAGCCTTGTCAACGATCAACGGTTGTTGTTGCTTGGCCCACCTGTCTCATTCGAGACGGAAATTGAGACCGACGCTGAGACTAGCGTTGAGACCCAGACCTGCACCGAGACCGGCACCAAGACTGGCAAAACCATAGAACCGAAATCGAAGAGGAGATGTCGACGCCCAAACTAGCTCCTCACTACTAGACTAGTGGTCATGGAGGTGGATGACGGCAATTTTGAGCCAAAACTACCTATGGAAGCACGCTCCAGCTATGGCAATCAGATAGGCTGCATCGTACGGGCGTGCGCTGCCATCAATGATGAGAAACTAAAGAAGAGGCCAAATATGAAGCACTCCATCCTAACCGTGCTACACCAGATATTATTGTTCCCTAGTCGGGATGAAATCCAATATAAAGATCCACAGAAAGACCTGGCAATGAAGCGGATAAACAAACGCGTCATGACCAAGTGTAGTGATGCGTTGGCTACCTGGAAAGGAAGGGTGAAACGCGCCATCGACAAAAAGGAAGGCCACTCCGAGATTGTGAAGGAAAATCCGACAATCACGGTAGAGCAGTTTGAATTATTCAAGGCGGCTTGCGATGCCGAAGATGCTAAAAAAACTCAAAGTACATGAAGGAGCTTCAAGAGAGGAACATGGGGCACCACCACCTCAAAAGTCATGGTTACGTGGGGAAGAGGTTCATATGGGCCAAGGAGGACGCGGAATGCGAAAGTCTGGGCATCCTAGACCCCTTGGTGGAGCTCACCATCCCACAGGATTAGGACGTCCTCAGGGCCCGGTATCATTGGGACCCAGTCAAGAAGGTTTTCGAGACGGACCCGGTCATGACAGAGTTCATGAGACTGCTGGTAATTTTAGTTTCTGATCTATTCGACTGCATGTTTAGTCATATTTGTAAACAATCCTTGTTCCTTTTGCAGAGATAGCAGCACAGGATTGCGGTCAAAAGGGACTCACCGTCTGAGCCATTGGCGAGGCCCAAGTGGGACACCCCATTCAACCGGGTGTTGAACATATTAAAACCCCCCACGATGGACACTCGACCATCGTATGGATGCATGCATGGTGTTGGAGACAGCGCCACGTGGAAGAAGTACTATGCTGAGACCACGGAGGAGAGAAAGGAAAGACAGAGGTTAACTGAAGAAAGCATGGTCAGAAGGTTGAGATTGCGTTTGAGAAGGATTCAGCTAAGAAAGTCGCAACAACGGTATCTACCGTAAAACGGGAGCTGACAGTCTTTGTTCCGGCTATCGTCGATTGGAGCATGCGAAATCCAGAAAAAGATGTAGCGGACTTTCCTCTTGCCGACTTCTTCGGGAGCAGCTCGACTAGTGTTGCGCCAGCACCAGCACCAGCACCAGCACCTGCACCTGCACCAGCACCTACTCCTGCACTGGCCCCCGCACCTGCTTTGTCTTTGGCTGAGCTCGACGCCCTCACAGTACATGTCATACTGGCCCTCTTCAATAAATGTATAATCTCCCCTTTCCGTTGCCTTTCGGATGTCTCACATCGCAGACATGTCTTTGCAGGCCGACGCCCCGTGCACCATATTGTACGACATCAACGGCCAGAAGGTGGACGTGGGGAAGGTGATGATAATGAATCCGAAGGAACAATTGTTCCATAGCCGGCCGATTGCCCCAGACGTCTTTAGGGTTTCCATGGCAAGTGTCAAACTGGGCCACAAGAATTTGGTTCCTCCGATACTAGTGGGAGATGACGACAAGACCCCGCAGCGGCTTGGCGATTGCAAGACATGGGTCCTCTTGTGGCCTAATAGTCTGCTTCATCTGGAGGCGGCCGGGAGCACACCCACGACCATGCAGCCTCCGCAAGGTATGAACATCAGCACCCCACCTACCCAATTAATGTCGCATGTCATGCTGGGTGATAGCGGACTGGGTGAGGAAGAGGCTCCATTAGTTGCTGATGATGTCGCCATAGATGAGGATGAGGATGACGATGACACTCAATAGTATCTCAATACTGGCGCCACTGATGATGGAGGATCGATGGCTCAGTAGTATGAGTACTCAGGGTTTGAGCATCATGAGTCGGTGCCTGAATTGCCGCCTCTGGATCCTGAACGTACTGTAGACGACCTTTCACCAAAGAAGCATCGGAAGAGAGCGAGGAAAGGCAACAATAAAACTGGTGCTATGATGCAGCCGCCTCCGCAACCTTGGGTTCAAGACCCTATACCTATCCACGGTGTGGCGAAATACCATATCGTCGGTGAACCAATCCTACATAAGGCATCGGTACAGGTCATACATGGCGGTCTAAGGAGACTTCATGACAATGTGTTGCGGTGAGAGAAAAGCCTAATTGCTTCAGAAAATCCAAGATACCCACTCTACGTGGTTAACGTGCCGCGACAAAGGTTGTACGTCGACACAATCCCTGCAGAGAAGTTCTTCCTTCGATTCGATTACATCTTCGATTGAGCGGATACCTTATATCTGTGTCGCTGACCCGTACTTCATGTACGAGAGCTTCTTGGCAGTCTGCGCAGAGCACCGTGAATACGCGAGGGACTACCTCATCAATTTCATGGTCGCCAATAAGGACAAGGATATGATTCTCGTGCCTTGTCATCCCCTATAAGTCATCCGTGTGGATATCCTTCCTTCGATTTCAATCATTCATTTGCACGATGGAGGCTAATTAATTTGAGGTGTACTTATTTTGTGCAGCAACGGGCGCGCTGTCCTCATCATCCTTTACCCACGATACTCCCACACTCTTTACTTGGACTCGTCGAAGAACATTAACAAAAATGGTTACACCCACATCAAGTCTGTTCTCGACAGTGCTATCTTTTTCTACGGCGTACGGGGTGGACAGATCAAGATGAAGAAGACTAGGAACGGCAGGGCCGCCTTCGTCCATACGACCGACTTCTGCTACATCCAGCAATTGAGTGATAGTCTTAATGATGGATTCTATGTCATACACCAGATGCTGGAGTACAGACGGGATCGGCAGATCCTTCGCATGTCACCTACAGCCGGGGATGCCAATTTCTGCAATGGGCGAGGAACATAGGAGATATCGATGATCAGTGGATTCGAGTTGAGTTCTATCGCATCCAGCATGGACTTTCCCAAATCATCATGCATGAGGTCCTCGAAAAAACAGGGTTGTCTACAGGGAAGGGGAAATGTCGCGACAAGATGTCGAACACGCGTAGCGGCTCAACGTATCGACCTGAAGCCTTTCACTAAGCTCGGGGACTATCCCCCTAAGTTGGATGGATGGCACGACATGCTTGAGTGATTGTCGATAATGACAATGTGTCCGTTTAGTCCATACTTTATGTATGACAAAACTTTGAGTTATGCACGACGAAACTTTATTTGTGATGTAATTAAACCGTCCTCCTCGACTAGCGAAGATCACTCTAGTTAGGGCATTTTGGGTATGATGAACTTTGTTATGTGACACCCCAAAATTTTGGCCTTGTTTTAATGGAATAAAATTTTGCCAGGATTTAAAACTTTGAATTTTTGAGCTCCATTTTGATTTTATTTAAATCATTTCCTTCCCTGTTATGATGAGTTTTTCCCAAAGAGAAAACTTTTCAAAATTTTTGTTGGACTTGTTTAACCTCTCAAGAAAAACTTTCCTTTTATCAGTGTAACTAATTAAATAATTAGGTTGCTTGATCTTTATTTTCTTGAAAAGGGTTTTCTAGGTTAAATGGCCATATTTGAAC
The DNA here is from genome assembly GCF_018294505.1 of Triticum aestivum. Lineage (NCBI taxonomy): Eukaryota > Viridiplantae > Streptophyta > Magnoliopsida > Poales > Poaceae > Triticum > Triticum aestivum. The sequence goes on from NC_057804.1 coordinate 101,113,235, forward strand.
TACAACCATTTGATAAATTCACTTAAAATTCCCACAAAAATTTGGAGATGTCATGTGATGTTTTTAAATCACTTTTATGCTAAAATATATTTCATTCATGAAATATTTTGAGCCCTACACTCAATTTTTCATCTCTGGTCCAGAGTGCTTTTTGCACTACAACCTATTTAAATATTTCTTTAAAACTTCTACAAAAATTAGGGGAGGTCAGTAGGAGCCTATTGTTTCACTTTGTGCAAAAACCTATTTATGTTCTTTGAAAAATTTGAGTGAATCAACCTCATCTTCATTCTGGACCAACTTGATGGTTTGTACAGCAACCATGTTTTTACTTGCTCTTTAACCCTTGATCATTTCTCCTACTTGTAGTCCCCCATGTTAAACCCTTAAGTCCAGGAGCATGCACCTTTTGGGTCATTTTTGGTTCATGAAATAATGTCATTTATTTCCTGTCCAGAATTGAAGTTTTGTAAAACTTGCACTAACAAGTTTCTGCTTTTGTCCAACTAACATCACCACTCTCTCTTTCTTCCACAGAGACACTGATCTGGAGATTTTGGCCACTCCAAGAAATGCCTAAGTGCCCTTGGCATTTTGTCAAACACCTTATGGGCATGAACAGTTTTGGCATGATTATAGATTTGTATGATGGACTTGTCCATCTGTCCAAACCATGTTGTCCAATAGCCTACTAATGGTCTCCAACCCAGACCTGTGGTTTTGCACTTGATCCCTAGCAGTTTTGGCTACCCTGGCATTTCATCAAACACCTTCTGTGCGTGCACTGGACGCGCCCAGAGCGCGCCAATTGCAGCCACGCGGCCGAGCCGACACGCTGGCCCCCTGGCTTTGGCCCACACGGCAGCACCTCGCCACGCACTCCCCTTCTCACCGCAACACGCCAAGCAGCCCCGCCGTGCCCGACAGGCCAAGCGCTAGCCGCCGCCGCCGCCCGACAGCCTCTGGCCATGTCGGTGCCGCCCAAGCCACTCCCACTCGCCACCTGCCCCTGTGAGCAGTGCGTGCTCATCCACAGCTTCGTCCCCTAGCGCTCGTCGCCGCCACGTTGCCCTGCAAGCTACAGAGAGGAGGTTCGCCGGAGAGCTTATCCGGCCGCCGCGGAACCGACCTCCACCGCCTATTTAAGGAAGCCCCGAGCGTCTCCGAGCCCTCAGGTAGCCTCACGCCGTCTCACTAGCGCCCCCATCGCCACCAATTGGAAGGGAGCAGGTCTTCTTCAACCTCTCCGGTCAGTTCGGCCACCGCCGCCTCCCGGCTCCGTTCGGCGCAACCAGAACTTCCCCCTCTCCAATCTCTTCACCAGAAGCCTTCTCTGCCTCCCCTGAACACTTCCCCCTACTCCATTTCGATCGAGAACCACCGCCGCCCCGAAACCACTTTTCCCCGAAGCTTTCCTCCGCCGAGGAGCTCGCCGCCGACAGCACACGCCGTCCCCGCCGACCCAGCGACTACCAGCAGGATCGCCCTCGATCCGCGGATCCATCCCCGCCCTCCAGAGGCCGCGAGGAGCCGCCGCTCGCCGACGTTGGTCGCCGGAGTCCCGCCTCCGCTCGGGACAGAGGGAGAAGGAGGAGGGGCGGACTAGTCAAACCTGACTAGTGGGCCACCTAGGACCCACTGTCAGTGACACCCCGCGCCATCCACGTGTTTAAGTGAAGGCGTAAACTTCAGGAGTACGCCTCCTCTATACCGAAAGCGTATTTCTATCTGAATCGTTTTCTTTTCTGTTTTATTTTTAAATAACAGATTTGACCAAATCTTTGACTGGCTATAACTTTTTAAATATAAGTCCAAATGAAATGATTCTTTTTCCTACCTTCCTCAAATTTGATCTAGTTTATTTTAAGATTTATTTGAAAAAATTTCAAACAACTTTTTGGTTCTGTTTTTGAAATGTGTGTTAATTCAAATATATTTTTAAATAGGATTTTGGGGAGAGAGAAGAAGCTTTCAAAAGTTTTGGAGAGCACCTCACCCCTCCACAACATTGAAGGCAAGCATTCTGAACCCCGGCATAATATTTTTGGTGTGATCGTTGATACATTTATAACACCACCGCATTTCGAAGGACTTGTTATTTCATGTGATATGATCATATGCATGGGTGCATGTTGTTGATTTCCATGCTGTTGGAAATGGACTCACTTGTGATGATAATCACCCTCATGTGCCTTGCATGCATACCGGCAGGAACCCGGGAAAACCTCGGCCTTGGGTAGGCATGAGTTTGTCGCCGGTCTCCGTCGGGACGGTTATGTCTGGTATGGCATGGTAAGGTGATATGAGCGGTGACTTTGTTGGATGAAATATATGCGTCATGCTAATCATGCAGGGAATACTTGAACCTCCTGAGTCGACCGTAGATCGAGTCTTGTTCCAGTAACCCCCATACTTGTTTCGTACTACCACTCGTCTCTACAGCAAGTAGAGTACGGTTCAGTAAGTTGTCAACCTCTTTCCAGCACACACCGTACAGAGAGGCCATGGTGGAAGATACCGGTTGTAGCTGGTAGGCAGGCCACCTGGTCCGGGGGCATGGGTGTTTCCGGTTGGGACCGAGAGGGGAGGCCACCCCTTAGAGCGCGCGATATAAATTTGATCCCATGCTACGCGAGGTTGTAGCCTCCCCACTTAGAGTTTGCTTAACAGGTGTCGTGGGTGATTCCAGACACGTGTGAGATAGGCTGGTGTGTGCAAGTTAGGTGTGTTTTCAACAAAAAGACCGTAGACGGAATTAGTCCCGATGGACTAAAGAGATCCGTTACTCGTGGGTAAAGAGTACACCCTCTGCAGAGAATAAACCTATTCGAATAGCCGTGTCCATGGTTAAGGATTACAGTCTGGGATGGGTCAGGTGTCGGTCTTAGTGTCGGTCTTCGGAGGTGAAACTGTTAACCAGAAAATGGAATTACTACTCGTGACTTGTGATATCTATGATGATTATTATTATTGTTGACTAACCCATGATATTATTGTTATTATCGAGTATCTCTGGGATGGTTCTACCTCCAGGGATATTCATTATGATTGTTTCTTTTAAAGCCCTTTATGTGGCGTCGCTCAGACGCCCGACTGTGGCATTTCTTTTAAAGCCCTTTATGTGGCGTCGCTCAGACGCCCGACTGTGGCATTTCTTTTAAAGCCCTTTATGTGGCGTCGCTCAGACGCCCGACTGTGGCATTTCTTTTAAAGCCCTTTATGTGGCGTCGCTCAGACGCCCGACTGTGGCATTTCTTTTAAAGCCCTTTATGTGGCGTCGCTCAGACGCCCGACTGTGGCATTTCTTTTAAAGCCCTTTATGTGGTGTCGCTCAGACGCCCGACTGTGGCATTGCTTGTTATTTATTTCATAAATTTTAATACTGCTATGTATTGCATTTTTTTATAAATAACCGCCTGCACGCATCAGTATTTTATTTACTATTTTTGACTGACGTCATGAGCATAAAAATATTTTTAGCACATCATGGTTATATTATACCTGTGTTCATAATGTTTGCGAGTACATTCAAAGTACTCACTGGCTTGTCCCTGGCTATTGTCTTGGCCAGATTTTGCTCGCACGGAGAGGAGCGACGCGATGCCAGCCCCGGAACCCACTCAATGGAGATAGCAGCCTCGCGAAGATAGGAATTAACATGGTCAGCTGTTCCCGTGGGAAATGGAGTCCCATAGACACAGATGTTTCACAACCCGCTTCCGCCATCAACCACTAGAAACCATTTGTTGTACTCACAGGCCAGAATGGCCTTGTACTACATATTTTGTATTTTGCTTGGAATTTCTGTATCAAGTTGGAGCCTCATCAGCTAACAGTAATCCTGGGGCTGATGAGCACGACGGTCTTTTCTGGAAATTTATTACCCGGAAAACCCGGTCGCGACAGACTTGGTATCAGAGCCAGGCTGACCATTGGCTAATCCTATCTTAGCCAGGTCAATAAACTAGGCAAACCAACCCACCAGACCTTAACCAAACCCCAGCCAAGCTTCTCGTGCAAGATAGCCACACAGTGACCCAACACTTTTGGCAGTCGGTGCCCAACCTATCAACCTAACCTGTCACTCATGCGCCAGTGACCGGCCCCTAAATAGTCCTTTCTCGCAAGCGTTCGAAGGAAGATTCCGTCCCCTTTTCCCTATAAAAAGGGGCGCGCTAACACCAAACCAGCACACACAGCCGCTACCCCAAACCGAGCCACAATGCCTGGACCTATAGTGCACAACGAAACCACAGCAACCAACCTTGGAGGTTTTGTGACCATCCTCGCAAACCTCACCCGTCGTGCCTACGCGTTAGAGGAGCCACCAGAATATGTTGTGTATCAAGGACCCATGAGCGGTGAAGACCGCCAATTCTGGGCCACTGTGCACATTTACGGTAGGAGTCTAGCACCCGAGCGCCCCTACCGGTTCACCGGAAGAACAACATCCTTTGAGCCACAAGCCATCCAGCTAGCCGCTCGAGAGGCTATAGTTCATCTCAGGCACTTGTCGCCCAGAGTTAACTGTCGCTCGTTCCACTACTACCCCAGACGTGAAGGGTATGGTAGACCACCCCAAGTTGCCAATGGAGATCACGAGACGGACCCCGCATTATTGCACCTAGTGCGCTATGTAAGTGCACTAGAGGCACTGTTCGACCAGATCACTGTTGATCTGATCGCAGCTCGTGGAGAGCTGGTTCGTCGAGCCCCGGCGAGAGAAGAAAACGAGCCCAACACCGACAACCCAGTCGTGCTGTTTGGACAACCGATCGAGACCCCGAGATCTGCCCCAGCCATCGGCCAAGGTGCTGCGATAACCCCAGAAGTGCTTCGTCGCATATTGGGAGCACACTCCAACGGGGTTGTGGCCAACAATCCCCGCAATGGTCATTCTCACTACCCCGACCCTGCAGTTCCTCCGCCATCTCCGACTAATCCCGGCAGAGAGACACGTGGAGAAGCCTCGACATCCACCAGGCACGCCCGTTTAGACATAAACGAGGTAGACTAAGCAGTATGAGTAGCACCAAGTTTCAATGTATCCTCGCTTTGTAATCACGCGACCGTGTATATTAACGCAGCCTGTCGTTGTGCCTCTGTCTTAATAGTAGCCTTGCATAATTGGTCAGCGCATAGCTGCATATTTTTCCGGGCACAACTACCAAAACCAACCCGACGACAACCACAGTAACGCGTCTTTTTATGAGATATGTGTATCTCTGACACTGACCCGACCTTTGGAGCTAAGCTGGCAAATTTTTACCTTTCACCACGGTAAAACGATCCGGCTCCATTGCTATATAAAGGCCACCTTGTGACCTTACCCAGCAACCCTCACTTTGTGCACAACACTCACGCTTTTTCCTGTCATGCCGAACCCCAGCATTCATCTGAGAACCCCAGATGCAACCCCAGGTAGCTTTGTCAAAATATTGTGGGATTTTACCCGCAGTACCATGGGTTCTACCCAGCCACCCCAGTACGAGCTGTTCAAATCGAGGATCACCCCATCCACCTCGGAATATTGGGCAGCAGTACACATTCCTCCTGTAGACCCCAACCAAGATCCAACGGAAGTTTCCTTCGTGGGGAAATCTATGCCAACCCCACACTTGGCCATAGAAGCTGCTGCGAAAGAAGCGATTGCTCGTCTTCGATCCGCAGTACCCTATGCCCGCGAACGAGGATATCATTACTTTCCGAGTCGTGCAGCACCCGGAGAAGTTACATCTTTTCCCGGTGGACGTATTGAGAGAGACCCAGTTCTGGCCAACCTTATCCAGTACATAATTGCTCAAGAGCATTTAAACCAGCGAGTGATGGATTATCTCCAGAGCCTCGCAGATTTAAATCCTCAGATTGCCATCGGCAGACCACTGAGACCCGACACGGAGAGACGCATACATCGACTGGTCAATCCACTGCCTCCAATTGAAGAAGAATGTATCCCTTTACCAGAGACATTTTATCAGGACCCCGCCCAGTTACCATTTTCATTTTAGACGTCACTACTGTATTTGTTCTTTGCAGCATTTATTTATGTGTGTGACTTATGCGTAATACCCTGAGTTTGTACGACGAGTCAATTATTTGGCTTCTGCTAATGTGTGTAGTTTTTGTTGTGGTTTATGCTCCTTTAAATTAACTGTTTTTCCCTCGCAAAACCCTGGAGTGAGATTTTCTTTTCCCTGAGTTGCTACATCTACACTTTCTCACGACGTGGATTATTTAATTTCACTCAGCACCACGAGCAGACTCACAACCATAATCATTCGGACACATACACTGTTTGCAAAACTTTGCAACGGTGTTACATCCAGCTAATCACCCCCCTAACAACAGTTAGCACCCGGCACACCCCATCTACTCCTCATGATCACCACCACCGCGGAGAACCAACACCCGAGCCGCAGCATCGCGATACTCGTCGAAGATTATCGCGCACAGGAGCACAGAGAGCCCCAGCAGCGTCGCCAGCCCTCCGCATATCAGGATCACAAACCAGTCCGGCATCGCCTCCGCCATTAGAGCCTCGACCGAGCTTCTGTAAGCAGTAACGGAGAAAGAAGGAGGAGGAGAAGTGAGGCCAGGTGTGAGGAAGAAGAGAGAGGCACCCCGGCCGTTTTTATAGCTCGAGCTCGGTGTACGGTGGGCGAAGTCCACCAACGCCGCTCGTCGCCGATCGCCGGTTTTCAGAGTCGAATCCGCGAGCAGTGCCGACAGCGCGCTGGCCCGCGAGGTGAGTGCACGCTGCACCGGCAGCTAGCACGCCGCGCACTACCACGGTACGGCCTAGATGCCCTACACACTAGGCGTCGCCGGTGGAGAAAGCGCGCGGGAGAGAGGAGGAAGAAAGGGCCAGAGGGAGAAGAAGAGGAGACTGACAGTGGACCCCGGGTCCACCTGTCGGCCAGAGAGAGCACTGTGCTCTCGGGTACAACCAGCGTATATCTAAATTTAGGAGTTATCCTAAATTTATATCCAGCATAGAAATCACCCGTTTTTGTCCCGAACCGTAGACTTTTCCGCGCAGCCCCAGTTTTTCACACTGTGGTTTTTCACCACTTATTGCCCTCTCACTGTAGCCACATCGTCATTGCGTAATTATTTTCTTAACACCGCTTTTAGCAAATCTCGAGGGCGAGATTTTTTTAAGGGGGTTAGTATTGTGACACCCCAAATTTTTGGCCTTGTTTTAATGGAATAAAATTTTGCCAGGATTTAAAACTTTGAATTTTTGAGCTCCATTTTGATTTTGTTTAAATCATTTCCTTCCCTGTTATGATGAGTTTTTCCCAAAGAGAAAACTTTTCAAAAATGTTGTTGGACTTGTTTAACCTCTCAAGAAAAACTTTCCTTTTATCAGTGTAACTAATTAAATAATTAGGTTGCTTGATCTTTATTTTCTTGAAAAGGGTTTTCTAGGTTAAATGGCCATATTTGAACTACAACCATTTGATAAATTCACTTAAAATTCCCACAAAAATTTGGAGATGTCATGTGATGTTTTTAAATCACTTTTATGCTAAAATATATTTCATTCATGAAATATTTTGAGCCCTACACTCAATTTTTCATCTCTGGTCCAGAGTGCTTTTTGCACTACAACCTATTTAAATATTTCTTTAAAACTTCTACAAAAATTAGGGGAGGTCAGTAGGAGCCTATTGTTTCACTTTGTGCAAAAACCTATTTATGTTCTTTGAAAAATTTGAGTGAATCAACCTCATCTTCATTCTGGACCAACTTGATGGTTTGTACAGCAACCATGTTTTTACTTGCTCTTTAACCCTTGATCATTTCTCCTACTTGTAGTCCCCCATGTTAAACCCTTAAGTCCAGGAGCATGCACCTTTTGGGTCATTTTTGGTTCATGAAATAATGTCATTTATTTCCTGTCCAGAATTGAAGTTTTGTAAAACTTGCACTAACAAGTTTCTGCTTTTGTCCAACTAACATCACCACTCTCTCTTTCTTCCACAGAGACACTGATCTGGAGATTTTGGCCACTCCAAGAAATGCCTAAGTGCCCTTGGCATTTTGTCAAACACCTTATGGGCATGAACAGTTTTGGCATGATTATAGATTTGTATGATGGACTTGTCCATCTGTCCAAACCATGTTGTCCAATAGCCTACTAATGGTCTCCAACCCAGACCTGTGGTTTTGCACTTGATCCCTAGCAGTTTTGGCTACCCTGGCATTTCATCAAACACCTTCTGTGCGTGCACTGGACGCGCCCAGAGCGCGCCAATTGCAGCCACGCGGCCGAGCCGACACGCTGGCCCCCTGGCTTTGGCCCACACGGCAGCACCTCGCCACGCACTCCCCTTCTCACCGCAACACGCCAAGCAGCCCCGCCGTGCCCGACAGGCCAAGCGCTAGCCGCCGCCGCCGCCCGACAGCCTCTGGCCATGTCGGTGCCGCCCAAGCCACTCCCACTCGCCACCTGCCCCTGTGAGCAGTGCGTGCTCATCCACAGCTTCGTCCCCTAGCGCTCGTCGCCGCCACGTTGCCCTGCAAGCTACAGAGAGGAGGTTCGCCGGAGAGCTTATCCGGCCGCCGCGGAACCGACCTCCACCGCCTATTTAAGGAAGCCCCGAGCGTCTCCGAGCCCTCAGGTAGCCTCACGCCGTCTCACTAGCGCCCCCATCGCCACCAATTGGAAGGGAGCAGGTCTTCTTCAACCTCTCCGGTCAGTTCGGCCACCGCCGCCTCCCGGCTCCGTTCGGCGCAACCAGAACTTCCCCCTCTCCAATCTCTTCACCAGAAGCCTTCTCTGCCTCCCCTGAACACTTCCCCCTACTCCATTTCGATCGAGAACCACCGCCGCCCCGAAACCACTTTTCCCCGAAGCTTTCCTCCGCCGAGGAGCTCGCCGCCGACAGCACACGCCGTCCCCGCCGACCCAGCGACTACCAGCAGGATCGCCCTCGATCCGCGGATCCATCCCCGCCCTCCAGAGGCCGCGAGGAGCCGCCGCTCGCCGACGTTGGTCGCCGGAGTCCCGCCTCCGCTCGGGACAGAGGGAGAAGGAGGAGGGGCGGACTAGTCAAACCTGACTAGTGGGCCACCTAGGACCCACTGTCAGTGACACCCCGCGCCATCCACGTGTTTAAGTGAAGGCGTAAACTTCAGGAGTACGCCTCCTCTATACCGAAAGCGTATTTCTATCTGAATCGTTTTCTTTTCTGTTTTATTTTTAAATAACAGATTTGACCAAATCTTTGACTGGCTATAACTTTTTAAATATAAGTCCAAATGAAATGATTCTTTTTCCTACCTTCCTCAAATTTGATCTAGTTTATTTTAAGATTTATTTGAAAAAATTTCAAACAACTTTTTGGTTCTGTTTTTGAAATGTGTGTTAATTCAAATATATTTTTAAATAGGATTTTGGGGAGAGAGAAGAAGCTTTCAAAAGTTTTGGAGAGCACCTCACCCCTCCACAACATTGAAGGCAAGCATTCTGAACCCCGGCATAATATTTTTGGTGTGATCGTTGATACATTTATAACACCACCGCATTTCGAAGGACTTGTTATTTCATGTGATATGATCATATGCATGGGTGCATGTTGTTGATTTCCATGCTGTTGGAAATGGACTCACTTGTGATGATAATCACCCTCATGTGCCTTGCATGCATACCGGCAGGAACCCGGGAAAACCTCGGCCTTGGGTAGGCATGAGTTTGTCGCCGGTCTCCGTCGGGACGGTTATGTCTGGTATGGCATGGTAAGGTGATATGAGCGGTGACTTTGTTGGATGAAATATATGCGTCATGCTAATCATGCAGGGAATACTTGAACCTCCTGAGTCGACCGTAGATCGAGTCTTGTTCCAGTAACCCCCATACTTGTTTCGTACTACCACTCGTCTCTACAGCAAGTAGAGTACGGTTCAGTAAGTTGTCAACCTCTTTCCAGCACACACCGTACAGAGAGGCCATGGTGGAAGATACCGGTTGTAGCTGGTAGGCAGGCCACCTGGTCCGGGGGCATGGGTGTTTCCGGTTGGGACCGAGAGGGGAGGCCACCCCTTAGAGCGCGCGATATAAATTTGATCCCATGCTACGCGAGGTTGTAGCCTCCCCACTTAGAGTTTGCTTAACAGGTGTCGTGGGTGATTCCAGACACGTGTGAGATAGGCTGGTGTGTGCAAGTTAGGTGTGTTTTCAACAAAAAGACCGTAGACGGAATTAGTCCCGATGGACTAAAGAGATCCGTTACTCGTGGGTAAAGAGTACACCCTCTGCAGAGAATAAACCTATTCGAATAGCCGTGTCCATGGTTAAGGATTACAGTCTGGGATGGGTCAGGTGTCGGTCTTAGTGTCGGTCTTCGGAGGTGAAACTGTTAACCAGAAAATGGAATTACTACTCGTGACTTGTGATATCTATGATGATTATTATTATTGTTGACTAACCCATGATATTATTGTTATTATCGAGTATCTCTGGGATGGTTCTACCTCCAGGGATATTCATTATGATTGTTTCTTTTAAAGCCCTTTATGTGGCGTCGCTCAGACGCCCGACTGTGGCATTTCTTTTAAAGCCCTTTATGTGGCGTCGCTCAGACGCCCGACTGTGGCATTTCTTTTAAAGCCCTTTATGTGGCGTCGCTCAGACGCCCCGACTGTGGCATTTCTTTTAAAGCCCTTTATGTGGCGTCGCTCAGACGCCCGACTGTGGCATTTCTTTTAAAGCCCTTTATGTGGTGTCGCTCAGACGCCCGACTGTGGCATTGCTTGTTATTTATTTCATAAATTTTAATACTGCTATGTATTGCATTTTTTTATAAATAACCGCCTGCACGCATCAGTATTTTATTTACTATTTTTGACTGACGTCATGAGCATAAAAATATTTTTTAGCACATCATGGTTATATTATACCTGTGTTCAAAATGTTTGCGAGTACATTCAAAGTACTCACTGGCTTGTCCCTGGCTATTGTCTTGGCCAGATTTTGCTCGCACGGAGAGGAGCGACGCGATGCCAGCCCCGGAACCCACTCAATGGAGATAGCAGCCTCGCGAAGATAGGAATTAACATGGTCAGCTGTTCCCGTGGGAAACGGAGTCCCATAGACACAGATGTTTCACAACCCGCTTCCGCCATCAACCACTAGAAACCATTTGTGGTACTCACAGGCCAGAATGGCCTTGTACTACATATTTTGTTTTTTGCTTGGAATTTCTGTATCAAGTTGGGGCCTCATCAGCTAACAGTAATCCTGGGGCTGATGAGCACGACGGTCTTTTCTGGAAATTTATTACCCAGAAAACCCGGTCGCGACATGTTATTTATGCTTATGATATGTTGCTTCTATTTTTTCCAAGTCTGTCTCTTTCTGTTGCTCAACTATATATGTTGCATATCATCGACTCATGTGACGATGCAGGTGCATAGATCATTGATGGCGAAGAAGTGTTATGCCAGGAGTATACGACGAGTGGCCTGTCAGGCCCAGGTGTACCGGTTTCCGAGCGACAACCAGTAGTTAGTTTAGGTTCACGCTAGTGCGAGAGAGGGGTACGAACTCATGTACTACATAGTTCCGCTCTCACTCGTAGTGATATCTCTTCTCGCGTATATCATTGTTTAGATGGATGACGATGTAGTTACAAGAACTTGTATCGCTATTTTCGAGATGATGATGAGAGACCACTTTGTGTTGGATGATGATTATGATGATGACATGATTTGAGGCTATGATTACATTTGTATGTGTATGATGCTAAAGATGTTGTGTAAAGCCTGTTCATATACAAAACAAATCTACAGAAAAAACTAATAAAACTAACAGTAGCGAGGAGAGTAGAGTTAGCAGCAGCACACCCTTACCGATAGCGCGTCCTGAACTAAAGCGCTGCAGATATTAGCAGTAGCGAGTTGCCCAAAAGCTCGCTGCTGCTAGCCATGTATAGCAGTAGCGTGGGTCATCACGCGCTACTGATACATGTTAGCTGTAGCGCCGTATCAGTAGCACGGCTCCCCGCGCTATTGATACACCTAATATGCGCCCTATGGCTAGGATTTTCCCTAGTAGTGTGTGGTGGGTGTTCTGCGCAAACCCAACAGGGACACCACACACACTACACTACTCCAGGGACTGCGCCGTCGCCGCAGTGTAGTCTCCTAGCTGGAGCTATCGCCTGATGGAGGCGGAGTGGCTGAGCAACCACGACAGACCGGTGCCATTGGCGATTGTGGGAGAAGCAGACGAGATAAGCTACAGGGAGGGAGGGAAAATGCGACGCAGGACACGCCGGCCGGGAGGGTTTTTATAGCAAGCCGGTAAGCATTGGGATTTTGGGGGATTTCACCCAGTCGGGCGGGAAGCTTGCGCAGGAACCTGCAAGGTTGCGCGGGAACAGGCTCACCAACGATTCATTGGCGCCACCGTTTGGCCAAAAGAATGGTCCCGCGCGCTGCACAAGCTTGCGTTGTAAGGCGTCTGCGGAAGGGGGTGACAAGACGTGTGAGAGGAGGACGAAAGGCCACATACACATACGGTTAATAAAACAACGTTTGCGATTGAATTACCTACTATACACCCATCCTGGTTTATAAGTAGGATTTAACTAATAAAATATGACTGCATGTCACCAAATATTATACAGTTGGATTGGTTTTTGAACATAGTTTCCAATTATATAATTTCTATAACATGCATTAACATTTTGTTGGTTAAATTTGAGGGTAAAGTATGGCACATAATATAAAGGGGACTATAGACTAAGACGGAGGTAGTAGCACACGACCGCTCTCTACACAGCGACGCAAATGTCGACCGACTTGTAGGCGACCATTTCCTGCGTGTTCAACTAATCTATGCGTGTGGTTGCTTGCGGTTGAGGCGGCCACGGCATTCTATGCTCGCGTCCTGCCACGCGCGCTCTACCCTCTCGCGTCCCGCCACGCGCGCTCTACCCTCTTGCGTCCCTCTCGGTGCTTCGCCCTCGTCCCTTCACGCGCGCTGCCAGTTTTTGGGGCCGGCGCTTGATCACGCACGTTCGTGTGCATGCGGTTGAGCCAGGCACGGCACCACAGTGCAGTTACCTGATGCAAAAACTATCATGCGGACGCGCCGAGAATCCAGGCCGCCCGGACCCCATTTATTCCTACGGCCATTTACCTTCATCTCTCGCGTCACATGATACAATAAGCACCTCCACGACAACACACATAGAGAGGACATCCAGCAGTTCCAATGGCGATCCCCGTGGCTCCAATGGCGCTCCCAGCGGACGGCGATGATAACGGCGGGCAGTTCACCACGCATCATGTAGTGGACACCCATGTGAGGGGGAAGGCCCTCTCGGGGGTGTACACCAATGATCTGGTGTCGGTGGAGAGCTCCGTCCAAACTATGGAGCAGTTCCTTGCTAAGGACAAGTACCAAGTGGTCGGCTTCGACCTCGAGTACACCATCGGTCGTGCCGGGCACGACCATAAGGTTGTCGTCGCCTAGTTGTGCGTGCGACATGACGTCTACCACTACCACCTGGCTACAAGGCCTTGCAAGCGTTTCTCCAGTTTTATCAATAGCTCCGACTACAAGTTTGCTGTGGTGGACACCACCAACGATCTAAAAGCGCTCAAGGTTTCGGGCTTGAAATGCCCGAATCTTGTCAACATCTAGGACCACTACAAGGTCTGGGGCAGCGCCAAGAACAAACTGAACTCCCTAGTTGACCTCGCCTCGGTGATCATCGACCCCTACTACATGAAGATGAAGGATGAGAGCAAGAAGGACAAGTACACCTAGCATAGTGTTTGGCATAAGAGACTGGATGAAGAACACGTCAAGTACGTGGCCAATGACGCGTACACAAGCTACGAGATGTACAGGTGGATCGTTGACATGAGGAAGTGTCTTGTTCATGACCCAGCCGAGGGATTGAGCCACAGAGCAGTGGCAGGAGCGTCACAAGAAGTAGATGACTAGACGATCATTTCTGCTACTTTAGAATGCATACAATTGTTTATTGAGGTGTGTGCGAATGATCTGTATAGTCACTTATGTAATTGAATGTTTATTTCAGTTATATATACATGTTATTCTTCTATAGACAGAGCAAATCACACGGCTTATTAGCAGCAATCGTCTGTGTTATTATTGGTCTTCGCACACATTTTTGATCACAGACAAGTTTGCTGTGTATCACACACATATTGTTCAGTTGAACCGTTTCCATTGTGTTGCGCAATAAAGGCTGCAAAGAGGGATGTACAGCAGCAAGGACCAGCTTCCCTACCGATAGCTCATCTAACAGTACTCCCAAGTTAACTGTGCTGAGGCTGGAGTAGTTATGAGATGGGTGACCGGATGGGAAGTGGACTCAATATTAACTAGTTGGATGGGTAACTGCAAAGGTTTATTATAAACCTTTGTACCGACCCATCCCATCTAGTTAATATTGAGGTCTTTGTTTTGTAATTTTTGACATTTTTTTGAACACATGTTGATTGGCTTGAAGAAGGTCTATCTCATTAGTTTTTGATAATTGTTTATACGCAAGCAACTAGTTTGCATTTTTCAAAGTTTTTTGTACCAACAAAATCGCACATGAACTTACTATAGTAACTGTCTGTGTTATAATTTCTCATCGCAAATAGTTCATCCGAGTGGGTGGTTTGGTGTGTATCACACACATCTGGTTTACACGAATCGTTTGTGTTCTTTTGGCCGATCGCAAATGCCGCATATCACACACATCTTGTTAAGATGAACCGTTTATGTTCTCTTGCCTAATCGAAAACAGTTTGTCCGAGTGAAACGTATGCCGTATATCACACAAACCTTAATCTAGCTAACCGTTTCTGTTGCATTCCCTTATAGCACACAGTTCATCAGAGGAAACTATATGTCGTATATCGCACACACACTAATATGGTTGGCCGTTTCTGTTGTTCTTCCTCATCACAAACAGCTTTGCTGGATCAACCGTATGCCCTTCATCGCACACGCAACTAAAATCTGAACCATGTTTGATGCATCTGTCATCACAAACATTTTGCACATTTTAGACGGTTCTCCGACACCACCATTTGTGATTATTGCATTGCACACAATATCTCGAAGGGTATCTCATCATAGTTTCGCGTTAGCAGCATTCTGCAGTAGTGGATGTCCAATTGTCGTGCGTGGAATTTTGTATTATTGTGCATGTGAGGAATAAATCAAATTTGGTTGCACTTATACATGAGAAACATATGCAGGTGCTATATTTCCTAGTTCTTAATCATGCTTGCTTTGGATAAATGGGTTTTCCATGTGGCTTGAATTAATCCATCTCGGTGGACTCGGTTGGTTTGGCTCTTCAATCATGTATTGGAGGGCTTAGTGATGGTTTCAAGGTCATTCCTTTGGGTGATCGTCATTTCCGGTTCTCAGTGGCTTCAAATCGTGTGGGTCATTTTATCTTTGGCTTACGGGATCATATTTGGCCGGACTTCATATGTCATTTTCATTTACACCGAGGTTTGGAATTTCACCCATGGATTCAATCAAGGCATGCGGACTCTGAGCTGACTGGTTTGGCTTCTTCACCGGGTCCGGCTATCAAATCTAAATGGTTATCTTCACAGCATAATGTGCCTATGGATCCTACATCTTTGCCTGTGTTTTAGAAATTGGGTTTGATTCCACCACCGACGGATTTACATTCTGGTGAGCCTCCAGTTGAGATCCCTTTTGGTAGTTTTTTGGCTCCGGTTTCTCCGGATTCTTTTCGGATTGGATCCATATCTTTACCTATCTCCTCCAATATCCCGGCGAAGTTGCCTTCTTTTCGAGGAGGGTTGTTCAATATGGGATCATGGGATTCAATCCCTGATGATACCCTTCATTCCATCTTGGATGCCTGGCAGGCCGGCTATGATAATGACAGTGTTAAGCTTATGGTGCAAGTTTCATCAGTCCCCACCAAAGATTATATATACAAAAGGCTTAAACATTGCTCTATATGTGATCGGCTTGGTCATGTCGCAGATACTTGCACTGGGTACTTTTGTCAAAGCTGTGGGGATGTCTCTGGGGACTGTTCTTGTTTTTCGCCACGTAGAAACACCCACGAGCATGTGCCATGCAAGGTGGGCCCGGACCCCTTAGGTTATCCGTGCATTGCTTGCTCCGCAATGGACCATATGACTAGGCTTTGTCCTGGGCATCGTCATTGTTCTCACTGCCATCTGGGCCATGTGGCCTGTAATCCCAAGTCTTGCAAATTTTTACCTCATTGGGCCTGGACACAAAAATCACTACAAGTAACAAAATATGAGAGGATCTTGCCTCGGGGTGAAGCGGATGTGCCCGTGGTTGGTAATTCTATGGTTGTTGGTATGGCCCGTGCTGTTAGGGATATGCATGCATGCTAGGTTTGGAAAAGGAAACAGAAAATCTCATGCTCCTCGGATGTGGCTAACCCCCATTGCTTGACGCTACGCCTCCCTGGTCAGGGTGTAGTCATATCCACTTGCCAAAAACCCCAATCGGGTGAGTCGACGTCCTCCTGGAGCTCACCACCCACGCCTTCATCGCCCCCGCTCTCATCGCCTTCGTCTCGGAACAAGAAACCCCTCGGTCCATTATCGGCAATCTCCCTCCAGGTGGATACCCAACCTCCGGCATCCCAAGCTATGGTGAACTTCTCGGTGCGCCCGTTTGCCTCCGCTCCGGATGGATCAACCTTCGACCGCGGCCCTGCTCATCGAGTCCAGCGCCATGTCATCGTGGTGGATGATCCGCCCCTCAACCATGACAGGTATGCTATTGTTTCAGTCCATCCTCCAGTCCCAGATCGTCAAAAGGAGTTTTGGCTAGCTGAGGTCCATCGCATTATTACTGGAGATTTAGAGTTTGATTTGGTAGATGATTTTATCTACCCGCTGGGCATTGGATGTGTGGTTTTTGCGGACATGGAGAGTGGGGATGCGGCCATTAGAGAGGGGCCTCACGCTCTGACTGAGGACTCCACTTTCTCATTAATCCCTCATGACGAAGGTCTCAATATGCGCATGCCTGCTTTTGAATATGAAGTTTGGGTCATGTTTCTTGCTTTTCCAATGGACTATCAGACTGAACATTATATTCATAAGGCTATCTCTAACTTTGGAAAACTTCTTGTCTGGCCAGGCCCGGGCCACAACAAAGCTCGTGTTCTGGTTAAGTGTCATATCAAAGATGTTGTTGAGGTGCCAGACAGTCTTTTGTTTATGAGGGTCGGTTTGCTGCCAGGTCTTGCTCGCTCTTGGTCTGTGCCTGTATACGTCCTGAATGGCCGAAATACCATCCCAAACTTGGTTGGCAATGAGGATGTTCCTCCACTTCTGAATGCATTGCCCCTCCCGTATGAGCTTCCATACTACACCCTCATGCTGCAGGCAAGAATCGATGAGATGGCTGCACAAGCTGCTCTGAATGAAGAAGCTTGGAATGCCCCGGAACCTACTCAGGAACACATTCAGGAAAATGGTTGGGGCATGTGGCCTGTGGTTCCTCCGCCATACACAGGGTTCAGTTTCGGAACATTCTTTTAGTATGACGGGCCATCCTTGATGGATGGTGTGGACCCGGAGAACAATGTCCAGGACAACTTGTCTGATATTTGGGCTTCTGACTCTGAGTTTCAGGCGGTGGAGATGCTGGCTGATGGTTTTGTGCATGGAAATCCTGCTGCTAGACTGGCGTTTGTCAGGGCTGGAGGGGACTCGGTTAATTTTCTTGTGGCTGTTGATTATGAGTTGGTGCTTTGGATGGGGAGGATGCTTAAATGCATATATACGCTGGCTCTCACCTCTCAGCAATCTGTGGTTGTTATGTTGACCCGCAACCCATTCAAGTTCATACAGAACCAACTAAATGTTGCTGCTGCAACCTGGCTTGAAAACATGGTCCCAGAATCTGATGTTCTGTCTGTGATCTTCAGTTCAACCTTCTAGTTGGGAGCTGCCATTGTTCCCTCATCTCTGTTGCAGGAGTTTGCTGAGCCCAGGGCTGATTTTTTTGATGCTGATTGGGAGATGGCTGCTCGTTCTCCTGGTCTCAAGGCGATAACATAGCTTGTCTATGAAGATGCAGAGTTTCAGCTAGTGCCTCTGTTAGATCCACATAATGCTCTCTAGGTGATTGCTTCTTCTTCTCTGTTTAATGCTCCCTAGCCCCGCAATGTTCTAGTACCACTGGACACCACCACTGTCAGAAGAAGCACTAGATCTAACAAGTATGATGGTTTCAAGATCACTCATGTCTCTGACACTAAGCGCTCCAAGTCACGGGTGAAACCACGCGAGACTTCTTTTGTCACACCTATTTCTTTGGCTGCTGCTCCCATGTAGGTTACGACTGATGCTTGCCCCCCTCCAATGTCGATTGAAGATCTTCAACAGATGGGGAGCCGTTGCGGGATTGCACAAGATGTTCTCTCCCCCGAGAAGCTGCTGGATGATCAGCGCTCATCTACTCGAGCAGGCGACTGAATTATCTCTCGCACATTAATAAATCGTGGAATGTGCTATCGTGGAACATCAGAGGCATCAACTCTGATGCTAAACTTTTGGCTCTTAGGAATGCTATTGATACTAGCGGTTGTTCTGTGCTATGTATCCAGGAAACTAAGCGTGAATCTTTTGATCTTGTGTTTACTAAAACTTTCTGCCCCAAGCGTTTCGATAAGTTTGTGTTTGCACCGTCAGTGGGTGCCTCGGGTGGTCTTATTATAATATGGAATAGTTCTGTGTTTGTGGGCATGCCTTGGTATGTGGACTCATTTGCTGTGGGTGTTTCTTTTGTTGCTACTCAATCCAATGATTCTTGGAAACTGATCAATGTTTATGGTCCCTCCTCTGGTCAGTGTCGGGTGGATTTTACTAACTGGCTTTTTGACCTAAATATTTCTGATGATGAGAATTGGCTGATTCTAGGTGACTTTAACTTTATTCGATCCACGAATAATAGGAACAAACCTGGGGGTGACCCTGCGGACATGTTGTTGTTTAATGAAATTATTCGAGCACAGTCCCTGATGGAGCTACCTGTGAAGGGCAGAGCATATACCCGTAGCAATATGCAGGATGGCCCCCTACTTGAACAGCTCGATTGGTTCTTCTCATCCTCTTGTTGGACTACCTCCTTCCCAAACACGATGGTTTTGCCCCTGGGGAAACCGGTGTCTGATCATATCCCGTGTGTGGTTGCAATTGAGTCTATTATCCCCAGGTCCAAGCTTTTCCGCTTTGAGAATTTTTGGGTTAACCATGATGTGTTTGCTGATGTCATCGCTGCCTCCTGGTCTAAAGTATGCCATGTCCCGAACGCTGCCACTCGCATTTGTAAAAAACTAAAAACACTGAGATATGATCTCAAGTGATGGAGCAGGGGTGTCTCAAAGCTTAAAATTATGATCCAGAATAGCTATGATGGATAATCTCGAGGACAAAAGACCTTTGTACGTCCAAGAGTCAAACTTCAGGAGGATTCTGAAATCTCATTTGCAGACATTGCTCAAATATCAGAATAATTATCGGAGGAAAAGATGTACGATCAGGTATTTCAGGTTTGCTGATGAGAACACCAAGCTCTTTCAATCTCTGGCCACGGAGAGATATAGGCATAATGTTATTTCCGTGCTTAGAGATGATGTTGTGGAAATCCATGACCAGGTTGGCAAGGAGGGGGTGATTTTCAAAACCTATAAGGAACGTTTGGGCTCTTCTAAACCCACCAGCATGCGTTTTGATCTTTCTAGGATCATTCACTGGATTGAAGGGCTGGATCAACTATCAGCACTATTTTCCCATGATAAGATCGATGCTGTAATTAAGGAAATGCCAAATGACAGAGCTCCGGGCCCTGATGGGTTTAATGGTTGTTTTCTTAAGAGTTGCTGGTAGATCATCAAGTCGAATTTTTATGAGTTGTGCCACGCTTTTCATGCTGGAGGGTTAGATATCACCAGCATTAGTGAGGGTTACATCACCTTGATCCTCAAGATCTCTTCCCTAGAAACCGCAAATGATTATAGACCAATTACGTTACTGAATTGTTGTCTGAAAATCATTACAAAGATCTTGGCTAACCGGCTGAAGAAAGTCATCCTCAAAATCATCCACAAAAACCAGTACGGTTTCATTAAGGGGAGGACTATTCAGGACTGCCTGGCGTGGTCGTTTGAATATATCCATCAATGCCATACCTCAGCACGGGAGATAATCTTGCTCAAGCTAGATTTTGCTAAGGCGTTTGACACGATTGAGCACGCCCCAATGTTAGAGATCATGAAGCACATGGGTTTTGATGACAAATGGCTCGGTTGGATGGAAACGATATTTGGCACGGGGGTTTCCTCTGTTCACCTTAATGGAGTTCCTGGTTGGAAATTTAAATGCAAATGTGGTGTGCGACAGGGTGATCCTCCTTTGCCGCTGATTTTTGTCCTTGCAGCCGACCTCCTCCAGGCTGCAATTAATGATGCTTTTGCTCATGGACTCGTTGAGCTCCCTCTCCCTTGTGACAATGCGGGTGATTTTCCTATTGTCCAATACACGGATGACACGATTTTGGTGATGCAGGTTTGTCCTTAACAGGCTGCCCGTATGAAATCAATCTTGGAGGACTATGCTGCTTCGGTTGGGCTGAAGATCAATTTCCATAAATCAACTCTTATACCCATTAACATTGATCACCAGCGTGCCTGTGAATTGGTAGGGGTGTTTAGCTGTTCTATTGGTTCTCTGTCGTTCACCTACCTTGGCCTCCCCATGGGGACGACGAGGCCAAGTGTTCTTGATCTCATGCCGCTGGTGCACGCGATTGAGAGGAAGATGTCCACTGTCTTGTCCCTAATGTCGACCGGGGACAAACTGAATTTGGTCAATTCGGTTGTGACATCGATGTTGATTTATGCAATGTGTACAATTAAACTACATCCCAAAGTGATCGAGTATTTGGACAAACTACGCAGATATTGCCTCTGTGCAAAAAGTTCTGACGATGGGGTCAAAAACATCTCCCTTACAGCCTGGGAGCTTTGCTGTCAACCAAAACATTATGGAGGCCTTGGTGTTATTGATATCAAAACACAGAATGTTGCCCTCCTTCTAAAACATCTATTCAAATTCTACAATCGTGATGATGTACCCTGGGTTGAGCTGGTTTGGGATGCGTACTACAGAAACAAGATACCACATGCAGCTGACACGGTGGGCTCTTTCTGGTGGAAGGACGTGATGCAACTCAGTGGGGTCTTTCGAGGGATCACCAAAGTCATCCCGGGAGATGGTTCTAGCGCTCTATTTTGGAAAGATGTATGGTTTGATGGTAGTGACTCTACGCTGATGGACATGTATCCACGGGGCTTCTCTTTTTGCTTGAATGAGGATGATTCCATTGCTAAGGTACTCACTGCAACTGACCCAGCCATGATCTTTAGCTTACCTCTTTCGATCCAAGCCAGGGAGGATATCAGAGAGATCCAGCAGGGGTCGGTGCATGTTCGAGTGGCTGATGACCGTTGTTACATTTGGGAATGCACGCTCGTGCGTTTCTCGTCCAAGAAATACTATAACCACTGTAATAAGCAGATCGTGGCTGATGAGGCGTTTGGTTGGCTTTGGAAGGCCAAGAGCCCGATCAAGTTCAAAATGTTCGGGTGGCTGCTTCTTGTTGATCGTCTGAATACCAGAAACATGCTAAAACGTAGGCACTTTGCCGTTGCCGGGGACAACTACACATGCATGCTTTGCCAAAACCCTCCCAAGGAAACTGTGGAACATTTATTCTTTACGTGCCTTTTCAGTCAATAGTGCTGGAGTAGAGTTGGACTGTCGTGGCCGGTGGGAGTCAACAGATTAGCTTTGCTGCATGGGGGTAGAGATAAATGGGGGCAGACCCTCTTCATGATTATATTTTTGCTGGCTGCTTGGAGTTTATGGATGGAGCGAAACAACCAACACTTCAGAGGGATTCAACATTCCTTCGGGGCATGGCTGGCTAGGTTCAAACATCTCTTGGAGCTGGTGACCCATAACTGTAGAGAGGAACTTCATCCTTTCCTGTCTGATTACATTGTAAATTTGGGACACTAGTGTTGTTACTAGCTTGTGTGGCCGGGGGGGGGGGGGCTCAAAACCCATTGTAACACATATGTAATTGTTCCCTTGTGAGTAATACAAAAGTCAGTGGGAGCCTCTCCCACTGTCGATCACCTTCGAAAAAACCTTACTTAACCTGATGACTAACTACCTTATATGTGTTGCAGGGAAACAATGGGAAGCACTGAGGTTTACAATCGATGTTAGCACGTGCATGGTCCATTGTCTAATAGAACATTATTGTGCAATTGCAGGAACCATTCTAATATTTAGGTTTTTAACAATTTGGTCTGGCACATGTAGGTCTTGCTGTCAGAGGTTTTGACCCACTTGTGGGAGTCCTGGACTAGGGGGTCCTGGGGCGTCCGGTCTATTGATGTGGCCCGGACTGATGGGCCATCAAGATACAAGACAGAAGATTAACTCTCGTGTCCGAAGGGGACTCTCATATGCGTGGATGGAAAGTATAGGTGTCCGGATATGTTATTCCTTTCTGTAAAACCAACTTTGTACAATCCTAAGCCCCTCCGATGTCTATATAAACCGGAGGGTAGATCGGAGGCAGGATCACAATATTGCTAGGCTAGCTATCTAGGGTTAGCTGAATTGATCTCAAGGTAGATTAACTCTTGTAGCCCCTATATCCTCGAATATAATCAAGCAGGAATAGGGTTTTACCTCCATTAAGAGGGCCCGAACCTGGGTAAAACACTGTGTCTTTTGTCCATAGTCACCATTAATCCTCAGACGTACAGCTTGGGCCCCGCTACCCGAGATCTGCCGGTTTTGACACCGACGTTGGAGCTTTCATTGAGAGCGCCGCTGTATCGTCTACAGAAGGATCGATGGCTCACCTCTTCATCAACAATGATGCTGCGTCTAAGGAGATCTTTCTTCCTGGGCAGGTCTTTGTGTTTGGTGGCTTTGTGCTTCGCACCAACTCGATCGGCCGCTTTGAGCAGGTCGATAGTTACGCCCCCGGCGACCAGATCAAGTTTGGAGACCTGAACTACATTGCTGACATCCGAGGAGACCTAGTCTTTGACGGGTTCGCGACCTCTAACACCACTCCATGTCCCCGCCAAGAAGACTCTTCGGATCCCCTGTTAGATCCCGTCTAGGGGTCAACACCCACCTTGGCCCTAGATCTGGGGCAGGTCTTATTGACTGAAGACGGGAGCATGAGCCATGTCGGACTTCTTCCCCTTGTGGAACTCCCGACCGAAGATACATATGCAATCTTAGACTTGGCTCTAGGCAATCATCTCGAACTGCCGAGGTCTATACTTAGTGGGTCCGATTGGGCGTCCCATGCCGAACTCAACCCAACAGGTCTGCAGTTTCCGGTCCCACTTCCGCTCTGAAACGAAGCATTGGGTTTGATGCAGTCTCTCGCCCTCACAGAGGCCTTACCTTCAAACTGTACCCAGCTTGGACTGGGGGCTGAGAGCGGGCAATTTTATGCTGTGACAGCCTGATTTTCGGCCCTTTCTTTTTCTTCTGTTTTCCGAGGTTTTTGCCTGAGTTTTTCTTTTTCGTGGCTTTGTGGTCTAGAAACTGAAGAAGATGCCCTCTTCTTTGTTTCCAGAGTGTCTTGTCATTACCAAATCTTTCCCTAGACCCTATTGGGGGAGTCCCGGATTAGGGGGTGTCCGGATAGCCGGACTACCATCATCGGCCGAACTATCATCGGTCGGACTATCATCATCGTCGACCGGACTCCAAGACTATGAAGATACAAGATTGAAGACTTCGTCCCGTGTCCGGATGGGACTTTCCTTGGTGTGGAAGGCAAGCTTGGCGATACGGATACGTAGATCTCCTACTATTGTAACCGACTCTATGTAACCCTAGCCCTCTCCGGTGTCTATATAAACCGGATGGCTCTAGTCCGTAGGACACAAAAACAACCATTACAATCATACCATAGGCTAGCTTCTAGGGTTTAGCCTCCTTGATCTCGTGGTAGATCCACTTTTGTAAACATCCACAATATCAATATCAATCAAGCAGGACGTAGGGTTTTACCTCCATCAAGAGGGCCCGAACCTGGGTAAAACATCGTTTCCCTTGTCTCCTGTTACCATCCTCCTAGACGCACAGTTCGGGACCCCCTACCCGAGATCCGCCGGTTTTGACACCGACATTGGTGCTTTCATTGAGAGTTCCTCTGTGTCGTCACCGATAGGCTTGATGGCCTCTTCAATCAACAACGACGCAGTCCTGGGTGAGACTTTTCTCCCCGGACAGACCTTCGTATTCGGCGGCTTCGCACTGCGGGCCAACTCACTTGGCCATCTGGAGCAGATCGAAAGCTACGCCCCTGGCCGTCAGGTCAGGTTTGGAAGCCTAAACTTCACGGCCGATATCCGCGGGGACTTGATCTTCGATGGATCTGAGCCACAGCCGAGCGTGCCGCGCTGTCACGATGGGCACGACCTAACTCTGCCGCCGGACAGCACCTTGGAGGCCGCACACCAACCCGCTCCGACCCATAGTCCGGAGCTGATCGCTCAGATCGAGGACGGATGGCTGGACACCGCCTCGGGAGCTGCAACTTCTACGGCGATGGAGCCGAACACTTACCTTGTCCCGCATAAAGCTCATGACTCCGAGGTGCCGGACTCTCTGCCGGACTCCGAACCTCCTGCGCCCCTGCCAGTCGAATCCGACTGGGCGCCGATCATGGAATTCACCGCTGCGGACATCTTTCAGCACTCACCCTTCGGCGATATCTTAAATTCGCTGAAGCATCTCTCGCTATCCGGAGAGCCCTGGCCGAACTACGGCCAGGATGGTTGGGACGCGGACGACGAAGAAATTCAGAGCCCACCCACCACCCACTTCGTAGCCACCGTCGACGATCTAACCGACGTACTCGACTACGACTCCGAAGACATCGACGGTATGGACGACGACGCCGGAGACCATCAAGAACCAGTGCCTACAGGACACTGGAAGACCACCTCGTCATACGACATATATATGGTGGACACCCCAAAAGATGGGGACGGCGAAGAAGCAACGGAGGCCGATTCCTTAAAGAAACAGCCCAAGCGCCGACATCAGCGGCGCCGCTCTAAATCCCGCCACAGCAAGAATAGAGATTCCGGCACAGGAGACAATAACACCCCAGAAAGTGCCGAAGACAACCCCCTCCAGCACGATCCAGCGCAGGAGGAGGCAGAAGCAAGCCCTCACGAGAGGGCGGCAGACGAAGAGGTCGAGGATGATAATTACTTACCTCCCTCCGGAGACGAGGCAAGCCTCGACGACGACGAATTCGTCGTGCCTGAGGATCCCGTCGAACAAGAGCGTTTCCGACGCAGGCTAATGGCCACGGCAAACAGCCTACAGAAAAAGCAGCAACAGCTTCAAGCTGATCAAGACCTACTGGCCGACAGATGGACCGAGGTCCTCGCGGCCGAAGAGTATGAACTCGAACGCCCCTCCAAGAGTTACCCAAACGCAAGTTGCTCCCCCGACTAGAGGAGGAAGCGTACAAACCTGCATCACCAGCGCACAATACGGCAGACCGACCACCTCGTGGCCGCGACAGAGAGGCGTGCAAGCCCTCCACCAAAACCGTACCCCGGCACCGCTCAAAAAGCATGAAGCCACGGGGGAACGCGCCGGACTTGCGGGATATATTGGAGGACAAGGCAAGACAATCCAGATCTATCTATTGATCACGTGGGCGCCCCAAGACCCACGACGAATACCGTCGCGCCGGATACAACTACTCCGGCCGGGCCGAACACAGCAGACAACGCTCTCTCGAGCTACGTCGCGATATTGCTCAATACAGAGGCGCCACGCACCCACTATGCTTCACTGACGAAGTAATGGATCATCAAATCCCTGAAGGGTTTAAACCCGTTAATATCGAATCCTACGATGGCACAACAGACCCCGCGGTTTGGATTGAGGATTATCTCCTCCATATACATATGGCCCGCGGCGACGATCTTCACGCCATCAAATATCTCCCGCTCAAGCTTAAAGGACCAGCTCGGCATTGGCTTAACAGCCTGCCCGCAGAGTCAATTGGATGCTGGGAAGACCTGGAAGCCGCATTCCTCGACAACTTCCAGGGCACGTATGTGCGACCACCGGACGCAGATGACCTAAGCCACATAATCCAGCAGCCAGACGAATCGGCCAGGCAATTCTGGACACGGTTCTTAACAAAGAAAAATCAAATCGTCGACTGTCCGGATGCAGAGGCCCTCGCTGCCTTCAAACATAACATCCGCGACGAGTGGCTGGCCCGGCACCTAGGACAGGAAAAGCCGAAATCCATGGCAGCCCTCACATCACTCATGACCCGCTTCTGTGCGGGAGAGGATAGCTGGCTAGCTCGCAGCAACAACCTCAGCAAAAACGCTGGCAGTCCGGATACCAAGGACCGCAATGGCAGGTCGCGTCGAAACAAAAACAAACGCCGCATTAACGGCGACAGCAATGAGGATACGGCAGTCAACGCCGGATTCCGAGGCTCCAAGCCCGGTCAACGGAAGAAGCCATTCAAAAGAACCACTCCGGGCCCGTCCAATTTGGACCGAATACTCGACCGCTCCTGTCAAATACATGGAACCCCCGAAAAGCCAGCTAACCACACCAACAGAGATTGTTGGGTATTCAAGCAGGCAGGCAAATTAATCGCCGAAAACAATGACAAGGGGCTACACAGCGATGACGAGGAAGAGACCCGGCCGCCGAACAACAGAGGACAAAAGGGATTCCCCCCTCAAGTTCGGACGGTAAACATGATATACGCAACGCATATACCCAAGAGGGAGCGGAAGCGTGCACTAAGGGACGTATACGCGATGGAGCCAGTCGCCCCAAAATTCAACCCATGGTCCTCTTGCCCGATCACTTTCGATCGAAGAGACCATCCGACCAGTATCCGCCATGGCGGATTCGCCGCATTGGTTTTAGACCCAATCGTCGATGGATTTCACCTCACGAGAGTCCTGATGGACGGCGGCAGTAGCCTGAACCTGCTTTATCAGGATACAGTGCGAAAGATGGGCATAGACCCTTCAAGGATTAAACCTACAAAGACAACCTTCAAAGGCGTCATACCAGGTGTCGAGGCCAGTTGTACAGGCTCAGTTACACTGGAAGTGGTCTTCGGATCCCCGGATAATTTCCGAAGCGAGGAGTTAATCTTCGACATAGTCCCATTCCGCAGTGGCTATCACGCTCTGCTCGGACGAACCGCGTTCGCAAAATTCAACGCGGTGCCGCATTATGCATACCTTAAGCTCAAGATGCCAGGCCCTCGTGGAGTCATCACGGTCAATGGAAACACGGAACGCTCCCTCCGAACGGAGGAACATACAGCGGCTCTCGCGGCAGAAGTACAGAGCAGCCTTTTAAGGCAATTTTCGAGTCCGGCCGTTAAACGACCGGACACGGCCAAACGCGCCCGGAGCAACATCAACCAAGACCACCTGGCACGTTCCGAGCACGCGTAGCAATGCGGCCTCAACCCCAGCCCTCGCACAATTGTAAGACAAACTCTCCGCGTACATAATTACGCCCTGGAGATACCATGGGCATAGGGGGAGAGGCACAACCACAACAGACCCAGAGTGCGGTTCGACCACACCAGGGGCTCCCAAGTGTGTCGCTCTTTTTATCTTTTATTTCTCTCTTTTTTATACAGAACTCTGTCCGGCGGCGAACCTGCCGAACTCATGATGCAACAGCCAGGGAGGGACAAAGGCTGCGACGAACACTCAGGTGGTCTCCATTACGAGCATTAAATTTGTTAAATACACCATTCCGCGGCCTACCCCTGGAGGGAGACGCCTTTAATTCGTCCAATCCCTTGCTTTCCGCACTATTTGTATCATTCCGCACTCATAGCAAATCTTCTCGAATAAAATGCAGCACTTTTTGCCCATAATTGCATTACCTTATATATATATGTTCATTTACGACATGTTGCATCCGTACATTTTGGTACGGCCAAATACACCAGGGGCTTATGTTCCCCGCATTATGGTGTGATAAAGTCCGCACACTTTCACAAGTGCGGCACCCCGAACTTATAGCATTATATGAATCGGCTCCGAATCATGTCTTGGGTCAATAGTTGGGTTTGCCCGGCTCCCATGTTTGGCACCTTACGTTCCGTTCTATCGGCTAAGGTAGCACTGGGAGAACCACTGCGATTGCGCCCCGGTTGAGCCGGGTTAACGCCTCAGTGGAGAAAGCTAAAACTGACTGTCATGATAAGGCGAGAGACTGGTCGCTGTTCGAGAGGTCTTTTCGGGTCCTTAAAGACCTACGCCGCTTCGAGCGAAGTACCGGATAATGTCCGACGAAGGCGTGGATAGCGCCCCGAATTCGGTCTTCCGAATACTAGGGGCTTCGCCGAAATTTAAAATTATAGAATTCTATGGCTAAGTGAGAGTGTTCAAGCACTATAAGTCCGGTTGCCTTGTTCGTTGTGTTGAGCGCCTCCCTAGATGGACCCAAAAATGGGAACAAGAGTGCTCAAGTTTATCCCGAACACCCCAGCACTCGTGGCATGGGGGCTGAAGCCGACGACTTGCCATCTCTCAGATTTAATAAACGGCCGCACAGAAGGTAATATTTTAAATTAACAAGCGTTGCTTAGCGCATATGAACAAAGTTTTCAGCGCACAGGATAACACATTGCGAATTTACTCAATAATTACATCCCTGGGGCACTCATCCGCAATCTTGCGGGCACCCTTCAGGACAGTCTTATAGTACATCTCGGGCGTACGATATTCCTTGCCCGCTGGTGGCGCGTCAGTGATTAGCTTCTCCGCATCCAGCTTGCCCCAATGCACCTTTGCGCGGGCAAGGGCCCGACGAGCACCTTCAATACAGGCGGAGCGCTTGATAACCTCCACCCAGGGGCACGCATCCACCAACCGTCGCACGAGGCCGAAGTAGCTCCCAGGCATGGCCTCTCCAGGCCACAGCCGGACTATGAGGCCCTTCATGGCCTGCTCGGCCACCTTGTGGAGCTCGACCAGCTGCTTCAGCTGGTCGCTAGGGGGCACCGGATGGCCGGCCTCAGCATACTGAGACCAGAAGACCTTCTCCGTTGAGCTCCCCTCCTCGGCTCGGTAGAATGCGGCGGCATCAGACACGCTGCGAGGCAGATCTGCAAACGCCCCTGGAGAGCTCCGAATTCGGGTAAGTAACACGTAATTTACATTCACATGCTTGCTTTGCATGAAAAATGCCTTACCCGCCGCTATCTTCCTCACCAACTCAATCTCCTGAAGGGACTTATGGGCATCGGCCTTGGCAGTTTTGGCACTTTCGAGAGCCGAGGCAAGCTCGGACTCTCGAGTCTTTGAGTCACGCTCCAAACTCTCATGCTTTTCCATGAGAGCCTGGAGCTCTTGCCGAACCACCGCCACCCGCGCCTCCTGCTTTTCTCGCTCTGCCCGTTCCGCGGCCGCATTGCGTTCGGCCGCGGACACGGCCTCCTTCAGGGTCGCCACCTCGTTCGTGGCCCCTGCAGTACCCATGTTATCCTTGTTATTTTTTGTTGCAACCTAAATCCTTTTCTGTAAGGTACAAGTTCAAAGAGGTGTTACTCACCTTCTTTGTCCTGGAGCTGCTTCTTGGCGCGGCCGAGCTCTTGCTCGGACCGCTCGAGCTCCTGCTTCAAAGCACCGACCTCCGCAGTCAGTGCGGCAGAGGTCAGCAGCGCAGCCTGCAACCCATATTGACATAATTTTTTAGCAACCCTGCGTATATCTTCTTTTTTTCAGATCCTCAGTCCGGCTTTTCTTTCCGAACACCGAACCGAGCATCAGGGGCTACTGTCTATGCGGTATTACATTGCATATTTTTAACTTCTTACCTCAAAGCCTGATAGAAGGCTATTGCAGGCTTCGGTCAGCCCGCTCTTGGCAAGCTGTACCTTCTGAATCACCGCACTCATAATAGTGCGGTGTTCTTCCTCGATGGAAGCGCTCTGCAGCGCCTCCAACAAATTGTCCGGCGCCTCCGGTTGGACGGAAGCTGCCGGCGTCACGGTCTTGCCCTTCGTGCGAAGGGGCCGCCGGCCGGACTCCGGAACCACTGCGGGTTCTGATGTGGAGTCCGGCGCAAAGTCCGGGAGGCCGCCTTGTGGCGCCTCCGGAGCCTCCCCCTGATGGGTCCCTTCTTGGGATCCCACCTCGGCGTCCTCGGTGTCGCGAGGGGTGGAGGCGGTCGGGATGGAGTCTACATCCGACGGAGCCAACGACCCGCTCGATGAAGCGGGGAGATCATCATTGGCCGGACTACAGGCAGCATGCGGCATCAGAATGACACTATGTGACGCAGAAAAAGAAATTATAAATCATTCAGGAATCCGGATACTTACGATCTCGCCGGAGGCCTGGCCCTTGAAGGCCATTCTTCCTCGCCAACGTTGATGTTGGCGGAGCTGTCCGGGGGAATAGTCCTTCCCCTCTTGGACCCTTCGGCCTCCCCTGTTGGGGAAGCCTTCCTCTTCCTCTCTCCCTCCTCTGGGAGAGAGTCCTCTTTCTCCTCCTCGTTTTCGGGGGAGGAGTCCGCCCCGGAGTCGTCGGACACCTGAAAACGGGAACTCTTTCGAGCACCCGTGGCCTCCTTCTTGGCCTTCTTCTCCGGCACCACGTGCGGTGCCGGAACCAGCAGCCTCGCTAGATGGGCGTCTACTGGGTTTTCTGGCATAGGAGCCGGGCAGATAATCTGCTCCGCCTTCCTCATCCAGTCCTGTCAAAGGAAAAGGGGAAATTAAAACCCGCATAGAGTCAAACTATGAAAAGCAAGTGTCCCGTAAAGGGGTAGAATCACTTACCTCGTCGGCTTGACGCTGCGAGCGAAATCCGCGATCTTCAGTCGCGGATGCGGGGGCTTCGGCGCCCTTAAACAGCACCCTCCAGGCGCCTTCGTACGTCGTGTCGAAGAGCCCGCTCAGCGCCTGGTGCTGTTCCGGATTGAACTCCCACAGATTGAATGCCCGCTCCTGGCATGGGAGAATCCGGCGGACGAGCATGACTTGGACCACGTTAACCAGCCTGAGCTTCTTCACCAGCTTCTGGATACAGGCTTGGAGTCCCGTCAGCTCCTCCGAACTACCCCACAGCAAGCCCTTCTCTTTCCAGGAGGTGAGCTGCGTGGGGATACCAGATCTGAACTCGGGGGCCGCCGCCCACGTAGGGTCGCGCGGCTCGGTGATATAGAACCACCCCGATTGCCACCCCTTGACGGATTCCACGAAGGCCCCTTCGAACCAAAGGACGTTGGGCATCTTGCCCAACATGGCGCCTCCGCACTCCGCTTGAGTGCCCTTCACTACCTTCGGCTTGACATTGAAGGTCTTGAGCCACAAGCCGAAGTGGGGCTGGATGCAGAGGAAGGCCTCGCACACGACGATAAACGCCGAGATGTTGAGGATGAAGTTCGGCGCCAGATCATGGAAATCCAGGCCGTAGTAGAACATGAGCCCCCGGACAAAGGGGTGAAGTGGAAAGCCCAGTCCGCGGAGGAAGTGGGGAAGAAAAACGACCCTCTCATGGGGCCTGGGGGTGGGGATGAGCTGCCCCTCGTCGGGCAGCCGGTGCGCAATGTCGCCGGACAGGTAGCCGGCGCTGCGCAGTCTTTCGATGTGCTCCTCCGTAACGGAGGAGGTCATCCACTTGCCTCCCGCTCCAGACATGACTGGGGAAGGTTGAGACGAGATGTGCGGGCTTGGGCGCTGGAGCTCGAGTGCGCGGAGATGGATAAGCAAAGGAGGAAGAAGGCGTAGGTGAAAAGGTGAATCCTTATCCCTTATATGGGCGGGCGAAGTCTACGCGTCCCCCACCGGCCTGGTAAAACTCGCTTATCCCCCAAGCGTCACCATCAATGGCGCGGTTGGGTTACCCACGTCCGTATTGATGAGAATCCCGGATTAAGGGGGAACACGATCTCTGCTTCGACAAGACGTGCCAAGGAAACCGCTTCGCTAAATGCGCTGAGGTGGTAGAGTAAAAAACGATTCAAGTAATGGCTTGGTAGTGGCGTGACGTCATGCCGCAAAAAACGTCAGCAGATTGAACTTGTGTATATATTATTCTCTCTACGGTGGAATGTGGAATTTATTTTGCAGAGCCGGACACTATCCTGGTGTTCACAATCTTCTATCATTCGGAGGAGGAACCCGCCTTGCAATGCCAAGCAATATACGCGCCGGATTTATCGTCATTGAAGCCTGGTTAAGGGGCTACTGAGGGAGTCCCGGATTAGCGGGTGTCCGGATAGCCGGACTACCATCATCGGCCGAACTATCATCGGCCGGACTATCATCATCATCGACCGGACTCCAAGACTATGAAGATACAAGATTGAAGACTTCGTCCCGTGTCCGGATGGAACTTTCCTTGGCGTGGAAGGCAAGCTTGGCGATACGGATACGTAGATCTCCTACTATTGTAACCGACTCTATGTAACCCTAGCCCTCTCCGGTGTCTATATAAACCGGATGGCTCTAGTCCGTAGGACATAACAACAACCATTACAATCATACCATAGTCTAGCTTCTAGGGTTTAGCCTTCTTGATCTCGTGGTAGATCCACTCTTGTAAACATCCACAATATCAATATCGATCAAGCAGGACGTAGGGTTTTACCTCCATCAAGAGGGCCCGAACCTGGGTAAAACATCGTGTCTCTTGTCTCCTGTTACCATCCGCCTAGACGCATAGTTCGGGACCCCCTACCCGAGATCCGCCGG
The DNA here is from genome assembly GCF_018294505.1 of Triticum aestivum. Lineage (NCBI taxonomy): Eukaryota > Viridiplantae > Streptophyta > Magnoliopsida > Poales > Poaceae > Triticum > Triticum aestivum. The sequence goes on from NC_057804.1 coordinate 101,146,092, forward strand.
TTTTGTCACCGACACCTATCATTTCCATCCTAGCCCAAATCCCAATATTCTTTTTATTGGGAGTATTCCTTTTCTATTAAAGGGATAACTCCAATTGCCCTAGGTTGTGAAGCAACCTATATTTCCATCACTCCTAAAATTCCCAAATAATTCTCATAAATTCTTTCGGGCATATCTTGATCAAATATGGCAAAACTTTTCATTGCCATGTTAAAAAATAATTCCCTAATATTGCTTTTCCTATTCTGCCCTGAATGGCACTTTGTGAAGGAAGTGTCATTTATATTTCTCCTATTGACTCCCAACCTTTTTGGGCATGTTTATATGTCCAAATAATTGCCTGATGCACAAGTTCAAATTTATTTGCCTAGCCAATCTTCCTCAGTGAATTTTCAAAGTTTCTGTCTGACAGAAGGCTTTGTGAAGGAAGTACTAGCTAGGAGTACCCAAATAAGTTGAGATTTTGCACACTCCTTAATGTGCTCATATTAAACCCTTTCACCCATTTGCAGACCCATCCAATTATCTATATGAGCACAGGAGCAAATCTTTGTTTTTGGCAATATTTTCAGGCTGTGAAGCAAGTATATTTTATATTGCTTCAAAAATCCTGATAAATTACTAGATCTTTCTTATACCCATAAAACATCTCTCCACCCATTTTGGCATCATTTCATTCAGCCATTTGACCACCATAATTATTCCAAGTTTTTGTCCAGAGGAGATGTTTATGAAGCAAGTGCTATTTTGGTTTGTCCATTTGGCATGAGCTTTTTACATCATCTTATGACCAAATTACTAAGCCTTGCCCAATTTGAGCTCAAGTGGACACTCCATGTGAGTGGACCATCATGATCTTCATTTCTGGACCAAGTATGCTGTTGTGAAGCAACTACGGTAAATCTTGATCCTTTTACCCTCAAAACCTCCAGGATGAAAGTCCTTCTGTAGATAAACCTCCCAGACAAACTCTTTACCACGTTACCAAGCTAGTTTAACCACAGCAATTTACAAACACCTTCTTACTGATTTACTTTTGGAGCTAAGTGCAAATCTCTTCTTTGCCCCTGGACCAATTTATTTCTTCAGTTGGACTAAGGGCACCAAGGTCCATCCACTAGACATGGTTGGCAATGCCAAGGAGCGCCGCTTGCGCTAGTGCGCGTGGTGATCACACTTGCGTCATGGCTGCAGACGTGCTTTGGCTTCTTCCCGTCCCTGTGCACGTCGTCTCCCTCGTTGTCTTGACCTCCATCCATGTCTAGTAGCTGCCCGGTGAGCCTCTGCATCGCCCTGCGTCGATGGTTTGTCGATGTTCTCCTTAAATGCGTCGCTAGGGCCATGCCCGTGCCGTGCCCCGCCACTGTCCACCATTAGAGCTTGTCGTGAGCTTGCCCGTGAAGCTGCAGAGGCTTCCCCGCGCCTATATAAGAGACCTCGGACCTCCTCCACAGCTCACAGCTCCCTCGCCCGCCTCATTTGCCCTCTGGAATCGCCGCATCTTACCGTGGTTCGCCGTCACCATCCATGGCCGCCTCGGCCTCGGCTTGGGTACGGCCACCACATGCCTCCCATCGCCTCTCCTCCATGTCCACCGCACTCCCCTCGTGCCACTCAGCCGCCCCACCCCCTTGCCCCCTTGCTGTAGTGCCCGCATCATTGAGAACCCTCGTCTCCCGAACCTTCCTGTCCTCCCATGGCGCCGCCTCTCCCCATCGTCCAGGCCTCCCCGACGACTCCTTCCCCTCTGAATGGTTGTGGCGCTGCCCCCCGGTTCCGTCAGTGCCCTCGGCTCAGCCAGAGATGGCCGAAGCTGGCCGGCCCCCTCGCTGCTTCCCTCCAATTCCTCCTGCTCTGCCCCGCACGGGAGCACAGGAGTGGGAGGAAGGAGACGAGCTCCCGTGCCCCCTCCCCTATGCCTGGGCCCCGCCTAGAAGTGTCTCCAGCCATGGGTCCACGTGGATAAGTTTAGACGGGTTTCTCCTGGGGACCCGTTGGTGATGAAAATATTCATAGATTGGTCCCTGATCTTCATCACCTTATATCTCCGCAACCATAACTCCAAATGAGCCCCCTCTGAGAGAGAACTGTTTCCGGCAAATCTTTCCGCGGCTTCACCACACTTCTCCCCGGCGCCTTCTTCATCCCCAGGCAAGCCACAATACCCACTTACATGATAGTCGTGCAGTAGCCATGGTTTTCAACTTGAATATTTAATAAATGTTTGCTTGTTGAAAAGATGGTTATCGTTGTTCTAGTGATGTTTAGATTTGCATGTTCACTTTTGTGCTATGTTGTATTATACTCCGTGATCATGTTATACCTGCTAGTATTACTTTTCATATGATTATGCTGGTTAGTAGTACATGTTGATGTTGGATGGTCATGCTAGTCAGTATGCGATGCTCACTGGATATGATTTATTGTTGATATGGTGGAAAGTTGTGTGATACTCTCATGGTGATGTTGATATCATGTTCATGTTATTTTATCAAGACTCAGCATATTTGCATTCAAGTTAACCAGATTAAATTGAACTTGAACACCTGTTGGCTGAGTCATGGTGCCGCTGAATCCATGCTGACCAGTGCAACCACGCTTACCGGTATGGGACGGTCCTAACTGGGTCTATTGTCGTGCCTCTCGCCGGTGCCTCCAACGAGGGAAGGTTATGGGCATGCTGTACCCTGGCCCGGTAGGCAAGCATAACCTTGTGTGCCCTTTGTTGAGTTAGTTTTTGGATCCATGTCCCAGAGTGGGACGGGCCACGATGGTGGTCGTTGTATCTGGAGGTAGGCACGGGGCCACACATGACTTAGCTCAGTGAGGAGTGAGTCGGAGTGGCTGGGAGAGTGTCATGGCAGTAGATCGGTTTTGTCGGGACACCGTTGGTCCACTCGGATGGGAGTGTGAGGCCATGGGTTCTGTAGTGTGGGTAGAGTGTACTAACCTCTACAGAGTGTATATTATATGTATCGGTAGCCGCGCCCGAGGATAAGGGCCCAGGTCAAAAGTAGGTCACACCATGAGTCAACAGTAATAAGATTAATGTGCTTAATAATAGTGAGATAAGTTGGGTGGTGATCACCGTAAGGATCACGGGCCATGTAGTGGTAGGGTTGTGATCACCGTAAGGATCACGGGCCAGGTATTGGTCTGGTTGTGTTCGTCGTAAGTATCACAGTTTGGGACCCAGTGTTGGTCATGGTTGGGATCGCCGTAAGGATCATGATGGTATGGAGGATACCGAGTTGTTGTATATTCGTGATGTTGTACGAGAATCGTGGGTAAAGATAAAGCTCCCTGTGGTTATTTAATGATTGCTACGATATTGTTTATGCCAAGCTTGATTTGATCTTGAGATGATCGTGTGATATGCGAGGTCGGTAAGTGATGCATGAGTTGGTTACGAGGTAACCGAGCAGAATAAGTGGTGCATATGGTGTCATCATGTTGCATGCTAGTATTGTCAGATTAATATGCTCATGTTGGGATAGCTATATCATATTTATGTTGGTCATGCCATGTTATGCTGATGATATCATTATAATCCCTGCTTAACCTGTAATTGCCATACTGTTGTTTGTCTTGAATGCTTCTGGATTATTCTGAGCTTGCAAGTACATTCAATGTACTGATCTGGCGTGTCATTCCAGTTTGCAGGTCATGCCAGATTTGATTGCTTGCTTGTCGTGGTTTCCGTTCGTGCGAGCTAGGATAAGCATTCCAGCCAGAGTCCCTGCGGAGTGGAGTTCACCACCCTCGTTGTTGTTCCGCTGCTAGAGTTATTCCGCTGCTTTGAGTTATTCTGCTGCTTGCGTAGAGCAACTGAGGATGGTGTAGTGTCGCCGTACTGATGTTATTCATTGTAATATTGGAGGCCTTGTATTCATATTCGTGTAATAATGGAAAGCTGGTTTGTTCTATGCTAACCAGTGCTATATTCCGGAAGACTTCTCCTCGATCTCTGGGCTGGAATACGGGGCGTTCCGGTTTTCTCTGAGCTGGGGTGCCACAGGCTTGGTATCAGAGTAGGTCTGGCTGTAGGACACCCTAGAGCGCGCGAATGTTAGAAAGCGGTAGTATAGACACCAGTTGGTTTGTTGCACTTGATTGCTGCATTTGTTTGTCGCATAGCATGCATATAGATTATTATTTAGTCGCTAACGGTTTATCTGGTGAGTGTAGTTGGCATCGATTCAGATCCACTACAGCTCAACCTTTGCATTTCCCTAGTCCCTTTTTCTTTCGGTGTTTGGTGTCATTTCTTTCCCAACAGAGTGATGCCAAGTGATCCCGACACTGTTTGCACAAATGGTGTTCAGGTATCGCACCGATGTCTTTCCTTCAGCCCCACCTATCATTTTGGTGATGGACATGTTCCTATCCCGGATTGCTCTTTTATTTTCTCGTGTTGACAACCCTTAATGATCTTAGTTATCAAGAAAGGGCAATGTCAGCAGCCTCAGTTTTCCCTGCTATCCTATTTCTTGGACGAATACGGATATTTTTCCGTCCGCTTGATAATAATGTGGTTGCGACCTTCGTGTCCCACTACATGATTACCGAGTATGTCCTCGCCTCCGAGCTAGTTCAGGTTGCCACCTGGCTAAGCTAGCACCTGGTGTAGCGCTATTTAGACCAATTCTTCCATGCATTTATTCGTCCTCGTGCACATCGTCACAACATATTAGACCGCAATACCGGAGGTTCCGTGAGATTTGTGTGCTTAGGTGTGCATGCATATTATTGTGTGACTAGCAGTAATATGTGATGATTGCTTGATTAATTATATTAGTAGTATGCTTGTGTGCTTCTGTTTTAGTCATTTCTGTTGTTCCTTTCTTTGGGCCTTCGGTGTTACAAATTTTTCCCCTATTAAAGTTGCTCGTCAGCCGACACTGGATCCGAAGAGTCAGCAAGAAATGCTTATATTTGGAAACTCAGCTAAACAGAATGGAATTATCAGCACACAACAGTAAATTGGAATAACTCGTCTGAATGCAAAAGAAATCCTGGATGGACCGTCAGTATCAAGTTTGCATTAGCGTGCACTCATCACAAAAAATGATTAAATCAGCAATAAGATAAATTGTGTGCAAGGTTGATAGAATGTTATCAAAGGTATGGCTCAGATACAAGTTTAATTTTCTGTTGAGGATGATTTTGGAACTCGATGTACCTGGATAACTTCCTGTACAAGGTACTTTGCCTTCTTCAGTAAGCAACCACAAAAGCTTCCAGCATAAGGTACTCAGTCTTTCCCCAGCAAAGTCTTTAAGGGGGTAAGCTTCTGAAGCACAATATTCAGTCTTCTTCAGCAAGTTGTCCGATGAAAGTTTCGAGCACAAGCCAGCAAATATTCCTAGTAAGACATTGGTACAAGGTAGTACGCTGGGAATTGACAGCATATGGCAATGAATCCCAAGAATCATACGTGCAACATTTTGGTCAGAAGCAAGAATCAGTCAGAATGAACGTCTGTCTCGGAATCAGGTCCTTATATATATGCAATGAGCATACCATCAACATCTTACAAGTCACTCGGATGAGGATCTGATAACCACGTGAGGATGATTAAGAGAAGAAAGCCAGTACAGACCGCAGTGTGACAAAGGATTATAAGGATTGATGACATCAATGAGCTCAGTACAAGTACTTGTGAACTGGAAAATGATCCTGATGAGCCCTTGTTCCCTTCTTTTCTGTGATGATGCAACCATGCCTGTGATCTGAGCTGTTTCTAGCTATCCGGGGTGGATGCCTATTTTTGTTTCTCTCTTACACGACTGTCACGAGTCTGATCTGCTTTTCGGCCATCTCGTACAACTGTTGAGTTTCTTTTTGTGACAGTATCCCTATAGCTGCTTTTTGGCTATTTTAGGGAGCTGTCACCTTCTTCTTATCGACCCGGTCTCATGCTCTGAGCTGCTTTTCGACCGTCTTGAGCCGTGGCGGAGTTATTTCAGTAATGTCCCAGATCTGAGTTGTAAAGACCGTTCTGGTGGCTACTGATTTAATTTGCCGATTTCTTGCAAGGGTTTTGGATGATCATTTCCCAACAATCAGAACTTGAGAGGTGTTGAACTGTCATTTAATAGGTTACCCTGTCAAGAAAAATGAGGATAAGCTACAATTGCTGAAAAATTGCACCGACAGTACCTATAGTTATACGAAGAAGCAATATGACCCAGCTCTTTCAGCCAAAGATCAAGACCAAGAAAACAATAATGAAGGAGCAAGACCAGTGATGGAGGTATGAAAATTGTATATGACCCCCATGGTGAAGATCCCCAGGACAGTCTAAGTCAGTATTGATCCACATGGATATGCCTACAGCATGAGTAATCGGCATGAGGAATAACAGTCTGGAAGCCTGAGCCCTCACTTATATGAATCATCATGGATAGCCTGTAGTGAACAAAAATTTTCCGTCAGTACCACTGTCAGTCAAGTCTGCAGATATTATCATACAGGCCAAACCCTTTATGTTGGCCGCGTCAGGAGATAATCAAATATTTGGTACGGATCTGATGCTCATGACAGTGGAACCAGTTAAGATGATTCAGAAACTTCTGCGATGAGTCAGGAAATGGTTATGTTTAATGCACTGTTTGGAACCCCAAAGGACATGCATTTAGTGGAGAAACCCAATGCAACGAGTCAGAGCTTGAGTTGTCATCAGAAAATTCTGATCATCATTACATGAAAGGTTGTCAATGCCGGATGGCACACCCAGCGGAAATCACTTTTGGATTTGTGAAACGGACAAATATTCTAGTAATGATAGTCAAATCACACTCAGCTAGTCAGCAGATCTAAAAAGAAATTGGATCCTATATAAGAATGAACAAGCAAGGTAAGATATGTTAGAATGTGGATATAGTAAAGCAAACCACCCAGGGCCAGTTAGATAAAAAAAATTAATGGGAACAATAATAAAGGAAAAAGGATACCCGAGTTGGAAACAGTTTCCTTAAGTCAGAATATTCATACTAGTTCCATGAGCAACCAAATCTCGAGGACGAGATTTCTTTAAGGGGGTAAGGTTTGTGACAGCCTGATTTTTGGCCCTTTCTTTTTCTTTTGATTTCCGAGGTTTTTGCCTGAGTTTTTCTTTTTCGTGGCTTTGTGGTCTGGAATCTGAAGAAGATGCCCTCTTCTTTGTTTCCTGAGTGGCTTGCCATTCCCAAATATTTCCCTAGACCCTGTCATTTCCGTCCTAGCCCAAATCCCAATATTCTTTTTATTGGGAATATTCCGTTTCTATTAAACGGATGACTCCAATTGCCCTAGGTTGTGAAGCAACCTATATTTCCATCACTCCTAAAATTCCCAAATAATTCTCATAAATTGTTTGGGTCATATATTGATCAAATATGGCAAAACTTTTCATTGCCATGTTCAAAAATAATTCCCTAATATTCCTTTTCCTATTCTGCCCTGAATGGCACTTTGTGAAGGAAGTGTCATTTATATTTCTCCTATTGACTCCCAACCTTTTTCGGCATGTTTATATGTCCAAATAATTTCCTCATGCACAAGTTCAAATTTATTAGCCTAGCCAATCTTCCTCAGTGAATTTTCAAAGTTTCTGTCTGACAGAAGGCTTTGTGAAGGAAGTACTAGCTAGGAGTACCCAACTAAGTTGAGCTTTTGCACACTACTTAATGTGCTCATATTAAACCCTTTCCCCAGTTGAGCTAAGGCAGCCTTAATGACACTCATGATCCGCTTCTGTGCGGGTGAAGACAGCTGGTTAGCTCATAGAAGCAACAACTCAGGTGACCTCGGCACCTCCGAGGTGCGGGACGGCAATGGTAAGCCTCGCCAAAATAAAAACAAACATCAGAACAACAACAATGACGATGCAGATGATACGACAGTCAATGCCGGATTCAGCGGTCCTAAGTCCGGTCAGCGGAAGAAACCTTTCAAATGCAATATGGATGGGCTATCTAGCTTATATAAAATCCTTGAGAGGCCTTGTCAGATTCATGGCACACCAGATAAGCTTGCAAACCACACCAATAGGAATTGTTGGGTTTTCAAACAGTCTGGTAAGATAAATACCGAACATAAGGGAAAAGGGCCTCCAAGTGAAGATGATGACGAGCCCTGTCAGCCAAACACCGGGGGTCAGAAGCAGTTTCCCCCCAAAGTGAAAACAATGAACATGATATATGCCACTCATATTCCCAAAAGGGAATGCAAGCGCACACTACGGGACGTCTACGCCGTAGAGCCTGTCGCCCCCAAGTTTAACCCATGGTCAGCCTGTTTGATCACCTTCGATTGCAGGGACCACCCAACCAGTATCTATCATGGGGGTTCGGACGCCCTAGTTCTTGATCCAATCATTGACGGATACCACCTCACTAGAGTCCTTATGGACGGAGCAAGGAGTCTCAACTTGATCTATCAAGACACTGTCTGTAAGATGGGGATCGACCCATCACGAATCAAGCCTAGTAGCACTTCCTTTAAATGTGTCATACTAGGAGCGGAGGCCCGTTGCACGGGCTCACATACACTTGAGGTAGTATTTGGCTCCCCAGACAACTTTCACAGTGAAGAGTTAATCTTCGACATCATCCCTTTTCGCAGTGGCTACCATGCACTGCTCGGACGAACCTCATTCGCCCGCTTCAATGTAGTCCCGCAGTACGCTTACTTGAAGCTTAAGATGTCGGGACCTCACGGTGTCATTACAGTCAATGGTAATATGGAGCGCTCACTCTGTACTGAAGAGCACACCACGGTCGTTGCAGCCGAAGTATATGGTGGCATTATCAAGCCGAACAGTTCACGAGCCAATAAAGCCAACAAATTATCCAAACGAGTCCGGTCCGCGCATAATAGCGATAAGTCAACAGATCCGGACCTTAATTAGCAGTTCGGCCTTCGTCAATCGCCCCACCAGGTCGTGGCTTATGTACCGCACGTACATAATTACGCACTAAAAATACCTTGGGTGGCGCCGGATGCACATTGCGGAATAAATCCATTACATGGCTTGACCATAATTGGACCGCATATCTCCTTGTCCTTTTAACACAGGTCCATCGAGAGCCCTACTTACAAGATGGTTGTCACAGGAGATCCTTTTAAAGCTGGCACATCCCAACCATCAAACATTTCTCTCAAAGGACTTACTACTAAGGAGGAAAGGCGCAGACATGCGGTAGTGCATCAGTGGAGTTTCTTTCCTGAACAATGATTTTTTAGGCCCTGTGTTAGACTTTCCCTTATGTAAAAAAATTTCTTTTTCTCTTTGGGCATGCAATATGACCTTAATATTGAACGGCATTGACTGTCATTGATGTATAAAAAGAAGATATAAGGGACACAGATGATTATCACCTTCTTGGTTGGGTCTTGGTTTTTCTTCCTTGTCATTTGTGCTCCCCCTTATGTTCGACTAACACATGTGGTTCGACACGGCTACCATACCCGGGGCTGTATTCGGCCCGGCAAAATTCCTAAGTCCGAACGCTTATAGGGAACTCTTCGGCGTCCCAGATATGGCATTATATGCATTGGTTCCAAATCATGTCTTTTGTCTATAGTTGGGTTGCCCGCCTCCTGTGTTTGCCACCTTACATTCTGCAAGTTCGGCTAAGGTAGTAAAGGGAGAACTATTGCGATTGTATTTACGATTCGTCTGGTCAAGTACGTCAGTAGAGAAAGCCAAAAACTGACTGTCATGATAAGCGAGAGTGGGCCAGTGATCCGGTGACTTAGTTTTATACTATGAATCGTTCGTGATTAATGCCGTGTTATACAAGGGGTTGGGTTTTCGACCAGCCATGCTGCAAAGGCGCCACACTCTGGATTGTCGTTCACGCAACAAGGGGCTAGTACTTAGTGCCACCAATGGACTCTTATGGCTAAGTGAAAGTACTAAAACCACATAGTTTGACTGCCTAGTTCACCTCGCAAGCCGCCTCCTACGTCAGACCAAGACGTTGGATAAAGTGCAGCCATACGTTTCAGAACATCCCTGTAATATTTACATGGGGGCTGAAGGCGATGACTGGTAAACTTTCAGATACATAAAAAGCATAATAGGAGGATAAACTAATCATAAAGCATAAGCATAGATAATATACATCATGAGTTCATTACACGACTCTTACAAACCGGACTCAGCTACTGGCCTTCTACAATACGAGCTCCCTCGAGGACCTCGTCGAAGTACCTCTCCGGCTGCCGGTGCTCCTTGCCCTCAGGTGGCCCTGCGGTGGCAATCTCAGTGGCCTTCATCTTTGCCTGCTGCACCTTGATGCGGGCGAAGGCCATCCGAGCACCTTCAATACAGGACGACCGCTTAAGGGCATCGGCCCGAGGAAGCACCTCGACCAGCCTCTTCACGAGTCCGAAGTGGCTACTATGTAAGGGCTCGACCAGCCACAGATGGACTATTACGTCCTTCATCGCCAGTCTGGCCACCCTATGCAGTTCGGACAGCTGCTTCAGCTAGTCACTTAGGGATACTGGAAGCTCTGGCACAAGGTACTGTGACCAGAACAATTTCTCCACGCAGCTCCCCTCTTCGGCTCGGAAGAATGCGGCGGCATCCGCAATACTCCTTGGCAGATCTGCAAAGGCGCCTGGAGAACTCCGAACTCGGGTTAGTAAAATATATCTCCTACTTGTGTATCTACTCTGCATGATAAAGGCCGTACCAGCCGCAATCCGCCTCACCTCTTGGATATCCTGGCGAGCACCCTGGGCATCAACCCAGGCTTCCTTCATGCACTCACGTGCTTTGGTGAGCTCGGAGGCCTGCTCCGAACTCTTCTGCTCCAAGAATTCGCGTTTAGCGATCGCATCCTTGAGCTCTTTTTCGACCTCGCCCACCCGGGCCTCATGTCGTCGGCGGGTGGTCTACTCCTCCTCTAAATTTTTGGCCACTTTTTCCGCGGCCGCCTTGCTCGCCTCCGCCTCCTTCTTGTCTTTGGCGAGGGTGCTCTTGAGGGACTCGACCTCGTCGGCGCCAACTACGAGTATATTTATAACATTTTTAGTCAGTTTAAAACGACTAACATATATACAATTTTTGGATACACCATTGGAGATATATGATCAAACTCCTCAATGCACTCATACCTTGTGTCTCCTCAAACCGCTTGTTGATGCGGACTACTTCGTCATCGGCCAACCACAGCTCCCGAGTGAGTTCGGAAACTTCGGCGGCCTGGGCGCTTGCCGCCAGCAAGGAAGACTGTTGTACAATGGAGTAATATGTCACCTCTTCCGAACACTATGTGATCCTCTGTCCGGCTTCGCCCAAGCCAGACAGAGTCTCAGGGGATACTATCTATACAAATGCACATTCCTTTATTAAAATTGGTTAGAAAATTACATCGCATACCTCAAAGCCTGTTAGTAGGCTCGTAAAGGCTTCGTTCAGCCCGCTTTTGGCGGACTGAATCTTCTCAACCCCCATACCCATCAGGGTATGGTGCTCCTCCATGATGGAAGCACAACGAAGTGCTTCCGCCAAATTATCCGGCGCCTCCGGATTTATGGAGATCGACGGTAGAGTCAACGCTGGCCCCTCTTTCAAAGGGGGTCGCTCGCCCAATTCCAGAGCCGTATGGGTCTCCGAAATAGTGTTCGGCTGGGGGCCGGATTGGTCATGGCCCCCATCATCAGTCTCCATGGAGGTTGGTCCTCCCATGTCTTCGGCAGCCGAGGCATTACCCTCTGCCGCCGTCTTTACGGCCTCCCGCACCTACCCATGGCCTGGAGAGGCTCTTCGGGACAAGACTTCGGTGTCGTCTATAGCGGTTGGTGGAGAGGCCCACAGAGGCGTCTCGCTCTCCACCATCCCCGGCTCTAGCGAGTTCCTCGGAGATGATGATAGTTGGGGGAGATCACGGGCCGGACTGAAGCATACAATATAATATATTAAAAACTACAATCATAAATGCCGATAATATAAGGCATCCTTGGATACTTACGAATCGGCCAGGGGCTTCCACCTGGGGTGCCGCTTCGGGATAACTTCGGCATCCGAATCTGAGTCGTCCGAGAGGGATATCTTCTCCCTCTTGGATGCCTCCACCTCTGGGTCTTCCGAGGCCGCTCTTTTCTTCTTCCTCCCCTTAAGGGGAGAATCGCTCTCTCCCTCCTCCTCCTTTTCCTCTTCATCCCCACCGTGGCAGGACAGAGCTTTGGTATCTCCGGACACCGCATCTGGAGTACCTTTACAGCTGGGGCCACCTTTGGCCTCCTTGCCCTTCTTCTTGGCCCTCTTCTCCGGTGCCTAGTACGGTGCCGGGACCAGCATCCTCGCCAGCAAAGGATCAGCGGGGTTTTGAGTAGCGGAGCCAGACACTTGATCCGCTCCACTTTCTTTGTCCAGCCCTGATCGAGGATGGAAGTCTCAGCATACCCTTCTGATTTCTGAACTAAGACATGTTCAGAAACTAAAAAAACTTACCGGGAAGGCTGGGTGATTGCAATCGAGGCCTTGAAAAGTAGCTTCCAGATCTCTTCGTGCGTCGTGCTCGAAGTATCGCTGCAGGGTCCGTGACCCTTCCGGATTGAACTCCCACATATGGAGAGGCCGTCGCTAGCAGGGAAGGGTCCGGAGGAATAGCATCACCTGGACCACATCAGTAAGACTGGTGTTCTTTTCTATATTATTTTTGATGCACTTTTTTAGCATAAACACCTCATCGGTTGACCTCCATTCCAAACCCTTGTTGATCCACGACACGAGCTGCATTGGGGGGTCCGGACTTGAACTCAGGAGGGGCTACCCAGTTGGCGCCGTGGGGTTTGGTGATATAGAACCACTCTTGTTGCCACATCTTGACAGTTTCCACGAAGGCCCCTTTTGGGTAGGTGACGTTGAAGAGTTTGCTCAGCATCGCACATCCGCAATTTACGTGCTGCCCGTCAACCACCTTTTGCTTCACGTTGTAGACTTTGAGCCATAAGCCGAAGTGGGGGGGGGGAATGTGGAGGAGCGCCTCGCGCACGACGATAAACACCGAGATGTGGAGGAAATCTAGCCTGTAATAGAACATGAGGCCACGGACAAAAGGGTGAAGTGGAAACTCTAGTCCACGGAGGAAGTGGGAGATAAATACCACCCTTTCGCCGGGCTCCAGAGTGGGGATGACCTGCTTCTTGGCCAGGATCCGGTGCGCATTGTCCGCACCCAGGTACCCTGCCTCCTGGAGCTCCTTGATGTCCTTCGCCGTCATGGAGGAGGCCACCCACTTGCCTTGAGAGCTGGATCCGGACATGGCTGGAGAGGTTGGTGGCAATGGGGAAGATCAAAGCTTGGGCGCAAGAGCTCGGAGATGGGAAGGCTGAGAAAGGAAGGAGTGGGGTAGAAAAGATGGATCTCTATCCGCTTATGTAGGCCATGAATGCCAAGCACCCGCCCCCTATCCTTAAAACTTCTCCTGTTCCCAATGTGGGTATGCGCTGCGCTCGGTTGGATTACCCAAATACCATTGATGTGCAATCCCGTATTAAGTGGGCATGATATCTGTTTTGACAGGACGTGCCAACAAGGCGTGGCCTCGAAACATGGAGCATGGGGTGTAAAAACGGTTTAAAAAGCCGAAGGTTCAAGTCTGAAGCTTAGTCAAAAAAGTTGTGAGTAAAAGACAATGTTCTTATTTTTTTGTCCTGCCTTCGGGGCTAAGGGTTGTGTTGAAGCCAGATACAATTCTTCTACAGAGGAAAGCCGATGTGTATTCTTCAAGGAACCCGCCTTGCAATGTCGAAGACAACCTGAGCACCGAATATATCATCTTTGAAGACTGGTTCAGGGGCTACTGTGGGAGTCCTGGACTAGAGGGTCCTCGGGCGTCCGGTCTATTGATGTGGGTCGGACTGATGGGCCGTCAAAATACAAGACAGAAGATTATCTCCCGTGTCCGAAGGGGACTCTCATATGCGTGGATGGCAAGTATAGGTGTCTGGATATGTTATTCCTTTCTATAAAACCTACTTTGTACAACCCTAAGGCCCTCTGGTGTCTATATAAACCAGAGGGTAGATCGGAGCCAGGATCACAACATTGCTAGGCTAGCTATCTAGGGTTAGCCGAATAGATCTTGAGGTAGATCAACTCTTGTAACCCCTATACCATCGAATATAATCAAGCATGAGTAGGGTTTTACCTCCATTAAGAGGGTCCAAACATGGGTAAAACACTGCATCATTTGTCCATAGTCATCATTAATCCAGATGTATAGCTTGGGCCCCCCTACCCCAGATCTGCCGGTTTTGACACCGACACCACTGTTTGACCCTTTTTGCATATGGGGAAATGAGTTGTCCATGAATATCAATCAAGTCAAGAAACTCAGAAATATTGTTAGGATAAAGAAAGTAGCGACAAAAACCAACAAGACATCAGTTCACTACAAGATGGTACTAACTATTATACCTTGCCTTTTTTATTCGTTTGATCCATTTCCAATACAGAGAAGATATTTATGCACATCCTTGTTTTCGGGCCTTTCCAAAGCAGTTCACTGATGATTACCTCTCAAACTACCTCTATGGTTAGGAGGCGAGGAAGGTTTTCATACAACACCCACGGTTCAATATTGAAGTGTTCCCGAAGAGGACGAAGAATGGACGGTCAATTATCCACAGGCACTGGCCTAAAGTTGCAAAGACCTTCAACATCAATGAAGGCTCAATATTCGCCTTGTGCTTCAGCAGTTTTCCCGATCAGATGCATATGTCTATGTACCGTCTATGATGCTAATTTTGAAAGGTTCTAGATGTTGCATGTGAAACTTGGTGCTTGTGCAGTTGTGTAATGGGCTAGCAGAGTGCTGAAGCTATATCATGTTGTACTCTGATGTATTTCAATTATGAAATAATGCTTCCTTAATATGGGAATGAAATATATTATGTTTTTAATACGAATGTCAATTAGATTAATATATGGATTATTAATAATAGGGCAATTTGCCTGCTAATGGCGAATTAGCCTGCTAATTAGTTTTTGCTATTGCAAACGGTTATTGAGAAAATGCCGTGGGTGATGACCTAAGGCAACGCACACAATTTCTAGGAATAAACCGTGTTGGATCTATGAACAATCACACACGACATTCTCTTCAAAACTGTTTGTGTTAGGCCACCTTGCGCAAACGTTTACCGCATAAAAACTGTGTGTGATGGGCAGCCTTTGCCACACCGTTTCTTCTACGCACCATGTGTGATGCATTGAATAACGAAAACGGTAAAATTGTTAATATTGTGTGCGATGGGAACGCTATCACAAACGATTTAACAGGGAAAATTCTGTGTGATGTATCTACAAACGGAAATGTTTTCCTTGCAGCAACTGTGTGGGATGTATATACAAACGGAAACGTTTCGCGGGGACTGACTGTGTGGGATGTACTTACGACCGGAAATGATTTCGCTTGTATAATTGTACATTTTTTAGCACTATTGTATGTATAACCATATTTGCTCGCTCGTTGGTCGCACACGACATCATTTTGACGAGTGTGTGTGCCAGGAGGGCATATCCCTGACGGTTTCTGGGTCATGTGGGAAGGACCCCCCTATCGCCCACACTCACTAGGTGACGGTTTCGAGCGCCATCGCAGAAAGGGGTTAAAAACCATTTGTATAGCACCTCGTTGTACTAGTGCATGAAGAAAGCAATCGAAATAAAACTGAACGACCATTATGCCAAGCTAACAGATGGGTCTTGTCCATCATATCATTCTCTAATGATGTGATCCCATTCATCAAATGAAAACACATGTCTATGGTTAGGAAACTTAACCATCTTTGATTAACGAGCTAGTCCAGTAGAGGTTTACTAGGGACACATAGTTTTGTCTATGTATCCACACATGTATCAAGTTTCCGGTTAATACAATTCCAGCATGAATAATAAAAATTTATCATGAAATAAGGAAATATAAAATAACAACTTTGTTATTGCCTCTAGGGCATATTTCCTTCAGTCTCCCACTTGCACTAGAGTCAATAATCTAGTTCACATCGCCATGTGATTTAACACCAATAGTTCACATCGGCATGTGATTAACACTCATAGTTCACATCACCATGTGATTAACACCCACAGTTCACATCGCCATGAGACCAACACGCAAAGGGTTTACTAGAGTCAATAATTTAGTTCACCTTGCTACGTGATTAACACCCAAATAGTACTAAGGTGTGATCATGTTTTGCTTGTGAGATAAGTTTAGTCAGCGGGTCTTCCACATTCAGATCCGTATGTATTTTGAAAATTTCTATGTCTACAATGCCCTGCATGGAGCTACTCTAGATAATTGCTCCCATGTTCAATAAGTATCTAGATTGAGACTTAGAGTCATCTAGATCAGTGCCAAAGCTTGCATTGACGCAACTCTTTACGACAAACTCCTTATCACCTCCATAACCGAGAAACATTTCCTTGGTCCTTTTTAAGGTAACTAAGGATAATTTTGACCGTTGTCCAGTGATATACTCCTGGATCACTATTGTACCCCTTGCCAAACTCATGGCAAGGTACACAACAGGTTTGGTACACAACATGGCATACTTTGCCAACCCAACATCCACCTTCGGAAATACCTGTAGAGCATCTTTATAATCACCCAGTTACGTTGTGACGTTTGATATCACATAAGGCATTCCTCTGGTGTCCGAGAGTTGCATAATCTCATAGTCAGAGGAATATGTATTTGACATGAAGAAAAAAATAGCAATAAAACTGAATGATCATTTGATAAGCTAACGGATGGGTCTTGTCCATCACATCATTCTCTAATGATGTGATCCCGTTCATCAAATGAACAATACATGTCTATGGTTAGGAAACTTAACCATCTTTGACTAACGAGCTAGTCTGGTACATGCTTACTAGGGACACGGGGTTTTGTCTATGTATCCAGACATGTGTGAAGTTTTTCAATTGATACGTCTCCAACATATCAATAATTTTTTATTGTTCCATGCTATTATATTATCTGTTTTGGATGTTTAATAGGCATTTTATGCTACTTTATATTATTTTTGGGACTAACCTATTAACCGAGGGCCCAGTGCCAGTTTCTATTTTTTTTTGCCTATTTTAGAGTTTTGCAGAAAAGGAATACCAAACGGAATGAAACCTTCACGATGATCTTTCTTGGACCGAAAGCTAACTAGAAGACTTGGAGATGAAGTCGGAGATGCAATGAGGAAGCCATGAGGCAGGAGGGCGCGCCCAGGGGGTAGGGCGCGCCCCCACCCTTGTGGGCCCCTCGTGGCTCCCCTGACCTAGTTCCTTTGCCTATATATACTCTTATACCCTAAAACATCCAGGAGAGCCATAAAACCACTTTTCCACTGCTGCAACCTTCTGTACCTATGAGATCCCATCTCGGGGCCTTTTTCGGCGTCCTGCCGGAGGGGGATTCGATCATGGAGGGCTTCTACATCAACACCATTACCTATCTAATGAAACATGAGTAGTTTACCACAGACCTTCGGGTCCATAGTTATTAGTTAGATGCTTCTTCTCTCTGTTTGATTCTGAATACCATGTTCTCCTTAATGTTCTTGGAGATCTATTCGATGTAATATTTTTTGCGGTGTGTTTGCCGAGATCCGATGAATTGTGAATTTATGACCAAGTTTATCTGTGAATATTATTTGGTTCTTCTCTGAATTCTTATATGCATGATTTGATATCTTTGCAAGTCTGTTCGAATTATCGGTTTAGTTTGGCCTACTAGATTGATCTTTGTTGCAATGGGAGAAGTGCTTAGCTTTGAGTTCAATCTTGGGGTGTCCTTTCCCAGTGACAGTAGGGGCATCAAGGCACTTATTGTATTGTCGCCATCAAGGATAAAAAGATGGGGTTTTCATCATATTGCTTGAGTTAATTCCTCCACATCATGTCATGTTGCTTAATGCGTTACTCCATTCTTTATAAACTTAATACTCTAGATGCATGCTGGATAGTGGTCGATTTGTGGAGTAATAGTAGTAGATGCAGGCAGGAGTCAGTCTACTTGACACGGACACGATGCTTATGTTCATGATCATTGCCTTAGATATCATCATAACTATGCACTTTTCTATCAATTGCTCGGTAGTAATTTGTTCACCCATCGTAATATTTGCTATCTAGAGAGAAGCCACTAGTGAAACTTATGGCCCCTGGGTCTCTTTTACATTATATTGAATCTTGTTTACATCGTGCTAGTTTCCGATCTACTATTTCACAAACTTTACTTTCCAATCTGTAAACCAAAAATACCAAAAATATTTAATTTACCGTTTATCTATCTCTATCAGGTCTCACTTTTGCAAGTGGCCGTTAAGGAATTGACAACCCCTTTATAACCTTGGGTGCAAGTTGTTGATTGTTTGTGCAGGTATTCGGTGACTTGTGCGTTGTCTCCTACTGGATTGATACCTTGGTTCTCAAAACTGATGGAAATACTTACGCTACTTTGCTGCATCACCCTTTCCTCTTGAAGGGAAAACCAATGCAAGCTCAAGAGGTAGCGAGAAGGATTTATGGTGCCATTACCGGGGAGATCTACCTCAAGTCAAGCCATACCAAGTACCCATCGTAAACTCTTCTCCCTTGCATTACATTATTCGCCATTCGCCTCTCATTTTCCTCTCCCCCACTTCTAAAATGATTTTTGAAAACCTTTTCCTTTTCTTCGCCCCTCTTCCATTCGTCGCTTTTCGCTTGCTTCTTGTGTGCTTGTGTGTTGGATTGATTGCTCTGTCACGATGGCTCGGGATAATAATAAATTGTGTGACTTTTCCAACACCAACAACAATGATTTTATTAGCACTCCGTTTGCTCCTATTACTAATGCTGAATCTTGTGAAATTAATGTCGCTTTGTTGAATCTTGTTATGAAAGATCAATTTTCTGGCCTTCCTAGTGAAGATGCCGCATCCCATCTAAACAATTTCGTTGATTTGTGCGATATGCAAAAGAATAAAGATGTGGATAATGACATTGTTAAATTGAAGCTATTTCTGTTTTCGCTTAAAGATTGTGCTAAAACTTGGTTCTCATCTTTACCTAAAAATAGTATTGATTCATGAAATAAGTGTAAAGATGCTTTTATCTCTAAGTATTTTCCTCCCCCTAAGATCATCTCCCTTAGGAATGATATTATGAATTTTAAGCAACTTGATCATGAGCATGTTGCACAATCTTGGGAGTGGATGAAATTGATGGTACATAATTGCCCTACACATGGTTTGAATTTGTGGATGATTATAAAAAAAATTATGCCGGATTGAATTTTGCTTCTAGAAATCTTTTAGATTCGGCCGCGGGAGGAACTTTCATGGAAATCACTTTAGGAGAAGCTACTAAGCTTCTAGATAATATTATGGTTAATTATTCTCAATGGCACACCGAAAGATCCACTAGTAATTAAAAAGGTTCATGCGATTGAAGAAAATAATGTTTTGAGTGGAAAGATGGATGAACTTATGAAATTATTTGCTAATAAAAGTGTTTCTTCTAATCCTAATGATATGCCTTAGTCCACTTTGATTGAGAATAATAATTAATCTATGGATGTGAATTTTGTTGGTAGGAACAATTTTGGTAACAATGTGTATAGAGGCAATTTTAATCCTAGGTTGTTTCCTAGTAATTCCTCTAATAATTATGGTAATTCCTACAACAACTCTTATGGAAATTTTAATAATATGCCCTCTAATTTTGAGAATAGTGTTAAAGAATTTATGAGTTTGCAATACAATTGTAATGCTTTGATTGAAGAAAAATTGCTTAAGATTGATGAGTTGGCTAGGAACATGGATAGAATTTCTCTTGATGTTGATTCTTTGAAACTTAGATCTATTCCACATAAGCATGATATCAATGAGTCTCTCAAGGCCATGTGAATTTCCATTGATGAGTGCAAAGAAAGAACCGCTAAGATGCGTGCTAACAAAGATTGGTTTGTAAAAGCGTGTTCTTCTAGTTTTCATGATGATAATGATGAAGATCTAAAAGTGATTGATGTGAACCCTATTAAATCTTTGTTTTCCAGTATGAATCTTGATAAAGATGGGACTGGAGATGAGTCAACTCTAGTTAAAAGGCATCCCAATGATTCAGAGTTTTTAGATCTAGATGCAAAAATTGATAAAAGTGGGATTGAAGAGGTCAAGACTTTAAGTAGCAACGAACCCACTATTTTGGATTTCAAGGAATTTAATTATGATAATTTTTCTTTAATAGATTGTATTTCCTTGTTGTAATCCGTGTTAAATTCTCCTCATGCTTATAATCAAAACAAAGCTTGTAGTAAACATATCGTTGATGCTATGATGCAATATTTTGAAGAAAAGCTTGAACTAGAAGTTTCTATCCCTAGAAAACCTTATGATGAGTGGGAACCTACTATTAAGATTAAGGTTAAGGATTATGAATGTTATGCCTTGTGTGATTTGGGTGCTAGTGTTTCCGCGATTCCAAAAACTTTGTGTGATGTGTTAAGTTTCCGTTAATTTGATGATTTTTCTTTAAATTTGCATCTTGCGGATTCCACTACTAAGAAACCTATGGGAAGGATTAATGATGTTCTTATTGTAGAAAATAGGAATTATGTACCCGTAGATTTCATTGTTCTTGATACAGATTGCAATCCTACATGTCCTATTATTCTTGGTAGACCTTTCCTTAAAACGATTGGTGCAATTATTGATATAAAAGAAGGAAACATTGGATTCCAATTTCCGTTAAGGAAAGGCATGAAACACTTTCCTAGGAAGAAAATTAAATTGCCTTATGAATCTATTATGAGAGCCACTTATGGATTGCATACCAAAGATGGCAATAGCTAGATCTATTTGTGTTTTCATGCCTAGCTAGGGGCGTTAACGATAGCGCTTGTTGGGAGGCAACCCAACTTTATTTTTGTTCTCTACTTTTTGCTCCTCTTCAGTAATAAATAATTAATCTAGCCTCAGTTTAGATGTGGTTTTATATTTTAATTAGTGTTTGTGCCAACTAGAACCTTTGGGAAGACTTGGGTGGAAGTTAATGCGATCTTGCTGTAAAAAACAGAAACTTTGTGCTCACGAGAAAAATTGTCCTTTTTAACAGAAGCGTGATTTTAAGTTGATTCCTTTTGCACAACATTAATATACAAATTCCACATGTCGACCAATTTATCTCAGAATTTTTGGAGTTACAGAAGTATGCGAGAGTTACAGATTACTACATACTGTTCTGCTTTTGACAGATTCTGTTTTTTGCGTGTTGTTTGCTTATTTTGATGAATCTATGAGTAGTATCAGGGGGTATGTACCATGGAGAAGTTGGAATACAGTAGATATTACATCAATATAAATAAATAATGAGTTCACAACAGTAACTTAAAGTGGTCATTTATTTTCTTATACTAACGGAGCTCATGAGATTTCCTGTTGAGTTTTGTGTTGTGAAGTTTTCAAGTTTTGGGTAAGGATTTGATGGACTTTACAATAAGGAGTGGCAACAGAATATGCTTGGGGATTCCCAAGGCACTCTAAGGTAAAATTCAAGGACAACCAAAAGCCTAAGCTTGGGGATGCCCCGGAAGGCATCCCCTCTTTTGACTTTGTCTATCGGTAACTTTACTTGAGGCTATATTTTTATTCACCACATGATATGTGTTTTGATTGGAGCGTCATGTATGATTTGAGTCTTTGCTTTTTAATTTGACACAATCATCCTTGATATACACAACTTTTGGGAGAGACACACATTAATCGTGATTTATTAGAATACTCTATGTGCTTCACTTATATGTTTTGAGCTAGACAACATTGCTGTAGTGCTTCACTTATATCTTCTCAGAGCACGGCGGTGGTTTTATTTTAGAGAAATTGTTGAACTCTCATGCTTAACTTATATTATTTTGAGAGCCTTTTAGAATAGCATGTTAATTTGCTTTGGTTATAAAATTAGTCCTAATATGATGGGCATCCAAGATGGATATGATAAAAACTTTCACATAAAGTGCATTCAATACTATGAGAAGTTTGATTCTTTACTATTGTTTTGAGATATGAAGATGGTGATATTAGATTCATGCTAGTAGAGTAGTTGTGAATTTGAGAGATACTTGTGTTAAAGTTTCTGATTCCCCTAGCATGCACGTATGGTGAACCGTTATGTGATGAAGTTGGAGCATGATTTATTTATTGATTGTCTTCCTTATGAGTGGCGGTCAGGGACGACCGATGGTCTTTTACTACCAATCTATCCCCCTAGGAGCATGCGCGTAGTACTTCGTTTCGATAACTAATATATTTTTGCAGTAAGTATATGAGTTCTTTATGACTAATGTCGAGTCCATGGATTATACGCACTCTCACCCTTCCACCATTGCTAGCCTCTCTTGTGTCGCGCAATTTTTGCCGATACCATACACCCACCATATACCTTCCTCAAAACAAACATCATACCTATCTATTATGGCATTTCCATAGCCATTCCAAGATATATTGTCATGCAACTTTCCACCATTCCGTTTATTATGACACGCTCCATCATTGTCATATTGCTTTGCATGATCATGTAGTTCACATCGTATTTGTGGCAAAGCCACCGTTCATAATTTTTCCATACATGTCACTCTTGAATTATTGCACATCCCGGTACACCGCCGGAGGCATTCACATAGAGTCATATTTTGTTCTAAGCATTGAGTTGTAAGGAAATAAAAGTGTGATGATCTTCATTGTTAGAGCATTGTCCCATGTGAGGAAAGGATGATGGAGACTATGATTCCCCCACAAGTCGGGATGAGACTCCCAATGAAAAATAAAATAAAAATAAATAAATAAAAGAGGCCAAAAAAAGAGAGAAGTCCCAAATAAAAAATGAGAGAAAAAGAGAGAAGGGGCAATGTTACTATCCTTTTTCCACACTTGTGCTCCAAAGTAGCACCATGATCTTCATGATAGAGAATCTCCTATGTTGTCACTTTCTTATACTAGTGGGAATTTTCATTATAGAACTTGGCTTGTTATATTCCAATGATGGGCTTCCTCCAAGTGTCCTAGGTCTTCGTAAGCAAGTGAGTTGGATGCACACCCACTTAGTTTCTTTTTGAGCTTTCATACACTTATAGCTCTAGTGCATCTGTTGCATGGCAATCCCTACTCACTCACATTGATATGTATTGATGGGCATCTCCATAGCCCATTGATACGCCTAGTTGATGTGAGACTATCTTCTCCTTTTTTGTATTCTCCACAACCACCATTCTATTCCACTTATAGTACTATATCCATGGCTCACGCTCATGTATTGCGTGAAGATTGAAAAAGTTTGAGAACATCAAAAGTATGAAACAATTGCTTGGCTTGTCATCGGGGTTGTGCATGATTTCAATATTTAATGTGATGAAGATAGAGCATAGCCAGAGTATATGATTTTGTAGGGATAGCTTTCTTTGGCCATGTTATTTTGAGAAGACATGATTGCTTTGTTAGTATGCTTGAAGTATTATTGTTTTTATGTCAATATTAAACTTTTGTCTTGAATCTTTCAGATCTGAACATTCATGCCACAATAAAGAAAATTACATGGATAAATATGTTAGGTAGCATTCCACATCAAAAATTCTGTTTTTATCATTTACCTACTCGAGGACGAGCAGGAATTAAGCTTGGGGATGCTTGATAGGTCCCCAATGTATCTATAATTTTTTATTGTTCCATGCTATTATATTATCTGTTGTGGATTTTTAATAGGCATTTATATGCTATTTTATATTATTTTTGGGACTAACCTATTAACCGAGGGGCCAGTGCCAGTTTTTTTGCCTATTTTAGAGTTTTGCAGAAAAGGAATACCAAACGGAGTCCAAACAGAATGAAACCTTTGTGATGATCTTTCTTGGACCAAAAGCAAACCAAAAGACTGGGAGATGAAGTCAAAGTTGCAACAAGGAAGCCACGAGGCAGGAGGGTGCACCCAGGGGGTAGGGCGCACCCCCACCCTCGTGGGCACCTCGTGGCTCCCCTGACCTAGTTCCTTCGCCTATATATACTCTTATACCCTAAAAACATCAAGGAGATCCATAAAACCACTTTTCCACCACTGCAACCTTATGTACCAATGAGATCCCATTTGGGGCCTTTTCCAGCGTCCTGCCGGAGGGGGATTCGGTCATGGAGGGCTTCTACATCAACACAATTACCTCTCCGATGAAGCGTGAGTAGTTTACCACAGACCTTCAGGTCCATAGTTATTAGCTTGATGGCTTCTTCTCTTTCTTTGATTCTTAATACCATGTTCTCCTTGATATTCTTGGAGATCTATTCAATGTAATATTCTTTTGTGGTGTGTTTGCTGAGATCCAATGAATTGTGGATTTACGATCAAGTTTATCTATGAATATTATTTGGTTCTTCTCTGAATTCTTATTTGCATGATTTAATATCTTTACAAGTCTCTTTGAATTATCGGTTTAGTTTGGCCTACTTGATTGATATTTCTTGCAATGGGAGATGTGCTTAGCTTTGGGTTCAATCTTGCGGTGTCCTTTCCCAGTGATAGTAGGGGAAGCAAGGCATGTATTGTATTGTTGCCATCGAGGATAAAAAGATGGGGTTTTCATCATATTGCCTGAGTTAATTCCTCTGCATCATGGCATCTTGCTTAATGCGTTACTCCGCTCTTTATGAACTTAATACTCTAGATGCATGCTGGATAGTGGTCGATGTGTGGAGTAATAGTAGTAGATGCAGGCAGGAGTCGGTCTACTCGACAGGGACGTGATGCCTATCTTCATGATCATTGCCTTAGATGTCATCATAACTATGCGCTTTTCTATCAATTGCTAGGAAGTAATTTCTTCACCCACCGTAATATTTGCTATCTCGAGAGAAGCCACTAGTGAAACCTATGCCCCCCAGGTCTCTTTTCCATTATATTGGATCTCGTTTACATCTTGCTAGTTTCCGATCTACTATTTTACAATCTTTACTCTCCAATCTATAAACCAAAAATACCAAAAATATCTACTTTACCATTTATCTATCTCTATCAGATCTCACTTTTGCATGTGACCGTGAAGGGATTGACAACCCCTTTATCGCGTTGGGTGCAAGTTGTTGATTTTTTGTGCAGGTATTCGGTGACTTGTGCGTCGTCTCCTACTGGATTGATACCTTGGTTCTCAAAACTGAGGGAAATACTTACGCTACTTTGCCGCATCACCCTTTCCTCTTCAAGGTAAAACCAATGCAAGCTCAAGAGGTAGCACCGGTTAATACAATTCTAGCATGAATATAAACATTTATCATGAAATAAGGAATATAAAATAACAACTTTATTATTATCTCTAGGGCATATTTCCTTCAAGGACACCATGATGAGCTCGTGACACACTTGGAGCGGCTCCACTCTTCACATTCATTAGTCAACCTCATTGTCGATTAGGGGAAATCCATTAGAAGTGCTAGTTATCGATTAGAGGGGGGAGTAGGTGATTTTTGTGGAACTCTTCAAAAGTCGAGGTCTTTGAAGACAAATATTTAATAAGAACCTATATGATATGCAGCGGAAGATGAACTACACTAGACAGCTCATGGTCATGCAAGCAATATAGTGAAAGCACGAAGACTAATAGCAGCTACTTAGTATGGATCAGGATGGAAGACAGTATGAAGCCAAAAAGTATCAGTCTTCGGACAATGAAGTCAAACAGATCAGGCAGGCAGGCAAAGACTTCACGAAGACAAACTGACATGTAAGGGAGGTAGGGGATAGAACCAGTAGCTTGGTGAAGACAAGGATTTGGTAGATCAATTCCAGTTGCTGTGACAACTGTACGTCTGGTTAGGGAGGCTGAGATTGAACTCGGAAGACTGTGTCTTCCTCTTATTCCCTTGAGCCGAGGACACCCAGTCATCACCCAATCACTCCGGTAGGTCTTCAAGATAGACTTCCAAACCTTCATAGACTCCGTTCACCGGCGATCCACAATGGCTCTTGGATCCTCAGAACATGACGCCTAACCGTCTGGAGGATGCACAATCCTCAAGTGTAACAAGTCTTCAGGTCATGCAGACAAAAAGACTTCAGTGATGCCTAACACTCTTTGGCTCTGGGTATTTTGGGCTTTGTCCTCGCAAGGATCTCTCTCTCAAATGCATTGAAGGTGGGTTGCTCTCAAACGACAAAAGTCGTGCACTAACTCTGAGCAGCCAATAATTTATGGTGTAGGGGGTGGGCTATTTATAGCCAGGAGGCAACCCGACATGATATGTCCGAAATGACCCTGGGTTACTAAGGAACCAACATGTGTCCAACAGTCGGATTTCAAACACACGCGGCAGCTTGACTTGGGCTACAAGCAAGGTGACTCATCCAACTCTGGATAAAATTTGCTTGCATAGTCTTTGCGCGAAGACATAGGATTCTGGTTGAGCATCACATCAGTCTTCTAACTTTGTTCACTTGGACCCCACTTACAGTACGGTGGTTCCTATGACTCAATAAAGACAAAAATGAAACTACAAAAAAACTATGTCTTCGCACACCATAGTCTTCAAGTGAATGTCTTCACATGTCATTATCTTCAACATGAATGTCTACACGAGCCAACATTGTCTTCAATATCTTCATACATTTTAGGGGTCATCTCTGGTAGGAAAACCGAATCAATGAGGGACTTCTACCTGTGTTATCCTGTAATTCTCACAAACACATTAGTCCTTCAACCATGTTTGTCGACAATACTCCAAAACCGACTAGGGGTGGCACTAGATGCACTTACAATCTCCCCCTTTTTGGTGATTGATGACAAACTGGTTGAAGTTTTCAACGGGGATAAAAGTATGTGAAAGTTAAAGTACATGAGTATTGGCTTCATAAGTTGAAAGAGGCTCCCCCTGAAGATGTGCATATAAATGTTTTGCCTTTGAATGCGAATGCACATGGAAGGTTTTGCTTTGTGGAGATCTTCTTCAACAAAGACAATTCATCATGCATACACAGATATAATGAAGATAATGATATGCATAATGACAATTGTGCGTCTGCGGAATGTCTTCATGCGGGATTTATAATCGCATCATAAGGTAGCAACAAAAAGTGGCATCCGACCATCAAGTTTAAGTAATACAACTCAAAAGCCAACAGTTTAAGAATGAGAGTCGTAAAAACTTAGACAAAAAATAAGCACCCGACCCATATGGAACCACTTGAAGACTATCAACTAATATGCTTCGCCCCCTTTTATTAGTAATTACCAAAAAGGTTTGAAGACATAGATTGTCTACTCATTCCCAGGTGGTGAAGATGTTGGGGTAGCAGGGCCGATGTTGGGTTTGGGCGGTGCAGAGGGGCCTGATGCAGAATCCTGATCAGTGAAGCAATCGCTGGTGAAGTGGTGTCGTCATCTTCATCTATGATTCACACAACAACAGTTGGAGTTGAAGATGAATATTTAGAATCTTCAAGAGAAGGAGTTGGATGCCAACTTGTAGATTGTGGAGGCCTGGAGTCAAATTTGAAGCGCTCGGTGAAGCCATCTACATGAAGATCATCTTCAGAGCAAAGCAGTGTGAGGATCTTCCAAGACCGCCAACAGGCTTCATGGACAACAAATGAGTTCTTTGTTGCAAGGTTGCTTATACGATTGACATCAATGAGAAGACTCTGCATCTGGCGCTTCAGCCAATCATGATGCATATCCTGCTTCTGGTGAAGTGATACATGAAGCTCTCTGTCATTGAGGACACAATCATGCTTCTAAGGCCTTTGTGCCACCATGTCGGCTGTTGCATCAATGTTGGCACAATGGGCAGACGAAGCTGACCAGTAGGAGTAGGAGGGTTTGGCACATGAACACCTTCAATAGGTAGAGTGAAGCTTTGAAAGGCGTCATTGTCTTCACGTATTGGCTCCTTGGCAGGCACATGATAAATAACTTCATGAGACATGTCCACTTCAGGCAAGAATACAACCTGGTTGCGCAGTGAAGCTTGATATTTGATGGTTGAGTGAAGCTTTATCAGCCGCATGACCCATGGAGCATAAAACTTGAGGACAAATAGATCAATGCCTGAAGTTGCCAACTATCGAATGAAGAAATCTTGAGTGTTGAACCTGATGCCATTGATGATATAGAAGACCAATGTCTTCATGGTGCCATCAAGCTTGGCATGAGGAGAATATCCCTTGATTGGCCACAGAGTATGCCTCAGAATGTGATAAATGGTGAGGGGCAGGTACTCAAGGTCTTTGACATAGAACTCCTTGGGATATTCAGCATCAATGGGGAATGGCTTCATCATGCTGAGCATTTGACTCATATTAGGCTCAGACTTGTGAAAGATACATTGTAGTTCTTGTTCATAACACCGACAACCTGGCTCATACAGATCACCAGGAGTGGGCAGGGAAGCACTACAAAAAAAAGACACATCTGTGAGATTTTGGGCCAAACGAATTTTTTTTCTGTCATACTTATGACACTTCTATGATGATAATTGTGACAAAACCCGGTATCATCATAGATGTGGTGGTATCCTACTTCTATGACAAAAAATCATGACAGAAAATGGGCTTTTCATCCTAGGCGGGCCGGAGACGCAACTGCATGACATTCTTTAGGCCATCCATGACGGAAAAAATCGTGGTAGAAGCGAGGGCGAGGAAAATTTTGGGGAGTTCTCAGTTACGGTGGGTGGTCAAGGGCCGAGCGATGCACGTTTCTCTCGTACGCGTACGCGCGTGTGTGCGAGGCGTTGGGATCTAACTAAACCCGAGCGATTGCTCTAGCTACGTTACTGAACCCGAGTGATTCCTTTGCTACTGCTGCTAACGGAAGCCAATCGAACCCTGCTGCCTCCTTCCCTTGATGAACAGTTCCCGGTGGGGGTGGATGAACAGGACCCCGTGGTGTTGCCTCTAGATGAACAACACCCCGATCGAGCCGGTTGGGGCTGGATGAACATGACCCCATGGAGGGCTGGATGAACAGGATGACCCCGTGGAGGGGTGGTTGAACAGTAGCCGGTGGAGGGCTGGATGAAAAATAGCCGGTGGAGGGCTGGATGAACAGGACCCAGTGGAGAGGGCTGGTTGAACAGTAGCCGGTGGAGGAGCACGCGGTGGAGGCTGGATGAATAGGAGCCCGTGGATGAACAGTCGTAGGTGGAGGCTGGAGGAGGTCGACGGTGGATGAACAGTAGCCCGTGGAGGCTAGAGGAGGTCGGCGGTGGAGATGAACGGTATCCCGTGGAGTCCCGTTTTGTGGTAAGCCACACCCCTCAGGATGAACAGGACCCCTGTTTCGACCGTAGCGCTCCAACACAAGTCTGTTTCCTTGGTTTTGCGGTATGCCACACCCCTCCCAATCAATAGGACCCCGTTTCGACTGTAGGAGGTCCAACAGAAGTCCATTTCGTCTGTTTCGCGGAAAGCCAGGCCCCTCCCGATGAACAAGATCCCGCGTCTAACACGGCTGATCAAACACAAGGCCATTTCATCCGTTCGGCGGTATGCCATGCCTCGTTTCCATCTGTTGTTCCGTCCAAGCCGGTTGGCTCCCACGCATTCTATTGCCTCCCGATGAACATGATGCACTCCGTTGCCTCCCCATGAACACGGCGATGACGCAGTTTCTCCGTTTCGACCTAGCCATGTACAAGAGCCCTGGTACGCGCCCTAGATGGTACGCGCCAAAGCCCTTGGTACGCACCAACTTAGTAGTCCCACGAGTCAGCCTCCGAAACGGTGCGCCCCAGATGTTAGGGGGAGGAATCATTTTTTGGGCGGCTGAAGCTAGAATATCCGAGATCAAAGAACAAGAACGACATCCATTGGATAGACATCCAACAGCCACTGCTGCTGAAACCGTGTGTTGACTATAAGTTGACAAATCCTTGCATACGCGTCAACTTCTTTTTTTCGGGGACCCGTCAACTTAGTAGGCCCACAAGTGTGTGGCAGAGAACTTATAGCCCGTTTGCAATTTGTAAGAATGTACAACCCATTTTTGAATTCTAATGGAATTTACTACAGCCCATTTACAGTTTGTTAAAAGTACAGCCCATTTTCTAGCTAGGACAATGATTAATAATTTCAACCAACCATTCAAATCAGAATTCAATAAAATTTCCCACAATTTGATGGGATCTGAAACATTTTTGTCCCAAAATTTCTAATCAGATTAAATATAAATTTGTATTACGTAAAAATCCAACGAAACATTATGCGTGCAACAATTAAAAATTAAAATTTTCAAAATCCAAAAACAATATTTTATAAACTAATTACGTGTTTGGTGCAGTTTTTATAGTTACTGCCCAGTTTTTACAATTGCATCCCATTTATTATTTCTGAAAGCCCATTTTCCTGTTAAGCCTAATGCATCCCTGCTAAGAAAGATTTGCAGCCCAGCGGGGCGGAGAATAACAAGTTTACCTTGCTTGGGTATTCCTCAAAAAACGTATAGCCAGGCTAGTCATTTTCATCTTGAAAAAAATTAATATCTGGGCTGGATATCTGGCCTGGGCTAGACGGTCCATAGCCTACCCAGTTAATACCGTGCTCTCCCCTGAACAACAATGAAAACATCGCTCAAGAAAAACTTTGCAGTGCTCACGCCTCAAAAACACAAATACAGCTCGAGCTGCTTGGTCCCAGCTGTCGGCCGCTCCTTGTGCAATTATCTTGTTTATATTGACTACATAGGTTGACAATGGTGTGGGACCGTGATGTCAGGAAACTAGGAGGAAGCAAAAAAATATAGTTGTCATAATAAGGATGCACTTGTGTACGTACGGCTATGGCCCTAGTGGGTCCCTACTGTCATCCAGCCAAAATAAAGTCATCTCCTGAATCCTCATGTTCGTTGACCATGTTGACAATGCTCGGCGCCACAGCCAGCGCAACAACTCGAAGGACGACGGAGAGGGCCTTGCAGGCCCTATGGATGGTCTGATACAGTGCCCGCTGCTCATTCAGGAAGCCAGGATCATCGGACACCTATGAGCACCTTTGAGAGACTGATACGGCATGCAACGGTAAGGCCGCGCTTGGGAGCTCTAGTTTATTTCACACCTGTATTAAGATACAAGTGTAATTTACTCGTCATCGGAAACAACGCGTAAAATATAGGCGTAATGAAACCGAGGCCCCGAGGTCTATAAGTAAAACCGGCGGGTTACGCGTGTAATTTGAGAGACTAGTGTGTATTTTACTAGTCGAAATCGACCAACCAAGCGCTCCGCCCGAGACCATCTGCTTGTATTTACAAGCGTCAATTTTATAAGAGGTTTTTGTTGGAAAATGACGATCCAATCACGGCGTAAGATGATGGGTTGGTCAGATGATCATATGGTTTCATGTCTAACCTACCCGACTTGTCGTATAGGCTATGAATGAAACATAAGACGATGAACTTCTTAAGCACGGAAGCAACAGAAGAGGATGATCTTCTTAACAGCAAATTGATGTCTACTACACAACCTTCTTCTTGTAGACATTGTTGGGCCCCCAAGTGCAGAGGTTTGTAGGACAGTAGTAAAATTCCCTCAAGTGGATGACCTAAGGTTTATCAATCCGTGGGAGCTTTAGGATGAAGATGGTATCTCTCAAACAACCCTGCAACCAAATAACAAAGAGTCTCTTGTGTCCCCAACACACCCAATACAATGGTAATTTGTATAGGTACACTAGTTCAGCGAAGAGATGGTGATACAAGTGCAATATGAATGGTAGATAAAGGTATTTGTAATCTGAAATTATAAAAACAGCAAGGTAACTAATGATAAAAGTGAGCGTAAACGGTATTGCAATGGTAGGAAACAAGGCCTAAGGTTCATACTTTCACTAGTGCAAGTTCTCTCAACAATAATAACATAGATAGATCATATAACAATCCCTCAACATGCAACAAAGAGTCACTCCAAAGACACTAATAGCGGAGAACAAACGAAGAGATTATGGTAGGGTATGAAACCACCTCAAAGTTATCCTTTCTGTTCTATCTATTCAAGAGTCGTAGTAAAATAACATGAAGCTATTCTGTCCGCTCAATCTATCACAGAGTTCATACTAGAATAACACCTTCAGACACAAATCAACCAAAACCCTAATGTCACCTAGATACTCCATTGTCACCTCAAGTATCCGTGGGCATGATTATATGATATGCATCACCCAATCTCAGATTCATCTATTCAACCAACACAAAGTACTTCAAAGAGTACCCCAAAGTTTCTACCGGAGAGTCAAGACGAAAACGTGTGCCAACCCCTATGCATAGGTTCATGGGCGGAACCCAAAAGTTGGTCACCAAAACATACATCAAGTAGCACATGATATCCCGTTGTCACCACAGATAAGCACGGCAAGACATACATCAAGTGTTCTCAAATCATTAAAGACTCAATCCGACAAGATAACTTCAAAGGGAAAACTCAATTCATCACAAGAGAGTAGAGGGGGAGAAAGATTATAAGATCCAACTACAATAGCAAAGTTCGGGATACATCAAGATCGTGCCATAGAGGGAACACGAGAGAGAGAGATCCAACACATAACTACTTGTAAATACCCTCAGCCCCGAGGGTGAACTACTCCCTCCTCATCATGGAGAGCGCCGGGATGATGAAGATGGCCACCAGTGAGGGATCCCCCCTTTGACAGGGTGCCGGAATGGGCTCCCGAGAGGTTTTTGGTGGCTACAGAGGCTTGCGGCGGCGGAACTCCCGATCTATCTTCTCCCTGGATGTTTTTAGGGTACGTGGGACTATATAGGTGAAAGAAGTCGGTCGGGGGGTGCTCAAGGGGCCCACAAGACAGGGGGGCGCGCCTAGTAGGGGCGGCGCCCCCCCACCCTCATGGCTTCCTCGAGGATCTTCTGACGTGAACTCCAAGTCTCCCGGGTCATATTCTTCCCAAAAATCATGTTGCCGAAGGTTTCATTCCATTTGTACACCGTTTGATATTCCTTTTCTTCGAAATACTGAAACAGGCAATAAAACAGCAATATGGACTAGGCCTCCAGTTAATAGGTTAGTCCCAAAAGTAATATAAAAGTGTATAACAAATCCCGTAATCATTCAAAATAGATAATAAAATAGCATGAATGCTTCATAAATTATAGATACGTTGGAGACGTATCACAAATCACTAGCATTACATCAACATGCAAAACAATACGAAGCATTATTCTCAGGAGGCACAGTGAACAGCTCATGATGCCGCATGCCACAACATTCCAAGCTTAACTTTGCAATCAAACACAAGGCCTGGCATTACATAGACAATATTCAGAACAAACTCTTAAAATACCTTAGATAAGTCAACATTCATGTGACTATGCATCTCAGCAGAGTAACTCTTTACTTCTAAACTGAACACAGAGTAGGAAAAAATGATCGACGCTACTCACAGCAAAGGGCGTCCCACTCAAAAATATCAAATGCATGTCTTATGGCTAACATCAATGAGCAAAATCTGACAATGTTTTCCAATTCCAATATATTAAACTAATGTCTTCTTGCTAACATCAATAATTAAACTTTGACAAGCTTTCCCCATTCAAAATATGTAATGTCTATGATTGTGGAATGGGCAGGGTTTTTCATCAGTTTGTCAGATGATAGTCCGATGGCTCAAGGTGACGACGAATGATTAGAGAACCATTAGATGTATTGTGCATGATGAAGTATTATGGAGGACACAAACCATCTCAATATTTTGTGCAGTTCCACTAAAATCAAGCTGAGCATCCCTGTGGATTTTGTAGTTATATGCCGCAAAAAACAAAGACACATCAGCACACACATGAATATTGGCCCTAGTGCCAACCCACCAATCGGTGGACTAACAAACTAAAAGTACGGTAAACAGATTACCATACCTAGATGCCCCATCATTGTTGCTTAGAATGACATTGACACACTTGGAGTCCTGTCATGACTTCTTGTACTTGTTTGGGCACTTTTTGCCCAATGCACTCCACGTGTTGTAGAGTTTCCTATGCTCTCTGCAGACTAGTCATGTCACCAGCGTCTACTAATACTATGTAAAGCTTCTCGATCATTCCTTCTGTAATGTAGCGCAAACAGTCACTGCTTCTTTCTGCAAAGTGGTATGACCAACTGGACCCAGTAATGCAGCAATTTGCCTTAGACACATTGGCTCCTTTTGTGCAGTTCAACTAAAATAAAAGTTGGAATAAAACCCAGCTTTAATTTTGACTCCCTGTAAGCAACAATAGGTATAAGGGAAACAATTACTGAGAAATAATGGTTGATGACTTGTACTCCCAGAAGAAAAACATCTACTAATCTACCTTATCTTAATGGGAAACAAAGCAGGACAGTAGCAATTCTCCATCAGTGTGATTCATTCATATTAACTGAGACATTATCTTAACAATGCCTTGTTTCAACATGTATAAAGAACAACAAAGCAGAAAAGTACCATTCCTAAAACAATGCAACAAATTGATTTTAACAGAGACATTATCTTAACAATACCTTGGTTAAACATGTAGAAAGAACTACAAAGAAGGATAGTGCAATTCCTAAAACAATGTAACTGATTCGTTTTAACAGAGGCAAAAAAGGAATCAACTACTGGCCAATAAAGAAGGATGAAACATGCGGCCACGAAAATGGTAATCCCGCC
Organism: Triticum aestivum; assembly: GCF_018294505.1. Taxonomy (NCBI): domain Eukaryota; kingdom Viridiplantae; phylum Streptophyta; class Magnoliopsida; order Poales; family Poaceae; genus Triticum; species Triticum aestivum. The sequence goes on from NC_057804.1 coordinate 101,180,740, forward strand.
AATCCCTAACAAGTGTTGCAGTTTTGAACTAAGATTCAGTAGTTAATTAATTTCGAGAGTCGCATTGCTTAATTTTGCCAGCGGCATTAGATTAACAACAAGCATAAACAGTTCTAGGGGAGAGTGGGCGCAACAACATGTGCTTCCATCTACTTATAACGGGGGTGATGCAGAGTTTTGCTGTAACAAAGAAACAAGCATCATGTCTGGGTTGGAACAATTTTCTCTCACTTAATGGTAAAAGACAGCAATTCAATAGCTTCAATTCAACATTTATCCAAAACAGTACCAATACAAATAGCACAACATCTCAAAGCACACTACAGCATCATGTGGATGGAAGTCGGTACTAACCTTTCTTGACGAAGATTTGAAATAGCTCGCGAGGAGGACTTGAAAGAAATCCCAACACATATATGAAATCTCGATCTCCTTTTGTGCAGTTCCACCAAAATTAAGCAAAGTCGCCGGTGTGACCTTCAAGTTGAACTGCACAAAACACTCTTCAAACATAAGTGTTTCGCATAGCGAAGCAAAATGTCGCAATAGCAACAAGTTGAATAGATATTCCCTATTTTAATAGAGGCAAAAAAGCATCAATTACAGGCAAATAAAGGAGGATGAAACATGTGGCCACAAAAATGGTAATTCCGCCAATCCCTATCAAGTGTTGTAGTTTTGAACTAAGATTCGGTAGTTAATTCTGAGAGTGGAATTGCTTAATTTTACTAGCGGCACTAGATTAACAAAAAGCATAAACAGTTCCAAGGGAGAGTGGGTGCAACAACACCATGTGCTTCCATCTACTTATAAAGGGGGTGATGCAGAGTTTTGTTGTACCAAAGAAACAAGCATCATGTCTGGGTTGGAACAATTTTTGCTCACTTAAGTGGTAAAAGACAGCAGTTCAATAGCTTCAATTCAACATTTATCCAAAACAGTACCAATACAAGTAGCACAACATCTCAAAGCACACTGCACCATCATGTAGATGAAAGTCGGTACTGACCTTTCTTGACCAAGATTTGAAATAGCTCGAGAGGAGGATTTAAACGAAATCCCAACACATATATGAAAATCCGATCTCCTTTTGTGCAGTTCCACCAAAATTAAGCAAAGTTGTCGGTGTGACATTCAAGTTGAACTGCACAAAATACTCTTAAAACATAAGTTTTTCGCGTAGCGAAGCAAAATGCCGCAATAGCAACAAGTTGAATAGATATCCCTGTTTTAACAGAGACAAAAAAGAAATCAATTACTGGCAAATAAAGGAGGATGAAACATGCGGCCACAAAAATGGTAATTCCGCCAATCGCTAACAAGTGTTGCAGTTTTGAACTAAGATTCAGTAGTTAATTCTGAGAGTGGCATTGCTTAATTTTACCAGTGGCATTAGATTAACAAAAAGCATAAATAGTTCCGAGGGAGAGTGGGCGCAACAACACCATGTGCTTCCATCTACTTATAAAGGGGGTGATGCAGAGTTTTGTGTAAGAAAGAAACAAGCATCGTGTCTGGGTTGGAACAATTTTTGCTCACTTAATGGTAAAAGGCAGCAGTTCAATAGCTTCAATTCAACATTTATTCAAAATAGTACCAATACAAGTAGCACAACATCTCAAGCACACTGCATCATCATGTGGATGAGACCAAGATTTGAAACAACTCGTGAGGAAGACTAGAAACAAATCTCGATCTTCCTTTGTGCAGTTCCACCAAAATTAAGCAAAGTCTTCGGTGTGACATTCAAGTTGAACTGCACAAAACACTCTTAAAACATAAGTGTTTCGTGTAGCAAAGAAAAATGTCGCAGTAGCAACAAGTTGAATAGACATCCCAGTTTTAACATAGGCAAAAAAGGAAACAATTACTTGCTGATAAAGGAGGATGAAACAAACGGCGAAAAAAAGAAGCATCTAACTTATCTTGATGGAAAACAAAGTAGGATAGTAGCATTTCTAAAACGGTTGCATTAATTCATATTAATAGAGACATTCTCTTAAAACAACATTCGTTAAAAAATGTAATTTACATTTAACAGTGGCATTGCTTCAATTTTCTAGCGGCATTCTTAGATTAACAACAGCAAAATAGTTGTATGGGACATGGGACATGGGACATGCCAGCACCATGTGCGTCCACACATATAAATGGGTGATGCAGAGTATGTAGCCAAGCAGCATATCTTTATTGGTCCCATATTTGTTCTCCTTGAACCATTTTCCTATGTGAGGGCAGCAAATCTTGTCCTGCACAAACTACACGACCCTCCAGTTTCTTTCCCTTTTCAACAAAGAGATCGGTTCCTTACAGATGTGTGTACTGTGTTACCCCCTTTTTCCCTTTTCGACCAACAAAGCGGCTGGATAGCCAGTCTATACTACTTTCCCTCCCTCCTTTACTCATTGAACCACGTCCTAGATTCATGCTCCACCCCACCGCGCCCTTCTTTCCTCTTTGAACCAAGACCTAGATTCGACTATAGAATCGAAAAAAATCCGCATGCAACTAGAGCAATGACGGTTTCAGAGAAACTTATACCTTAGGGTCGTTGGGATGTGGCAAGGCATGCGGTGGGAGGCCGATCTGCCCACACTATGTACGGCAGCGAGGAAGAAGGGGTTGGTGGCCCTCCTGCACAGGTGCTGGATGAAAGAGAACAACGCAGCCAGCAGTGGATTGCCTCCCTTGCCAAAGGCGATAGAGTGAACGTTGCACCTCCTCCCCTTCCCGGTGCGACGGGATCCGGACGCCTCCTTCACCAGCTATGAGGGGGGAGAGAGAGACAAGAGGCCAACGCAGTCTTGTTTAGATCTGGTGAAGAGGGTGAGAGACTGTGAATGTAGCAAACCCTAGCAAAGGAACACTGAGCCTCCAGCGTGTATATATATATACTTTAGCGAGAGTGTGGAGAGTGCAAACCCTAGCGAACAAGCGCTGAGGCTCCAGCTTATATATATATATACTTTAGTACGGACTAAGCTCCGGTGCCTTAACTGCACCTGCTTTTGGCTGTATGACAGGTGGGCCAGCCACATTTTGGGCCCACATGTTATAAACCCAAAGGCAGGTGCACTAAGTCAATGAAGCTGCGTCCATATAATACTCATGTATACGACTAACATATAATGGAGTGGTTTTCTTATTATCTCCATAACAATCATTTAAAATTGTGTAAGTACGAAATGAAACTCTTTATTTAATGTACCAGTGAAGAAAACTACTATTTCCGATGAACTAACAATCCACGCGTCTTGGTCACACTTCCTGTCCTTCACGTGCGGTACACTACCCTCCCTTAAGAGAACAACCACACATGCATCAAATTATCGGAAACGTGTGAGAGTGTGTACAAATAAAGAGTTTTAATTTCAATTATCTGAAAGGTTTGAGAGTATGTACAATTTTCCCTCTCTAATAATTATGGTTTGTTGTGTTTGGCCTAAACTTGGTCAAACTTTACAAAGTTTGACTCCAGTCAAATCTAATATGCAGAGTAAATAAAAGTGGAGTTCTACTACGTCCATCCGGGTTTTTAGTCCACACCATTTTTTAATCAAAGTTAATAGATGGACAAATAAAATTATAGGGGAGCTGGAGACAAAGTTGTGAGAAGGCTTAGAAATCAATACAAAACTTATGCTCTTAGTACCAACATCGATCCTTCTTCAAGGAAACATTTGGTTCATTGCCACTTGTGTGATAAAATTGCACCAACGGGAAAGACGACTGTGTCTCCAACGCCACCAAGGTGAACTAATGAAGGATATCATCTTTGTGGGTAACAAGCAAAGAGCACTAATGGAAGACAACTTGTTTTTCATTGAAAATCGATCAGCTTCACCAGCCGACGCAACCATGAGCATCCATAGGTCATCATGGTGATGCATCATCCATTTGGCATCAAGTTTGGGTGAGGCACCTATGAATTTTGACAAATCCTCACCGTGGTCTGTTTCTTCTCAGTAATCAAGCTCGAGGAAGGAAGAACCATGTGGCAAAGGACAGTGAGGTGGAACAACAATGGCCATCCAATTTTGTGCAGTTCCACTAAAACTGAGGAAGACATGCCCGTGTATGGAGATACGCATCGCTATTTGCAAAAATATAAAAAAGGGATATAGTGTTGTTACTTTGTTTTACAAGATTAGTAATGACATCTCAATTGTCAATAAGAATTAATGAAAAGTACACCAACAAATAGAAGCATTATAATTATCTTGATGGGAACTAAACTAGGATACCCGAGAAAAAAAGCATTTTTTCACTTAACCAGTGATAGTACTACCACCATATGGACAATGACCGCACAACCACCTTGGACTTTTTGTTGAAACAACATGTATACCTCCACTGAGCATAAATTAGGACAACTTTTTGAGCGGCATTTCCTCTATAATAGTACTCGTAGGTGATGTTGGACCAGCCGACGAACCCTAGCTACTATACATGGGGAGATGGGGAGTAGTCGCATAGAAGAAAACCCGCACGCAACGACCTGGGTGTCACATCCTAGTTAGTCATGCATTAGAGTGTTGCATCATGTTTACTCTTTCATCAGAAACATGAAATGGGGATCTGTGAAACCCTCAGAATCATTTTGAAAATGACCCAAATAAAAATTTCTCCAAAAGGATCCAAGAAAATGCTCATGTTGCTCTCTGGAAATATTGGACAGAGATAAAAATCAAACCAATATTTTTAGTGGCTCATGGACATTTATTTTGGGCATTTGGAATTAATGCATAACTATTTGCATTGGAAATATATTAATTATATATATTAATATATGCCCAAATATTATGCCATTTATAAAAGAGCTCTGGAATAATATATATAGCTCCTGCAAAAATTGGCATAAGTTAAATAAATGATTTAATATTTTTTTAAATCAAAACAAATGTCAGAAATTAGAAAAACAGAAAATAATAACAGGAGGAGCTTACCTGGGCTCCTCCACTGTGCGGCCCAGCCAGCTGGCTGGCCCAGCCAGCAGCCGGCCCAGCCCACCTCCCTCCTCTGTCGTCTTCGTCCCGACAGAGGGAGGGGAGTGTGGCCGGCGCGCGCGCGCGCCACCGCGCCACGCCACCTCTCTCCCTGCCTGCCTGCCCTCCCCTCCTCGCCTCGATGCCCTGGACGACGCCACGCCTCCCCCCTGCTCTCTCTCACTCTCCCCCGGCTCTTCCTTCCTCTCCCTCGCTCTCTCTCTCACACGGCCGAACACCACCGTCGCCGCCGTTCGCCGTAGCAGCCATCTCCGGCCACCCCTCGCTCCCCCGACTAGCTCAGAAGCTCCGCCACAACCCCCTCTTCCTCCCCACCGCTCCACAGCTCCCCGGAAGCCCTGCATCGCCGCCACGTCGCCGTTCCCCTCTTCGGGCTCCGACCATCGTCGCCGTCGAATTCGTCGTCTCCGGCGCGTCCCCGAGCCCGCTTCGACGCCCGCTGCAACCGCGGTGAGCTACGCCACCGTTTCCCCCTCTCCTCCCCCTCGTTCCCCCACCGTAGCCTCCTCCCCACCACGGCCGAACCTCCGCCGTCGCCGAGCTCGCCGTCGACGCACTCCGGTGACCATTTGGTCACCCCGGCGAGTCCAACGAGTTCGCAAGACCCCGTAGAGCATCCCTAGCGCCTCGCTTCGCTCGACTTCGAGCTCCAACCCCGTTCCCGTGCACGACCGAACCCCGGCGGCCGCAGCCGAGCTCGCCGCCGTCGACTCCGGCCACCCCGACCCCAACGGACTCCGCCAAGAGCTGCGGGTTGTCCTCAGCTCCACTCCGGTGGTCTCCGCGGTCCATTTGGTGGCCGAAATGGCCAAAACCACTTCCGCCGCCGCGTCGGGCTCGCCGGCGGCTAAACGCCGGCAGCCGACTTTGACTTTGACCACGGGTGGGCCCTGGTTGACTCCCCTGAGTCAATGACAGGTGGGGCCCAGCCCTGCTAATTATACAGGATTAGTTTTAATTAAATTTAATTAAAATAATCACCCTGACATGCGGGACCCACTGTCAGGTTTGACCCAGACCTGTTCCGTTGACCTGCTGACGTCACACTGACGTCAGGCTGACGCAGTAATTGATTTTCTGGATTTAAATTAAATCAGGAAATTCCAGAATATTATTTAAACTTCAAAAATTCATAACTTTTATTCTGTAACTCCAAATTGGACAAATTATATATGAAAAATGATCAGAAAAATCCAATCTATCCATCTGTACTATTTTCATGCATGATCAAACAAGTTAAATTGATGTTTTAAGCAGAACAAGGAAAAGCACTTTAAAGAGGCCATGTTTGAGTTTGAAATTTGAATCTTTGATTCAAATTTGTTCAAACCCTTCTGGTTTTAGTTGCATTAGCCCAACACACTCATATTGCCATGTTTCATGCATGCATCATATTGTTGCACATTGTTTGGTGATGCTTGTGTATCGATGTCCTTTGCGACAGGTTCTGCCCCGAGGAGTACCGTGATTACCCTAACGAAGAACCGTATCAGTGCATCGAACCATCAGGCAAGCAACCAACCATTTGATCATATCGATACAATCCCATGTTCTCGCTCCTGCTCTCTTTTACTGCATTAAGACAACGCGATTCAAACTGCTGTGTGCTACGGTAGTTGAACCCATTTCCTCTGCATGACCTGTCATTGCCACAGTAACTAGATGAAACCCACTAGCATGTGTAGGAGTTGATTGAGCCATATGTATGTGTTGTTCCTACCTTGCTATGCCTGCTATGCTTAGAGTCGTGTCAGGTCTGGTTCATCTGGGTGATGGGCTAGAGTGAAATGATTATGTCGGTAATGAGAGTGGTGTGGTGAACACGATTTGGTAAAGGTATCGATGAGAGGCCATGTAGGAGTACATGGTGGGTTGTTTCATTGAAGCCGACCTTAAGCACTGAGATCTGTATGTGTGATTTAAGAATCAGCTACTACCATGCATTGGGCCCGAAACCAATGGACCCTCTCGGCTTCTTATTCACCCTAGTTCTCCGTCCAGGAGTTGCAAGTAGTTTCTGGTGTTTGTAGCCTACTGGAGGCCGTGGACAGCGCTGACCGTAGGGGTGGGCTGTGATGCGGTAGGTACGTGGCCGGGTGTACCGAATACCCGTTAGGTATCTCGGGAACCCTGTTCACATCGTTCGGGGCCGTATGGGAAACCTCGGCCGGACTCCCTGCGGATGGAACCTGAATAGGCGATAAACCTGGACTGGAGGCTTAAGTGATTAGGTAGGTCGTGGCCGACACCCACGTTGGGCTTCCGCTTGAAGGTTGCCGAGTACATGTCGTGTAACGACGGTAAGTGGTGAGAACGTGTATGAAGAAGTACACCCCTGCAGGGTTAACATGATCTATTCGAATAGCCGCGTCCGCGGTAAAGGACTACTTGGTTGCCTATACAGTTCATAGACAAGTAAATGGAAACTACTAAAAGCCTCAAGATAAGTGTGAGTGCCGAGGATGGCTCTTCCGTAGGAAGACGGAGGTGGATCCTCGGTAGTGTATTGAAGTGGTGAGTAGTGGACTCGTGTGCGCAAAACATTTCAAGTTGGAGTATCGTAGGATAGCCTAGCCAAGAGTCAAAGCTGGCTTGCTGCAATAACTCCACCAACCCTTCTTGATACTATGCATGTATGTAGGATCTGATGTAAGTCTTGCTGAGTACCTTTGTACTCATGTTGCTATAATCTACATTTTTACAGAAGACGCTGCAACCCCTTCTGATGGGTTCTATGTAGACGTTGACATCAACGAGTAGGCTAAAGACCCAGGTGGTGACCCTGAGCTTGTGATGGACCACGTAGTATAGCTAGGCTTTCCAAGCCTCTTTTATTTTACTAGTTGTCTGTACTCAGACAAGTTACTTCCGCTGCTGGTTTGTATGACTGTATGACTTGTATGTTGGGTCGTGAGACCCGTACCTTTGTGTATGTTATGTATGGCTCCCTGAGCCTTAAATAAAGTACTTGTGTCGTAGAGTCATGTTGTGATGCTTCGTTGTATTTGCACATATCGAGCATATTGTGTGTATGATTGAAATGCTTGGTATGTGTGGGATCTGACTATCTAGTTGTTTATCTTTAGTAGCCTCTCTTACCGGGAAATGTCTCCTAGTGTTACCGCTGAGCCATGGTAGCTTGCTACTGCTCTGGAACACTTAGGCTGGCCGGCATGTGTCCTTCTTCGTTCCTGTGTCTGTCCCTTCGGGGAAATGTCACGCTTTGAGTACCGGAGTCCTGTTAGCCCGCTACAGCCCGGTTTACCGGAGTCCTGCTAGCCCAGTGCTACAGCCCGGACCCACTTGCTGATGACCGACACGTTCGAAGCTGGGTCATGGATGCCTGTCCCTGTAAGTCTGTGCCACTTTGGGTTTACGACTAGTCATGTCAGCCCGGGCTCTTTATCATATGGATGCTAGCGACACTATCATATACGTGAGCCAAAAGGCGCAAACGGTCCCGGGCAAAGGTAAGACGACACCCGTGGGGATACCGTGCGTGAGGCCGCAAAGTGATATGAGGTGTTACCAGCTAGATCGATGTGACATCGAGTCGGGGTCCTGACAGCGTTGGCATCAGAGCCGGACTGCCTGTAGGTTCTCCAAGCCAAACTGGTCGATGTTGAGTCTAGAAATTCTTTAGTTATATGTAGGGGAATTGTTTGTGGGTTGGAACGTAAGGCTCTTTTTACTCCTTATACCTTATGACTTTCTGATCTGAGTCAGTCCATTCTTCCACCGGGGGTTAAGGAATTAGGATCTGTTCTCTCTATCAGGATCACGTGTTACTAATCAGTAGTACCTTATAAGTTTGATGGTTACAAGCCTAGTTCAGTTCTACTACCACATTATGTTGCCAGAATGGTTTCAGAACTTTGATATGATGATGTTGAGTATGTACGAAATCCTTTGTCAAATGTCTCAAAATCCTTTTTGAGCATTTACAGCTGTTATGCTGCCGAAATTTTGCTAGAAATTCTAATGCCTTTGCATTATGATTGTGCTTTCAGATGGCCACTCGCGACCTCAATCAAGTGGTTCGCCTGACTCGATGCCTAGATGTACCCGGCCATACTGCTAAGTTGGTCAGGGTAATGACTGAGGCTGGATACCGCTGGTATCCTGAGTACACGGTCGAAGAGCAATTCCGAGACTTTAATCAAAGCCAGTATCTCTGCACTGTCAGGATATTTCCATCTTATCCTGGATCCACCGAGCCTCTTCACTGCTCCTATGGACTCAGGGTTACTATTGAGATGGCTGTGCAGGACGCCGCCTACTCTATGATGACCATTATGCGAGTCAGATCTGGTCTATTTCGGGACTCTGATTTCCGGTATATGCCAGGATCACTTCCGGGAGCACAAGGGTATCTCCAGGCTATCTATGCTGACTCCACTCAGGAGGATTCACGGACTCGCACCACTGCTGAGATGCTCGAGGATAAGGACCGTGAAAATCGGGCCTTGAGGTTAGAGCTCTTCAATACCCGTGCTGACCACTGGGCCACTTTGACTCGGTTCGCACCGGCGGTGCAAGCTGGATTCTCAGATATGCGCGATCTCTATCCTGTGAGATCTGCTCTGCCGGACGTGATGGTTTGGCGTGATGTAGGAGGCATCACCCCACCTCGCGGTCCCCGCAGGCCACCGTTTGTTGGTCCAAGGCCTCATCCTAGCCCCTATGGTCCACAAGCTCCGCGAGACCGTCTGTTTCCGGATGATCATGTTGAGCTTCCAGGCTATGGAGGTGACTTCTACGAGGACTACTACGGATCGGTCTGAGTTAGTGGTAGTATCACTAGTTCGCACTAGCTGTGTCGTCTATCGTCCCGCGTGACTCGTGGGATATGACCTAGTTGTACTCCTTCCGGAGGTGTAGAAAAATAATGTATAGGAGCTTGGAATGCCTCCGATGAGATGTAATCCTTTTTCACCGTAATAGTACTTTGTTTGGTCTTGTACTAAACCCTGTATGGTGTGTATGACGATGGAATAAAGAAGCAGTTTCTGTATTTACCATGTCATACGGATGATCATCTTGCATTCCGAATTATTCCTTACATTCTGTATCCTATGTCGGAATTTTACCATCCTGACTAAATCATTGTCTTGGTTACCTAGGATGGTCAACACGCGCGCTAACCCTGCTTCTCAAGAGCAGGCCGAAGGCAGTGAGGGCAGGAATGAAAATCTGCCTCATCCTCCTTCACTAGCCGAGGTTATGATGGAAGCTGAGAGAAACAAGCGGGAGACCAACCGTTTGTTGGAGCGTATTGAACAGAATACAGCACACCATCAGAGGGCTAACGTGGTGTCACTCAGTGATTTTATCAAATTGCATCCACCCACGTTCCACCACTCCGTCGAGCCTCTCGACGCTGATGACTGGCTTCGCAGTATCTCTCACAAACTGCGTTCCGCGCTGGTAGCGGAGGCTGACAAGGTCACCTTTGCTGCATATCATCTTGAAGGCCCCGCCAGTCTATGGTGGGAGAATTATGGAGCTATGCGCCCAGCGGGCCATGTCACTACTTGGGCTGAGTTCAGCGAGGCTTTCCGTGAACATCACATTCCGGAGGGTCTCATGGACCGTAAACGTGAAGAATTTTGCAGTTTCACCCAAGGCCGACTTTCTGTGGATGTCTATAGCAGGGAGTTTGGTAATCTCGCCGATATGCAACTGAGGAAGTGTCTACTGACGCCAAGAAGCAAGCAAGGTTCCGTAAGGGCCTTAGTCCTGAGCTTCGCCGCGACCTCCGTCTGCATGAGTGCACATCTTTTTCGAAACTTGTCAACAAAGCCATCAGTGCTGAAACTGGTCAGACTGACTATGACGCAACACGCAAGCATGGCCGTGACATGGGTTCCTCATCCGGTGCTGGTCCTCAGAAGCGCCGCGTGTGGGTGCCCAACACCGCCCTGCCACCCAGGTTCACACCGAGGCCATCTTTCCAGGCGCCTCGCCCTGTTCAACAGTCTGCTCCAGCCAAGCCCTATGGGGGTCCAACCAACAATGCTCCTCCACGTACCAGTTCCGTGACTTGTTTCAAGTGTGGGGAATCTGGTCACTATATGCGTGAGTGTCCCCAGACCAACCCCAATCAATCTGCTAAAGCTGTTGGCCGTGGCAAGCCGACAGGAAAATATTCCACGCCAAGCCGGTCACCGCTTCACGTGGCCATGTCAACTGTATCTCTGCCGAAGAAGCTCAAGAGGATCCCAACGTCGTTCTCGGTACGCTTCTTGTTAATTGCCACCCGGCATCTGTTCTTTTCGATACAGGAGCCTCTCATTCTTTTATATCCGAAAATTATGCTCGTTTGCATAACGTTGCATTCTGTGACATGCCATCCACTATGGAAATTTCTACTCCTGGTTCTAGATGGCAGACCTCTAGGGTAAGTTATGGAAATGAAATCCAAGTCGACAGACTTGTTTTCCTTGCATCTTTGATAGCCCTTAAATCTTCAGATATTAATATCATTTTGGGTATGGACTGGATGTCAGCTCATCAAGCCCAAATTGATTGCTTCTCTAGGACTGTTCAACTCACCCATCCTTCGGGGAAGATAGTCAATGTCTTGACCCGAATAGCCAAGCGACAATTATATTCTCTTAACGCCAGCCCTTTGCCAGACCTTGAGGACGTTCCGGTAGTCCGTGACTTCCCGGATGTCTTTCCAGAGGAATTGCCAGGTGTTCCACCTGACAGGGATGTTGAGTTCGTAATAGACCTCATTCCCAGGAACCGTTCCGATTGCTAGAAGACCCTATAAGATGGCACCCTAGAACTAGCCGAGCTTAAGAAACAACTCGATGAATCCTTGAAAAAGGGTTTCATCCGCCCTAGTTCATCTCCGTGGGCTTGCCCCGTCCTATTCGTCAAGAAGAAGGATGGTACGGACCGGATGGTTGTAGATTACCGACCTGTCAATTTGGTCACAATCAAGAACAAATATCCACTTCCCAGGATCAACGACCTGTATGATCAGCTCGCTGGATCCTCAGTCTTCTCCAAGATGGATTTGAGGTTGGGCTACCATCAAATCAAAATCAGAAACGGGGACATTCCTAAAACGGCCTTTGTTACTCGTTATGGCCAATACGAGTACACCGTCATGTCCTTCGGTTTAACCAACGCTCCAGCCACCTTTTCTCGGTTAATGAACTCAATCTTCATGGAGTATTTGGATAAATTCGTCGTAGTTTATCTCGATGATATACTCATCTACTCCAAGAACGAGGAAGAACATGCCGAACATCTAAGGCTAGTGTTGAAGAAACTTCGAGAGCATCGCCTTTATGCCAAATTTTCTAAATGTGAATTCTGGTTGTCAGAAGTGACCTATCTGGGTCATGTAATATCTGGTAAAGGTATTGCTGTTAACCCTGAGCGAGTTCAAGCCGTCCTTAATTGGACTCCACCTGAATCGGTCAAGCAAGTTCGGAGTTTTCTAGGCTTAGCGAGCTATTGTCGTCGCTTTGTCGAGAACTTCTCCAAAGTTGCTAAACCTCTAACCGAACTCCTCAAGAAAGATAAGAAGTTCGAATGGACTCCACAATGTGAGCACAGCTTTCAGGAACTGAAAAGACGCCTGACCTCTGCTCCCGTACTGGTACCGCCAGACTTCTCCAAGGACTTTGTTATCTACTGCGACGCCTCGCGACAAGGACTAGGTTGCATTCTTATGCAAGATCGACACGTAATTGCTTACGCTTCACGGCAATTGCACCCACATGAGGAGAATTATCCTACTCATGATCTAGAGCTTGCAGCCGTAGTCTATGCACTTAAGACCTGGCGACATTACCTCCTCGGTAATCGTTGCGAAATATTCACTGATCACCAAAGTCTGAAGTACATTTTCACCCAACCGGATTTGAATCTCAGGCAGAGACGTTGGGTTGAATTGATCACAGACTTCGACTTAGGAATAACCTACACCCCAGGGAAAGCCAACGTCATGGCTGATGCGCTAAGTCGTAAATCTTATTGTAACAACCTGATGTTACAACAAAGTCAACCGCTTCTCCATGAGGAATTTCGGAAGCTTAACCTTCACATTGTACCTCAAGGTTTTCTTTCCACCTTGGTGGCAAAACCTACCCTTACGGATCAAATTATCAAAGCACAGAAGGTAGATCCGGGAATCTCCCGCATCAAGAGGAACATTCAGAAAGGAATTGCGAATTGTTTCTCCATTAATGATCAAGGAGTCGTATACTTCGGGAATCGACTAGTGGTTCCCAAAGTGCGCAACCTAAGGCGATTAATCCTTAAGGAAGCTCATGAATCTCCTCTCACCATTCATCCCGGTAGTACTAAGATGTATCAGGACCTACGCCAGAGGTTCTGGTGGACTAGGATGAAGAGAGAAATTGCTCAGTATATTGCAAATTGCGACGTCTGTCGTCGTGTAAAAGCAGAGCATCAACGGCCTGCTGGCACCCTTCAACCCTTAGCTATTCCTGAATGGAAATGGGATAAAATTGGTATGGATTTCATTACCGGTTTTCCCAGGACCAAGAGAGGGAATAATGCTATTTTCGTCGTGGTCGATCGTCTTTCCAAAGTAGCCCATTTCTTACCTGTTCGTGAGAGTATAACCGCTAGTCAGCTGGCAGATTTGTACATCTCCCGAATAGTGTCTCTCCATGGTGTTCCTTTGGAAATTAACTCGGATCGAGGAAGTCTTTTCACCTCTCGATTTTGGGAAAGTTTCCAAAATGCTATGGGAACCCGTCTCTCCTTTAGCACCGCTTTCCACCCTCAGTCGAGTGGTCAAGTGGAACGCGTCAACCAAATTCTAGAAGACATGCTTCGAGCCTCTGTTATCTCTTTCGGAATGGACTGGGAGAAGTGCCTTCCATTTGCCGAATTCGCTTACAACAACAGCTATCAATCTAGCTTGGGTAAAGCCCCTTTTGAAGTTCTCTATGGACGACGATGTCGAACACCCCTTAACTGGTCAGAGACCGGGGAAAGACAATTCTTTGGCCCGGATATGATTCAGGAAGCAGAAGAACAAGTTCGTATCGTTCGTGAAAAGTTGAAAACAGCCCAATCTCGTCAAAAGAGTCAATATGACCGAAAACATAAGGCTATGACTTTCGAGGTTGACGAGAAGGCTTATCTTCGGGTCACCCCTCTGAAGGGAACCCATCGTTTCGGTATCAAAGGCAAATTGGCTCCTCGTTACATTGGACCTTTTCGCATTCTTGCCAAACGAGGAGAAGTTGCCTACCAGTTGGAACTACCTCCGCACCTCTCCAGAGTTCACGATGTCTTCCACGTTTCTCAACTCAGGCGTTGCTTCTCGGATCCTATCCGTGAAGTGGACCACGAAACGCTTGATCTCCAAGATGATCTTACATATCGAGAGTACCCCATTCGTATCCTCGATCAAGCCGAACGTACCACGCGACGTCATAATATCAAGTTTCTCAAGGTTCAATGGTCGCACCATTCTGAGGATGAAGCAACTTGGGAAAGGGAGGATCGTCTTCGACTCGAGTATCCCGCCTTCTTCCCGGAGGAACCCAAATCTCGGGACGAGATTCTTTTGAGTGGGGGTGAGTTGTCACATCCTAGTTAGTCATGCATTAGAGTGTTGCATCATGTTTACTCTTTCATCAGAAACTTGAAATGGGGATCTGTGAAACCCTCAGAATCATTTTGAAAATGACCCAAATAAAAATTTCTCCAAAAGGGTCCAAGAAAATGCTCATGTTGCTCTCTGAAAATATTGGACAGAGATAAAAATCAAACCAATATTTTTAGTGGCTCATGGACATTTATTTTGGGCATTTGGAATTAATGCATAAATATTTGCATTGGAAATATATTAATTATATATATTAATATATGCCCAAATATTATGCCATTTATAAAAGAGCTCTGGAATAATATATATAGCTCCTGCAAAAATTGGCATAACTTAAATAAATGATTTAATATATTTTTTAAATCAAAACAAATGTCAGAAATTAGAAAAACAGAAAATATATAACAGGAGGAGCTTACCTGGGCTCCTCCACTGTGCGGCCCAGCCAGCTGGCTGGCCCAGCCAGCAGCCGGCCCAGCCCACCTCCCTCCTCTGTCGTCTTCGTCCCGACAGAGGGAGGGGAGTGTGGCCGGCGCGCGCGCGCGCCACCGCGCCACGCCACCTCTCTCCCTGCCTGCCTGCCCTCCCCTCCTCGCCTCGATGCCCTGGACGACGCCACGCCTCCCCCCTGCTCTCTCTCACTCTCCCCCGGCTCTTCCTTCCTCTCCCTCGCTCTCTCTCTCACACGGCCGAACACCACCGTCGCCGCCGTTCGCCGTAGCAGCCATCTCCGGCCACCCCTCGCTCCCCCGACTAGCTCAGAAGCTCCGCCACGACCCCCTCTTCCTCCCCACCGCTCCACAGCTCCCCGGAAGCCCTGCATCGCCGCCACGTCGCCGTTCCCCTCTTCGGGCTCCGACCATCGTCGCCGTCGAATTCGTCGTCTCCGGCGCGTCCCCGAGCCCGCTTCGACGCCCACTGCAACCGCGGTGAGCTACGCCACCGTTTCCCCCTCTCCTCCCCTCGTTCCCCCACCGTAGCCTCCTCCCCACCACGGCCGAACCTCCGCCGTCGCCGAGCTCGCCGTCGACGCACTCCGGTGACCATTTGGTCACCCCGGCGAGTCCAACGAGTTCGCAAGACCCCGTAGAGCATCCCTAGCGCCTCGCTTCGCTCGACTTCGAGCTCCAACCCTGTTCCCGTGCACGACCGAACCCCGGCGGCCGCAGCCGAGCTCGCCGCCGTCGACTCCGGCCACCCCGACCCCAACGGACTCCGCCAAGAGCTGCGGGTTGTCCTCAGCTCCACTCCGGTGGTCTCCGCGGTCCATTTGGTGGCCGAAATGGCCAAAACCACTTCCGCCGCCGCGTCGGGCTCGCCGGCGGCTAAACGCCGGCAGCCGACTTTGACTTTGACCACGGGTGGGCCCTGGTTGACTCCCCTGAGTCAATGACAGGTGGGGCCCAGCCCTGTTAATTAAACAGGATTAGTTTTAATTAAATTTTAATTAAAATAATCACCCTGACATGCGGGACCCACTGTCAGGTTTGACCCAGACCTGTTCCGTTGACCTGCTGACGTCACACTGACGTCAGGCTGACGCAGTAATTGATTTTCTGGATTTAAATTAAATCAGGAAATTCCAGAATATTATTTAAACTTCAAAAATTCATAACTTTTATTCTGTAACTCCAAATTGGACAAATTATATATGAAAAATGATCAGAAAAATCCAATCTATCCATCTGTACTATTTTCATGCATGATCAAACAAGTTAAATTGATGTTTTAAGCAGAACAAGGAAAAGCACTTTAAAAGGCCATGTTTGAGTTTGAAATTTGAATCTTTGATTCAAATTTGTTCAAACCCTTCTGGTTTTAGTTGCATTAGCCCAACACACTCATATTGCCATGTTTCATGCATGCATCATATTGTTGCACATTGTTTGGTGATGCTTGTGTATCGATGTCCTTTGCGACAGGTTCTGCCCCGAGGAGTACCGTGATTACCCTAACGAAGAACCGTATCAGTGCATCGAACCATCAGGCAAGCAACCAACCATTTGATCATATCGATACAATCCCATGTTCTCGCTCCTGCTCTCTTTTACTGCATTAAGACAACGCGATTCAAACTGCTGTGTGCTACGGTAGTTGAACCCATTTCCTCTGCATGACCTGTCATTGCCACAGTAACTAGATGAAACCCACTAGCATGTGTAGGAGTTGATTGAGCCATATGTATGTGTTGTTCCTACCTTGCTATGCCTGCTATGCTTAGAGTCGTGTCAGGTCTGGTTCATCTGGGTGATGGGCTAGAGTGAAATGATTATGTCGGTAATGAGAGTGGTGTGGTGAACACGATTTGGTAAAGGTATCGATGAGAGGCCATGTAGGAGTACATGGTGGGTTGTTTCATTGAAGCCGACCTTAAGCACTGAGATCTGTATGTGTGATTTAAGAATCAGCTACTACCATGCATTGGGCCCGAAACCAATGGACCCTCTCGGCTTCTTATTCACCCTAGTTCTCCGTCCAGGAGTTGCAAGTAGTTTCTGGTGTTTGTAGCCTACTGGAGGCCGTGGACAGCGCTGACCGTAGGGGTGGGCTGTGATGCGGTAGGTACGTGGCCGGGTGTACCGAATACCCGTTAGGTATCTCGGGAACCCTGTTCACATCGTTCGGGGCCGTATGGGAAACCTCGGCCGGACTCCCTGCGGATGGAACCTGAATAGGCGATAAACCTGGACTGGAGGCTTAGGTGATTAGGTAGGTCGTGGCCGACACCCACGTTGGGCTTCCGCTTGAAGGTTGCCGAGTACATGTCGTGTAAACGACGGTAAGTGGTGAGAGCGTGTATGAAGAAGTACACCCCTGCAGGGTTAACATGATCTATTCGAATAGCCGCGTCCGCGGTAAAGGACTACTTGGTTGCCTATACAGTTCATAGACAAGTAAATGGAAACTACTAAAAGCCTCAAGATAAGTGTGAGTGCCGAGGATGGCTCTTCCGTAGGAAGACGGAGGTGGATCCTCGGTAGTGTATTGAAGTGGTGAGTAGTGGACTCGTGTGCGCAAAACCATTTCAAGTTGGAGTATCGTAGGATAGCCTAGCCAAGAGTCAAAGCTGGCTTGCTGCAATAACTCCACCAACCCTTCTTGATACTATGCATGTATGTAGGATCTGATGTAAGTCTTGCTGAGTACCTTTGTACTCATGTTGCTATAATCTACATTTTTACAGAAGACGCTGCAACCCCTTCTGATGGGTTCTATGTAGACGTTGACATCAACGAGTAGGCTAAAGACCCAGGTGGTGACCCTGAGCTTGTGATGGACCACGTAGTATAGCTAGGCTTTCCAAGCCTCTTTTATTTTACTAGTTGTCTGTACCCAGACAATGTACTTCCGCTGCTGGTTTGTATGACTGTATGACTTGTATGTTGGGTCGTGAGACCCGTACCTTTGTGTATGTTATGTATGGCTCCCTGAGCCTTAAATAAAGTACTTGTGTCGTAGAGTCATGTTGTGATGCTTCGTTGTATTTGCACATATCGAGCATATTGTGTGTATGATTGAAATGCTTGGTATGTGTGGGATCTGACTATCTAGTTGTTTATCTTTAGTAGCCTCTCTTACCGGGAAATGCCTCCTAGTGTTACCGCTGAGCCATGGTAGCTTGCTACTGCTCTGGAACACTTAGGCTGGCCGGCATGTGTCCTTCTTCGTTCCTGTGTCTGTCCCTTCGGGGAAATGTCAAGCTTTGAGTACCGGAGTCCAGTTAGCCCGCTACAGCCCGGTTTACCGGAGTCCTGCTAGCCCAGTGCTACAGCCCGGACCCATTTGCTGATGACCGACATGTTCGGAGCTGGGTCATGGATGCCTGTCCCTGTAAGTCTGTGCCACTTTGGGTTTAGGACTAGTCATGTCAGCCCGGGCTCTTTATCATATGGATGCTAGCGACATTATCATATACGTGAGCCAAAAGGCGAAAACGGTCCCGGGCAAAGGTAAGGCGACACCCGTGGGAATACCGTGCGTGAGGCCGCAAAGTGATATGAGGTGTTACCAGCTAGATCGATGTGACATCGAGTCGGGGTCCTGACACTGGGGAGCTGGACCAGTACAAGAAGTTATACCTCAGGTGGGCGAGATGTCGTTTAGGCGGGCATGCGGGATCTGCCCACACTACGGCAGCGAACAAGGGCGCGGAGGATCTTCGTCTGCGCCAGCGCCGACTCCGAGAGGACGGTGCGCATCAGCTTCCTCCGTCATCGACGGCGACAACGTCAACACTGCACCTCCTCACCTCCCGCAGCGGACAAGATTGGGCCGGATCTGTGACCACCGGTGAGGAGAGAGATAGAGTGGACACTGTCATCTTGTTTTGCTATGGAGAGGGTGAGAGAGCAAGGCGGGAGAAACTCTATCAAACAAGAGGCTATGATGGAGTAAAAAAATCTCTCCGTAGCAGTGGTTTTAAATAGAATACGTGCGTTCCCAGAAAAAAGAAATGAAAACTGGCGGACAATTTTTTAACGTACCAAGAAAGAAAACTCGATCAAAAACATGCCCCCGCTTCCAGGTCGCGAGAGTCATCGCGCACACACACATAGACATAGACATGCATACCCGTGTTTATGTAAAATTCCATTTCCATCTCCATCTCCATCTCCAATCATATTTGTCATATTGGCACATTATTTACGTTGTTAATTAATATACACAGCAATATTAACATACAACATCTCTTGTTTGCGGACGTCCGAACCGCTGCCACAGCCGGTCCTGACTAACCCGAACCCTCTTCATCACCCGCGCAAGCTTCCCACACGAAACGGTCAGTGCCGCATTCATGCCCGACCAGAGCGGACGTGACCTCTCACTGGCACCGGCATTGAAGCGGCACACCGGCCGAGAGAGCGTCGCCCGCGCCACTTCCGGGTGCACACGACTTCTCCGTGTTCAAAGGTCACAATAGCCGGCTACAACACGCATGTAAAAAGTTCTTAGGAGTCCGTGCTACAGCTAGCTATCCTCCCCCAACTCGTCAATCTCTTCCAGTAGTGCTAGTACTCCATGGCGCGATCCATCAACAAGCAGGCGGGAAAGTTATCGTATACTCGGTTTGCGGTGAGTGACATGCCGAACGACTGTGTGGGGTCGAGCTGTGGAGGAGGGTGAGACACAAACACGACAGACGTGATTTAAACGTTGGTTTTGCTGGATGGCGCGATCCAACGAAACAAAACGTTGGTTTCTCTCTGTTTCCATTTTTTCTCCAGAAAAACTGAAACTTTCCACTCCATTTTCATTCCTATTCCAAGGATGCCCCGCTACAACATTCCACCAAATACAAAGGAAAACTAACACGCATGCTTATGCATCTCAATGATTCACAAATTATAGCCAATATTTGCTTAACAACTAAAGAAAAAAGTTGTGAGAGTGTGTATGAAAGAAACACTATTGATCGGGTCACTACGACTTAAACCCTAAACCCTAAACATGATTTAATTTCCTGGCCAGGTATAACTCACCGAAGGAAGGACGGCTGGCACCCTCGGACCATACGATGCTTTTGTGCAGTTCCACTAAAATCGACCTGAGCATCCCCGATGGCAAAGATATTGAAGAAGTGTGATTAGAATAATAGTACTGGCACTAGTTCATGAGACATAAACTCATCACAAGTAGAAGTCGGTAGAAGTAGAGAAAGATCGACATGGAGATGGAGCTACGACAGTGGAGCAAGCCGGCTCCAAAAGGAAGATGGACTACATGGGACGTCGGGCAGTAGCTAGAAGGGCGGTTGGGATGCGGCATCGGCCCTGTCGGGGAAACTGATCCACGAACACCTATGGGACCGGCGGACCGAGCCCCTTTCGGTTCGGCGGGGGGCGGAGGTCGCACGAAGAGAAGATCGAGGCGAAGCACGCGAGCGGTTTACCCAGCTTCGGAGCTCTCCGGAGAGATAATACTCCTACTGCTGCTTGTCTGATTGTATTGAGTTCTTGCTCGGGCGCGCTGAGTGCTACAGCACACTCCAGCTGCTAACGGGACCGAGCGTGAGTGTTTTCTGGCTTCGAACCTTCCCAACCCCTCCCTACGTTGCGCATGGGCCTCCTTTTATATGCTCAAGGGGTCACCGACAGGTGGCAACGTAGACGAGGGTAAAAATGGAAAAGGACTTGCGGTTGGTACAGCTACCTGTACAGTGTTTCCTACCTAACCCTGATGGCAGGGGACAAAGGCATTAAATGCCCGTCTATGTCGCCCAAAACAGTGCAGAAAGGGACCGTCAGGGGCGCCACCGCTCGCCACGATGGCGATCTTGTCAGCGCCGCTTGCCACCGCGCACCGCTGGCTACACAGCCTCCCGCCACGCGCGCCTGGAAAGACCCCAGGGCGACACGTTGGTGGATGCGTTGGAGCGTAGGTATAGGGTGGTAGCGTGCCGCAGCAAGTGCCTTGCCGCTGTCATTGTCTTGTCGCGTCCTGTGGCTTGTCGCTCCCCGGGCCTTGCCGGGACGCATGGTGCATCGCGGCAAACTCCTTGAGATGCCTTGGTGGGCCTTCCCGGCAAGCTCCTCTTGCCGGGGCCTTGTCTCCTTGGCTTGGATACTTTGCTCTTAGGCCTTGGTTGGCCTTCCCGGCAAGCTCCTCTTGCCGGGGCCTTGTCTCCCTAGCTTAGATACTTTGTTCTTGAATGGCTCCACATGAACCGCGGAGGACCTTGGCGGTCACCCGGCAAGCCTTGTCGCGGGTGGCTGCAACTGCCCGTGCACAAGTTCGGGATACTAGGGTACCCCTACTCTAGTACACCGACAGGCCCATACCTCGGTGACCCCCGATTGGGACGCACCGACTGTGGTTTTCTCCCTCGCTGATGTCGACCGTGTCTAAGCAGAACATTGTTCCCTTCCCCCAGCTGCGGGATCATTCTCGTGGTTCTATGCTTGTGAAGAGAGCAACCTACGCAAGCAGGCTTGTAGCTTGGGCTCCTGCTAGTGTATATATAGTGGTTTTCTTTTTCTCTCCATATCAACCATTTTATATTGCGTACGTGTCATTGAAGAGTGAAATGATGGTTGCTTCTTCCGACTAACTTACTGTGTAATTTGACTGCTCCTTAGTGGCACCTACATGTACTCTGTTGGGGAACGTAGTAATTTCAAAAAAATTCCTACGCACACGCAAGATCATGGTGATGGCATAGCAACGAGAGGGGAGAGTGTTGTCCACATACCCTCGTAGACCGTAAGCGGAAGCGTTAGCACAATGCGGTTGATGTAGTCGTATGTCTTCACGATCCGACCGATCCAAGTACCGAACGTACGGCACCTCCGAGTTCAGCACACGTTCATCTCGATGACGATCCCCGGGCTCCGATCCAGCAAAGCTTCGGGGATGAGTTCCGTCAGCACGATGGCGTGCTGACGATGATGATGTTCTACCGGCGCAGGGCTTCGCCTAAACTCCGCGACGATATGACCGAGGTGGAATATGGTGGAGGGGGGCACCGCACACGGCTAAGGAATGATCCATAGATCAACTTGTGTGTCATGGGGTGCCCCCCTGCCCCCGTATATAAAGGAGCAAGGGGTGGGGGAGACCTTCCATGTAGAAGGAGTAGGAGAGAAGGAAAGGGAAGAGAGAAGGGAAGGAAGGAGGGGGTGCGGCCCCTCCCCGTAGTCCAATTCGGACTAGGCCTCGGGGGGGCGCGCGGCCTGCCCTAGGCAGCCCCTCTCTCTTTCCCGTATGGCCCAATAAGGCCCAATACTTCTCCCGGCGAATTCCCGTAACTCTCCGGTACTCTGAAAAATACCCGAATCACTCGGAACCTTTCCGAAGTCCGAATATAGTCGTCCAATATATCGATCTTTACATCTTGACAATTTCGAGACTCCTCGTCATGTCCCCGATCTCATCCGGGACTCCGAACTCCTTCGGTACATCAAAACTCATAAACTCATAATATAACTGTCATCGTAACGTTAATCGTCTGGACCCTACGGGTTCGAGAACTATGTAGACATGACCTAGAACTATTCCCGGTCAATAACCAATAGCGGAACCTGGATGCTCATATTGGCTCCTACATATTCTACGAAGATCTTTATCGGTCAAACCACATAACAACATACGTTGTTCCCTTTGTCATCGGTATGTTACTTGCCCGAGATTCGATCGTCGGTATCCAATACCTAGTTCAATCTAGTTACCGGCAAGTCTCTTTACTCGTTCCGTAATACATCATCCCACAACTAACTCATTAGTTGCAATGCTTGCAAGGCTTAAGTGATGTGTATTACCGAGAGGGCCCAGAGATACCTCTCCGACAATCGGAGTGACAAAACCTAATCTCGAAATATGCCAACCCAACATGTACCTTTGAAGACACCTGTAGTACTCCTTTATAATCACACAGTTACGTTGTGACGTTTGGTAGCACCCAAAGTGTTCCTCCGGTAAACGGGAGTTGCATAATCTCATAGTTACAGGAACATGTATAAGTCATGAAGAAAGCAATAGCAACATACTAAACGATCAAGTGCTAAGCTAACAGAATGGGTCAAGTCAATCACATCATTCTCCTAATGATGTGATCCCGTTAATCAAATGACAACTCTTTTGTCCATGGCTAGGAAACATAACCATCTTTGATAAACGAGCTAGTCAAGTAGAGGCATACTAGTGACACTATGTTTGTCTATGTATTCACACATGTATTATGTTTCCGGTTAATACAATTCTAGCATGAATAATAAACATTTATCATGATATAAGGAAATAAATAATAACTTTATTATTGCCTCTAGGGCATATTTCCTTCAGTCTCCCACTTGCACTAGAGTCAATAATCTAGTTCACATCAACATGTGATTCAACACCAATAGTTCACATCGTCATGTGACCAACACCCAAAGGGTTTCCTAGAGTCAATAATCTAGTTCACATCGCTATGTGATTAACACCCAAAGAGTATTAAGGTATGATCATGTTTTGCTCGTGAGAGAAGCTTACTCAACGGGTCTGTCATATTCAGAGCCGTATGTATTTTGCAAATATTCTATGTCTACAATGCTCTGCACGGAGCTACTATAGCTAATTGCTCCCACTTTCAATATGTATCCAGATTGAGACTTATAGTCATCTGGATCGGTGTAAAAGCTTGCACTGTTGTAACTCTTTACGACGGGCTCTTTCATCACCTCCATAATCGAGAAATATTTCTTTAGTCCTCACTAAGGATATTCTTGACCGCTGTCCAGTGATCTACTATTAGATCAAAATTGTATTCCTTCGCCAAACTCATAGCAAGGCATACGATAGGTCTGGTTTACAGCATAGCATACTTTATAGAACCTATGACTGAGGCATAGGGAATGACTTTTCATTCTATTTCTATCTTCTGCCGTGGTCGGGTTTTGAGTCTTACTCAATTTCACACCTTGCAGCACAGGCAAGAACTCTTTCTTTGACTGTTCCATTTTGAACTATTTCAAAATCTTGTCAAGGTATGTACTCATTGAAAATCATATCAAGCGTCTTGATCTATCTCAATAGATATTGATGCTTAATATGTAAGTAGCTTCACTGAGGTCTTTCTTTGAAAAACTCCTTTCAAACACTCCTTTATGCTTTCCAGAAAAATTCTACATTATTTCCGATCAACAATATGTCATTCACATATACTTATCAGAAAAGCTGTAGTGCTCCCACTCACTTTCTTGTAAATACAGGCTTCACCGCAAGTCTGTATAAAACTATATGCTTATATTCCAACTCTGAGATGCTTGCACTAGTCCATAGATGGATCGCTGGAGCTTGCACATTTTGTTAGCACCTTTAGGATTGACAAAACCTTCTGATTGTATCATATACAATTCTTCTTTAATAAATCCATTAAGGAATGTAGTTTTGACATCCATTTGCCAAATTTCATAAAATGTGGCAATTGCTAACATGATTCGGACAGGCTTTTAAGCATCGATACGAGTGAGAAAATCTCATTGTATTCAACACCTTGAACTTTGTCAAAAACCTTTTTCAACAAGTCTAGCTTTGTAGATAGTGACACTACTATCAGCATCTGTCTTCCTCTTGAAGATCCATTTATACAATATGGCTTGCCGATCATCAGGCAACTCCACCAAAGTCCACACTTTGTTCTCATACATGGATCCCATCTCAGATTTCATGGCCTCAAGCCATTTCGCGGAATCTGGGCTCATCATCGCTTCCTCATAGTTCGTAGGTTCATCATGGTCTAGTAACATGACTTCCAGAACATGATTACCGTACCACTCTGGTGCGGATCATACTCTGGAAAACCTACGAGATTTGGCAGCAACTTGATCCGAAGTTTCATGATCATCATCATTAACTTCCTCACTAATTGGTGTAGTAATCACTGGAACTGCTTTTTGTGATGAACTACTTTCCAATAGGGGAGAAGGTACAATTACCTCATTAAGTTCTACTTTCCTCCCACTCACTTCTTTTGAGAGAAACTTCTTCTCTAGAAAGGATCCATCTTAGCAACGAATAACTTGCCTTCAGATCTATGATAGAAGGTGTACCCAATAGTTTCCTTTGGGTATTATATGAAGACGCACTTCTCCGATTTGGGTTCGAGCTTATCAGGTTGAAAAACTTTTTAAGATAAGCATCGCAACTCCAAACTTCAAGAAACGACAGCTTAGGTTTACTGCTAAACCATAGTTCATACGGTGTCATCTCAACGGATTTAGATGGTGCCCTATTAAACGTGAATGCAGCTGTCTTAATGCATAACCTCAAAATGATAGTCGTAAACCAATAAGAGACATCATAGATCGCACCATATCTAGTAAAGTATGATTACGACGTTCGGACACACCATTACATTGTGGTGTTCCAGGTGGCCTGAGTTGCGAAACTATTTCACATTGTTTCAAATGAAGACCAAACTTGTAACTCAAATATTCGTCTCCACGATCAGATCATAGAAACTTTATTTTCTTGTTACGATGATTTTTCCACTTCACTCTGAAATTCTTTGAACTTTTCATCTATTTCAGACTTATGTTTCATCAAGTAGATATACTCATATCTGCTCAAATCATCTTGTGAAGGTCAGAAAATAACGATACCCGCCACGAGCATCAATGCTCATTGGACCGCATACATCGGCATGTATTATTTCCAATAAGTCACTAGCTCGTTCCATTGTTCCGGAGAACGGAGTTTTAGTCATCTTGCCCAAAAGGCACGGTTCACAAGCATCAAATGATTCATAACCAAGTGATTCCGAAAATCCATCTTTATGGAGTTTCTTCATGCGCTTTACACCGATATGACCCAAATGGCAGTGCCACAAATAAGTTGCACTATCATTATTAACTTTGCATCTTTTGGCATCAATATTATGATTATGTGTATCAATACTATCGAGATCCAGTAAACTATTTTCATTGGATGTATGACCATCGAAGGTTTTATTCATGTAAATAGAATAACAATTATTCTCGGCTTTAAATGAATAACCGTACCACAATGAATATGATCAAATCATATTCATGCTCAACGCAAACGCCAAATAACATTTATTTAGGTTCAACACTAATCTCGAAAGTGTAGGGAGAGTGTGATGATGATCATATCAATCTTGGAACCACTTCCAATACTCATCATCACTTCACCCTCAACTAGTCTCTGTTTATTCTGTAACTCCTTCTTCGAGTTACTAATCTTAGCAACCGAACAAGTATCAAATACTCAGAAGCTACTATAAACACTAGTAAGGTACACATCAATAACCTGTATATCAAATATATCCTTGTTCACTTTGCCATCCTTCTTATCCACCAAATATTCAGGGCATTTCCGCTTCCAGTGACCATTTCTTTTGTAGTAGAAGCACTTAGTTTCAGGCTTTGGTCCAGCTTTTGGCTTCTTCACGGGAGTGACAACTTGCTTGCCATTCTACTTGAAGTTCCCTTTTCTTTCCCTTTGCCCTTTTCTTGAAACTAGTGATCTTGTCAACCATCAACACTTGATGCTCTTTCTTGATTTCTACTTTCGTCGATTTCAACATCACGAAGAGCTTGGGAATCGTTTTCGTCATCCCTTGCATACTATAGTTCATCACGAAGTTCTACTAACTTGGTGATGGTGACTAGAGAATTCTGTCAATCACTATCTTATCTGGAAGATTAACTCCCACTTGATTCAAGCGATTGTAGTACCCAGACAATCTGAGCACTTGCTCACTAGTTGAGCGATTCTCCTCCAGCTTTTAGCTATAGAACTTGTTGGAGACTTCATATCTCTCAACTCGGGTATTTGCTTGAAATATTAACTTCAACTCTTGGAACATCTCATATGGTCCATGACGTTCAAAACGTCTTTGAAGTCCCGATTCTAAGCCGTTAAGCATGGTGCACTTAAACTATCAACTAGTCATCATATTGAGCTAGCCAAACGTTCATAACGTCTGCATCTGCTCCTGCAATAGGTCTGTCACCTAGCGGTGCATCAAGAACATAATTCTTCTATGAAGCAATGAGGATAAACCTCAGATCATGGATCCAATCCGCATCATTGCTACTAACATCTTTCAACATAGTTTTCTCTAGGAACACATATAAAAATAAACATATGAAAGCAACAACGCGAGCTATTGATCTACAACATAATTTGGAAAATACTACGAGGACTAAGTTCATGATAAATTAAAGTTCAATTAATCATATTACTTAAGAACTCCCACTTAGAAAGACATCCCTCTAATCTTCTAAGTGATCACGTGATCCAAGTCAACTAAACCATAACCGATCATCACGTGAGATGGAGTAGTTTTCAATGGTGAACATCACTATGTTAATCATATCTACTATATGATTCACGCTCGACCTTTCGGTCTCCGTGTTCGGAGGCCATATCTGCATACGCTAGGCTTGTCAAGTTTAACCTGAGTATTCTGCGTGTGCAAAACTGGCTTGCACCCGTTGTAGATGGACGTAGAGCTTATCACACCCGATCATCACGTGGTGTCTGGGCACGACGAACTTTGGCAACGGTGCATACTCAGGGAGAACACTTCTTGATAATTAGTGAGAGATCATCTTATAATGCTACCGTCAAACAAAACAGAATAAGATGTATAACAGATAAACATCATATGCAATCAAAATATGTGACATGATATGGCCATGATCATCTTGCGCCTTTGATTTCCATCTCCAAAGTACTGTCATGATCTCTATCATCACCGGCACGACACCATGATCTTCATCATCTTGATCTATATCAATGTGTCGTCACATGGTCGTCTCACCAACTATTGCTCTTGCAACTATTGCTATCGCATAGCGATAAAGTAAAGCAATTATTTGGCACTTGCATCTTATGCAACAAAGAGACAACCATAGAGCTTCTGCCGGTTGCCGATAACTTCAACAAAACATGATCATCTCATACAACAACTTATATCTCATCACGTCTTGACCATATCACATCACAACATGCCCTGCAAAAACAAGTTAGACGTCCTCTACTTTGTTATTGCAAGTTTTACGTGGCTGCTACGGGCTGAGCAAGAACCGTTCTTACCTACGCATCAAAACCACAACGATAGTTCGTCAAGTTGGTGCTGTTTTAACCTTCTCAAGGACCGGGTGTAGCCACACTCGGTTCAACTAAAGTGAGAGAGACAGACACCCGCCAGCCACCTTTAAGCAAGAGTGCTCGTAACGGTGAAACCAGTCTCGCGTAAGCGTACGCGTAATGTCGGTCCGGGCCGCTTCATCTCGCAATACCGCCGAACCAAAGTATGACATGCTGGTAAGCAGTATGACTTGTATCGCCCACAACTCACTTGTGTTCTACTCGTGCATATGACATCTACGCATAAAACCTAGGCTCGGATGCCACTGTTGGTGAACGTAGTAATTTCAAAAAAATTCCTACGCACACGCAAGATCATGGTGATGGCATAGCAACGAGAGGGGAGAGTGTTGTCCACGTACCCTCGTAGACCGTAAGCGGAAGCATTAGCACAACGCGGTTGATGTAGTCGTACGTCTTCACGATCCGACCGATCCAAGTACCGAACGTACGGCACCTCCGAGTTCAGCACACGTTCAGCTCGATGACGATCCCTAGGCTCCGATCCAGCAAAGCTTCGGGGATGAGTTCCGTCAGCACGACGGCGTGCTGACGATGATGATGTTCTATCGGCGCAGGGCTTCGCCTAAACTCCGCAACGATATGATCGAGGTGGAATATGGTGGAGGGGGGCACCGCACACGGCTAAGGAACGATCTGTAGATCAACTTGTGTGTCATGGGGTGCCCCCCTGCCCCCGTATATAAAGGAGCAAGGGGGAGGGGGCGGCCGGCCAAGGGAGGGCGCGCCAGGGAGGAGTCCTACTCCCACCGGAAGTAGGACTCCCTCCTTTCCTAGTCCAACTAGGAGACCTTCCATGTAGTAGGAGTAGGAGAGAAGGAAAGGGAAGAGAGAAGGGAAGGAAGGAGGGGGTGCGGCCCCTCCCCTAGTCCAATTCGGACTAGGCCTTGGGGGGCGCGTGGCCTGCCCTAGGCAGCCCCTCTCTCTTTCCCGTATGGCCCAATAAGGCCCAATACTTCTCCCGGCGAATTCCCGTAACTCTCCGGTACTCCGAAAAATACCCGAATCACTCGGAACCTTTCCGAAGTCCGAATATAGTCGTCCAATATATCGATCTTTACGTCTCGACCATTTCGAGACTCCTCATCATGTCCCCGATCTCATCCGGGACTCCGAACTCCTTCGGTACATCAAAACTCATAAACTCATAATATAACTATCATCGTAACGTTAATCGTGCGGACCCTACGGGTTCGAGAACTATGTAGACATGACCTAGAACTATTCTCGGTCAATAACCAATAGCGGAACCTGGATGCCCATATTGGCTCCTACATATTCTACGAAGATCTTTATCGGTCAAACCGCATAACAACATACGTTGTTCCCTTTGTCACCGGTATGTTACTTGCCCGAGATTCGATCGTCGGTATCCAATACCTAGTTCAATCTCGTTACCGGCAAGTCTCTTTACTCATTCCGTAATACATCATCCCACAATTAACTCATTAGTTGCAATGCTTGCAAGGCTTAAGTGATGTGTATTACCGAGAGGGCCCGGAGATACCTCTCCGACAATCGGAGTGACAAAACCTAATCTCGAAATACGCCAACCCAACATGTACCTTTAGAGACACCTGTAGTACTCCTTTATAATCACCCAGTTACGTTGTGACGTTTGGTAGCACCCAAAGCGTTCCTCCGGTAAACGGGAGTTCCATAATCTCATAGTTACAGGAACATGTATAAGTCATGAAGAAAGCAATAGCAACATACTAAACGATCAAGTGTTAAGTTAACGGAATGGGTCAAGTCAATCACATCATTCTCCTAATGATGTGATCCCATTAATCAAATGACAACTCTTTTGTCCATGGCTAGGAAACATAACCATCTTTGATAAACGAGCTAGTTAACTAGAGGCATACTAGTGACACTATGTTTGTCTATGTATTCACACATGTATTATGTTTCCGGTTAATACAATTCTAGCATGAATAATAAACATTTATCATGATATAAGGAAATAAATAATAACTTTATTATTGCCTCTAGGGCATATTTCCTTCAGTCTCCCACTTGCACTAGAGTCAATAATCTAGTTCACATCATCATGTGATTCAACACCAATAGTTCACATCGTCATGTGACCAACACCCAAAGGGTTTACTAGAGTCAATAATCTAGTTCACATCACTATGTGATTAACACCCAAAGAGTACTAAGGTATGATCATGTTTTGCTCATGAGAGAAGCTTAGTCAACGGGTCTGTCATATTCTGAGCCGTATGTATTTTGCAAATATTCTATGTCTACAATGCTCTGCACGGAGCTACTATAGCTAATTGCTCCCACTTTCAATATGTATCCAGATTGAGACTTATAGTCATCTGGATCGGTGTAAAAGCTTGCACTGTTGTAACTCTTTCCGACGGGCTCTTTTATCACCTACATAATCGAGAAATATTTCTTTAGTCCTCACTAAGGATATTCTTGACCGCTGTCCAGTGATCTACTATTAGGTCAAAATTGTATTCCTTTGCCAAACTCATAGCAAGGCATACAATAGGTCTGGTTTACAGCATAGCATACTTTATAGAACCTATCACTGAGGCACAGGGAATGACTTTTCATTCTCTTTCTATCTTTTGCCGTGGTCGGGTTTTGAGTCTTACTCAATTTCACACCTTGCAGCACAGGCAAGAACTCTTTCTTTGACTGTTCCATTTTGAACTATTTCAAAATCTTGTCAAGGTATGTACTCATTGAAAATCATATCAAGCGTCTTGATCTATCTCAATAGATATTGATGCTTAATATGTAAGCAGCTTCACTGAGGTCTTTCTTTGAAAAACTCCTTTCAAACACTCCTTTATGCTTTCCAGAAAAATTCTACATTATTTCCGATCAACAATATGTCATTCACATATACTTATCAGAAAAGCTGTAGTGCTCCCACTCACTTTCTTGTAAATACAGGCTTCACCGCAAGTCTGTATAAAACTATATGCTTATATTCCAACTCTGAGATGCTTGCACTAGTCCATAGATGGATCGCTGGAGCTTGCACATTTTGTTAGCACCTTTAGGATTGACAAAACCTTCTGATTGTATCATATACAATTCTTCTTTAATAAATCCATTAAGGAATGTAGTTTTGACATCCATTTGCCAAATTTCATAAAATGTGGCAATTGCTAACATGATTCGGACAGACTTTTAAGCATCGATACGAGTGAGAAAATCTCATTGTATTCAACACCTTGAACTTTGTCAAAAACCTTTTTCGACAAGTCTAGCTTTGTAGATAGTGACACTACTATCAGCATCTGTCTTCCTCTTGAATATCCATTTATACAATATGGCTTGCCGATCATCGGGCAACTCCACCAAAGTCCACACTTTGTTCTCATACATGGATCCCATCTCAGATTTCATGGCCTCAAGCCATTTTGCGGAATCTGGGCTCATCATCGCTTCCTCATAGTTCGTAGGTTCATCATGGTCTAGTAACATGATTACCGTACCACTCTGGTGCGGATCTTACTCTGGAAAACCTACGAGATTTGGCAGCAACTTGATCTGAAGTTTCATGATCATCATCATTAACTTCCTCACTAATTGGTGTAGTAATCACTGGAACTGATTTCTGTGATGAACTACTTTCCAATAGGGGAGAAGGTACAATTACCTCATCAAGTTCTACTTTCCTCCCACTCACTTCTTTCGAGAGAAACTTCTTCTCTAGAAAGGATCCATCTTAGCAACGAATAACTTGCCTTCAGATCTGTGATAGAAGGTGTACCTAATAGTTTCCTTTGGGTATTATATGAAGACGCACTTCTCCGATTTGGGTTCGAGCTTATCAGGTTGAAAAACTTTTTAAGATAAGCATCGCAACTCCAAACTTTAAGAGACGACAGCTTAGGTTTACTGCTAAACCATAGTTCATACGGTGTCATCTCAACGGATTTAGATAGTGCCCTATTAAACATGAATGCAGCTGTCTTAATGCATAACCTCAAAATGATAGTGGTAAAGCAATAAGAGACATCATAGATCGCACCATATCTAGTAAAGTACGATTACAACGTTCGGACACACCATTACATTGTGGTGTTCCAGGTGGCCTGAGTTGCGAAACTATTTCACATTGTTTCAAATGAAGACCAAACTTGTAACTCAAATATTCGTCTCCACGATCAGATCATAGAAACTTTATTTTCTTGTTACGATGATTTTTCCACTTCACTCTGAAATTCTTTGAACTTTTCATCTATTTCAGACTTATGTTTCATCAAGTAGATATACTCATATCTGCTCAAATCATCTTGTGAAGGTCAGAAAATAACGATACCCGCCACGAGCATCAACGCTCATTGGACCACATACATCGGCATGTATTATTTCCAATAAGTGACTAGCTCGTTCCATTGTTCCGGAGAACGGAGTTTTAGTCATCTTGCCCAAAAGGCATGGTTCGCAAGCATCAAATGATTCATAACCAAGTGATTCCAAAAATCCATCTTTATGGAGTTTCTTCATGCGCTTTACACCGATATGACCCAAACGGCAGTGCCACAAATAAGTTGCACTATCATTATTAACTTTGCATCTTTTGGCATCAATATTATGATTATGTGTATCAATACTATCGAGATCCAATAAACTATTTTCATTGGATGTATGACCATCGAAGGTTTTATTCATGTAAATAGAATAACAATTATTCTTGGCTTTAAATGAATAACCGTACCACAATGAATATGATCAAATCATATTCATGCTCAACGCAAACGCCAAATAACATTTATTTAGGTTCAACACTAATCTCGAAAGTGTAGGGAGAGTGTGATGATGATCATATCAATCTTGGAACCACTTCCAATACTCATCGTCACTTCACCCTCAACTAGTCTTTGTTTATTCTGTAACTCCTGCTTCGAGTTACTAATCTTAGCAACCGAACAAGTATCAAATACTCAGAAGCTACTATAAACACTAGTAAGGTACACATCAATAACCTGTATATCAAATATATCCTTGTTCACTTTGCCATCCTTCTTATCCACCAAATATTCAGGGCATTTCCGCTTCCAGTGACCATTTCTTTTGTAGTAGAAGCACTTAGTTTCAGGCTTTGGTCCAGCTTTGGGCTTCTTCACGGGAGTGACAACTTGCTTTCCATTCTACTTGAAGTTCCCTTTTCTTTCCCTTTGCCCTTTTCTTGAAACTAGTAATCTTGTCAACCATCAACACTTGATGCTCTTTCTTGATTTCTACTTTCGTCGATTTCAACATCACGAAGAGCTTGGGAATCGTTTTCGTCATCCCTTGCATACTATAGTTCATCACGAAGTTCTACTAACTTGGTGATGGTGACTAGAGAATTCTGTCAATCACTATCTTATCTGGAAGATTAACTCCCACTTGATTCAAGCGATTGTAGTACCCAGACAATCTGAGCACTTGCTCACTAGTTGAGCGATTCTCCTCCATCTTTTAGCTATAGAACTTGTTGGAGAATTCATATCTCTCAACTCGGGTATTTGCTTGAAATATTAACTTCAACTGCTGGAACATCTCATATGGTCCATGACGTTCAAAACGTCTTTGAAGTCCCGATTCTAAGCCGTTAAGCATGGTGCACTTAAACTATCAAGTAGTCATCATATTGAGCTAGCCAAACGTTCATAACGTCTGCATCTGCTCCTGCAATAGGTCTGTCACCTAGCGGTGCATCAAGAACATAATTCTTCTGTGCAGCAATGAGGATAAACCTCAGATCACGGATCCAATCCGCATCATTGCTACTAACATCTTTCAACATAGTTTTCTCTAGGAACACATATAAAAATAAACATATGAAAGCAACAACGCGAGCTATTCATCTACAACATAATTTGCAAAATACTACCAGGACTAAGTTCATGATAAATTAAAGTTCAATTAATCAAATTACTTAAGAACTCCCACTTAGAAAGACATCCCTCTAATCTTCTAAGTGATCACGTGATCCAAATCAACTAAACCATAACCGATCATCACGTGAGATGGAGTAGTTTTCAGTGGTGAACATCACTATGTTGATCATATCTACTATATGATTCACGCTCGACCTTTCGGTCTCCATGTTCCGAGGCCATATCTGCATATGCTAGGCTCATCAAGTTTAACCTGAGTATTCCGCGTGTGCAAAACTGGCTTGCACCCGTTGTAGATGGACGTAGAGCTTATCACACCCGATCATCACGTGGTGTCTGGGCACGATGAACTTTGGCAACAGTGCATACTCAGGGAGAACACTTCTTGATAATTAGTGAGAGATCATCTTATAATGCTACCGTCAAACAAAACAGAATAAGATGTATAACAGATAAACATCATATGCAATCAAAATATGTGACATGATATGGCCATGATCATCTTGCGCCTTTGATTTCCATCTCCAAAGTACTGTCATGATCTCTATCATCACCGTCACGACACCATGATCTTCGTCATCTTGATCTATATAAATGTGTCGTCACATGGTCGTCTCGCCAACTATTGCTCTTGGAACTATTGCTATCGCATAGCGATAAAGTAAAACAATTATTTGGCACCTGCATCTTATGCAACAAAGAGACAACCATAGAGCTTCTGCTGGTTGCCGATAACTTCAACAAAACATGATCATCTCATACAACAACTTATATCTCATCACGTCTTGACCATATCACATCACAATATGCCCTGCAAAAACAAGTTAGACGTCCTCTACTTTGTTGTTGCAAGTTTTACGTGGCTGCTACGGGCTGAGCAAGAACCGTTCTTACCTACGCATCAAAACCACAACGATAGTTCGTCAAGTTGGTGCTGTTTTAACCTTCTCAAGGACCGGGCGTAGCCACACTTGGTTCAACTAAAGTGAGAGAGACAGACACCCGCCAGCCACCTTTAAGCATGAGTGCTCGTAACGGTGAAACCAGTCTCGCGTAAGCGTACGCGTAATGTCGGTCCAGGACGCTTCATCTCACAATACCGTCGAACCAAAGTATGACATGCTGGTAAGCAGTATGACTTGTATCGCCCACAACTCACTTGTGTTCTACTCGTGCATATGACATCTACGCATAAAACCTAGGCTCGGATGCCACTGTTGGGGAACGTAGTAATTTCAAAAAAATTCCTACGCACACGCAAGATAATGGTGATGGCATAGCAACGAGAGGGGAGAGTGTTGTCCACGTACCCTCGTAGACCGTAAGCGGAAGCGTTAGCACAACACGGTTGATGTAGTCGTATGTCTTCACAATCCGACCGATCCAAGTACCGAACGTACGGCACCTCCGAGTTCAGCACACGTTCAGCTCGATGACGATCCCCGGGCTCCGATCCAGCAAAGCTTCGGGGATGAGTTCCGTCAGCACGACGGCGTGCTGACGATGATGATGTTCTACTGGCGCAGGGCTTCGCCTAAACTCCGCGACGATATGACCGAGGTGGAATATGGTGGAGGGGGGCACCGCACACGGCTAAGGAACGATCCGTAGATCAACTTGTGTGTCATGGGGTGCCCCCCTGCCCCCGTATATAAAGGAGCAAGGGGGAGAGGGCGGCCGGCCAAGGGAGGGCGAGCCAGGGAGGAGTCCTACTCCCACAGGGAGTAGGACTCCCTCCTTTCCTAGTCCTACTAGGAGACCTTCCATGTAGTAGGAGTAGGAGAGAAGGAAAGGGAAGAGAGAAGGGAAGGAAGGAGGGGGTGCGGCCCCTCCCCCTAGTCCAATTCGGACTAGGCCTTGGGGGGGGCCCTCGGCCTGCCCTAGACAGCCCCTCTCTCTTTCCCGTATGGCCAATAAGGCCCAATACTTCTCCCGGCGAATTCCCGTAACTCTCCGGTACTCCGAAAAATACCCGAATCACTCGGAACCTTTCCGAAGTCCGAATATAGTCGTCCAATATATCGATCTTTACGTCTCGACCATTTCGAGACTCCTCGTCATGTCCCCGATCTCATCCGGCACTCCGAACTCCTTCGGTACATCAAAACTCATAAACTCATAATATAACTGTCATCGTAACGTTAATCGTGCGGATCCTACGGGTTCGACAACTATGTAGACATGACCTAGAACTATTCTCGGTCAATAACCAATAGCGGAACCTGGATGCCCATATTGGCTCCTGCATATTCTACAAAGATCTTTATCGGTCAAACCGCATAACAACATACGTTGTTCCCTTTATTATCGGTATGTTACTTGCCTGAGATTCGATCGTCGGTATCCAATACCTAGTTCAATCTCATTACCGGCAAGTCTATTTACTCGTTCCATAATACATCATCCCACAACTAACTCATTAGTTGCAATGCTTGCAAGGCTTAAGTGATGTGTATTACCGAGAGGGCCCAGAGATACCTCTCCGACAATCGGAGTGACAAAACCTAATCTCGAAATACGCCAACCCAACATGTACCTTTGGAGACACCTGTAGTACTCCTTTATAATCACCCAGTTACGTTGTGACGTTTGGTAGCACCCAAAGTGTTCCTCCGGTAAACGGGAGTTGCATAATCTCATAGTTACAGGAACATGTATAAGTCATGAAGAAAGCAATAGCAACATACTAAACGATCAAGTGTTAAGCTAACGGAATGGTCAAGTCAATCACATCATTCTCCTAATGATGTGATCCCGTTAATCAAATGACAACTCTTTTGTCCATGGCTAGGAAACATAACCATCTTGGATAAACGAGCTAGTCAAGTAGAGGCATACTAGTGACACTACGTTTGTCTATGTATTCACACATGTATTATGTTTCTGGTTAATACAATTCTAGCATGAATAATAAACATTTATCATGATATAAGGAAATAAATAATAACTTTATTATTGCCTCTAGGGCATATTTCCTTCATACTCCCCCTACGTGTATGCAATAATCACACATACACATGGATGCAAAAATGCATGCATGTTTGAGCACACGACGTAACACACACGGTCACGCTCAAGTGCTCAACCTACACGTGCATGCACACCCATACTCAGTCAGTGTGAGCTAGTGACCATATAAACACCGAAAAATATATATTGAGCGCAATGAGCATATTATGAAGTCCACTGACCGTATTTTTACAAATATACATTGATAGACAGTGTATTTATTTCATTTGAAATTAAGCCATATTAACCGGAGAGGTGGCAGTATGGACTAGCATTACTTTGCTATGTCCCGTCAAATTACCGAACGAGGAGAAGGTTGTAGGACGGGAGAAGCTTGCGCGCGGTGGCTCACAGGACAAGGAGAAACTTTTGACTAATGCAAGCTCTCCCTCGCTCAGGCGGTGGACGTGCAATAGTTAATTTGGTGTTAGATTGCCAGAAGCATACACTATACTACTAGTGCTATTATTGTTTGACTTCCCGAATAGGTGAACAGCCAAGCGAAAAGTTTACTAGTAGTACTAGTACTACTACTATAGTCTATAGAGGTATGTACTATACTAGTACTAGGAACTGGATGGAGGAGCGTCTACACTCTTACTATAATTTTAAAATGTGATAAAGCAATCTTCAACACATTTGGTTCTCTTCAAGGGTTCTCGCATGTGATAATGGAAGTTGATTGCATGGAACACTCGCCACAATTCTCGCTTAATTCTAGCTCATATCCTATTACAAATAGGAGCGCTCGGTAATATTTCTTTTTTTTGTTATTCAGCATGTAAACAGGTCAGCAAACCTTGCGGCACATCTTCGTGCGAACCGTGCTTGCTACACTTTGAATGTGGCCAAGAGCTGGCTTGATGAAACACCTCGTTTCCTACTTCTTTTTTTGCAGGGTAGCTCGCTTCCTAGTGACCAGTGTCTTGGCTGATCGTCCTAAGAATGCTTATATATGAATAAAGCTCTCTCATTTACTCGCAAAAAAGATTAAGCCATATTAACCGAAAAGGAGGGAGTATGGACTAGCACTACTTTTTGGTGTGTCCCGTCAACTCGCAGAACAGGGAGAAGCTTGCAGGACAAGGTGAAGCTCGCTTACGCCTTTTGACTAATGAAACCTACCCTTGGTGGACATGCATCAGTCCATTTGGTGTCAGATTGTCAGAGGAATACACTGTAATACCCAACATGTGGAGTAGCATCATTGTTCGACTTCACGAAGAGGCAAAGAGCCAAGCGCAGTAGTACGAGTAGTACTACTACTAGAACCGCATGGTGGGGCATCTGTACTCTTATTTTTTTATCTCTGATAAAGTACACGTTTATTCCGGAGAAGGGCAGAAAACGGCAGCCCAACCTATAATGATGATATCGATCAACCAACCATGCTCGAATATATCTTGGCCTCCGTGCAAGCCCGTCTGTGTGTTCTCGCTCCTCGTCTCTCTCTCAAGGAACGGCGGGTTGGCTCTTTGCCATCAATTGAGATCGGTTTGCTCACACTCCTGTCCCACATGTCAGTGATATGCCAAGAGGAGGTGCGTTGACCGACTGGCCATACGCGTACTTGGTTTTGCACCTTCATACCACTCCTACCTCCGTCATAGTTTACAAGATACGCTTCATTATCATGCATTTCTCTCAATGCATTTCCACCACCAGAGAGACTTTAGATGCGTTTGGTTTAATGCTCAATTAATTAGGGCATGGTAACCGCAATCAAGTCCACAATTTTCTCTCGATGTACTCCCTCCTTTCCGGTTTATAGGGCTTATCTCAAAATTTTAGTTTTTCCATTTTAAGGCTCAATTTGGTAGTTTTCCATCACATGTTCAGATTCCAAGGTGCATTAAATCATTGCATGCAAGTATTAAGAGAAAATTTACCAATGCATGTACTTTATGCATGCATGCATTGCAATTAATGCATTGATAAACATAATTTTTTGAGGAAAACAAGAGCATTAATTAGGTGCTTTTGCAAAACTACAAAAAGTATTCCACCACTCGCCATCTACCTTGATTGCTGAGATTTTTGAATTGAGCACTATAAACCGGAAAGAAGGGAACACTACTACGGAGTGAAGTAAGTGCATGTATGTGTGTACCCGGGGTGGAAGCACTGCATGCATGTGTGTACGCATTATTCCCTCTAGTAATAGACGTCGTGCTATAACTACAAATGCTATTTTTCAGGCCGATCGCTAGTCGCCTTGGTCCCATAGATTTTTTTTCTTTTTTCTGGAGCGCGCTCTATAAACAGTTATGGATGGAGTAGTATGAGCGGATTCAAAGAAGAGCGTATTGATGGTTTCTTCTTCCGAGCAACTTACAGTGGGAAAGGTGGGGCTTATGATTTGACTGCTCATTACTCACTATTAATGCGGCGCAACGATCGGCCTGAGTCTCCCATGCGGTTGTGCACTACCCCCTCGGATCTTAAATATACTCCGGAGTATTTGTCTTTCAAGAGATTTCAACGAGTGACTACTCAAATATTTGTCTTTTTTAGAGATTCAAATGGACTACTACATACGGATGTATATAGACATATTTTAGAGTGTAGATTCACTCATTTTGCTCTGTATGTAGTCACTTGTTGAAATCTCTAGAAACATGAATAGAGTATTTAGGAATGGAGGGAGTACACATATGAAGCAAAATGAGTGAATCTACACTCTAAAATATGCCCATTTGAAATTTGTAAAGAGACAAATATTTAGGAACGAAGGAGTATAATTTTGTGCATGGCACATGGACCCGGATGCTGAAGAGGATTCTGGCAATGCTATCATGCTTCCATCATTTGTTAACATAATTGACGTACTATATAAATAATTTTCTAGTGACATGAAATTGTACAATGGTGTGAGCTTTCAGCTTTTGTTTCATGTGTCTTGCCATCGATGCTCTTTCGGAAACAATAAAAAACTAACTTCCTTGCTAATGCATGTCAATTATTAGAAGATCAGAGAGTAATATTTACATCACAACTGACGGCAAAGTTGTGAGAAGGTGTTAAATTAAAATTGATCCATGCTTTCATTGGCAACAACGTCCCCCCATCTCTTTCTAAATCAACAAGGCATGTTGGGAAAAAAGTAGCTATCTGGAGCATGCAATATTCTGATCATTTTGTGCAGTTCCACTAAAATAGAGCTGAGCATCCTTGTTCCGAAGATATTAAGTGTGATTACGATAATAGAGGACTGCTGATGAAACAATAAACACACAAATAGAAGTCGATCACCTTTGCAGTCTCTCTTAAGACTAACTAGTCGGAGAAGATTAGGCTCGGAGTTGGATGATGAGGATAGAGCAAAACCAATCTCCCTTTGTGCAGTCGCACTGAAATGTAGAGACGTTGCCCGTGTGACATTTTAGTACAACTGCACAAAACACTCTTAAGAAAAAAGTGATTTGTGCAATTCACCAAAAGTTCACAATAGCAACAAGGTGAAATGGCTAGCCCTGTTTGCAAAAAAGAGGTAGAAAGGAAACAATTACTAGCTAATAACAGTTGATGACACATGCGCTGACAAAAAAGAAGCATATTCCTTGTCCTAAGGGAAGATAACAACACGGTTGTGTTTGTCTAAAACGGTGTGAGGACGAGATTGCAATATGGAAAGTACGCCAGACAAGCTACGTTTTGGGCAAAGAACTATGGAAGATCCACATGCAGCAACGTGGGAAGACGGGCAGTGGAGCAAGGCCGGAGGGGATACCTGGACATCATCGGGATGTAACTAGGTGAGCGGCGGCGGGCGGAATCTGCCCATACTACGGCAGCGAGCAGGTGGCGTAGGCCCTTCTGCGCCGGAGCTTGGTCAGAGAGAACGACGTGTACTATAGATCGGGACGTGCTGCCTCAACATCGTAGAACGGAGAAACGATGCACTTCCTCCCATTCCCCCGGTGGACGGGATGCAGCCGGATCAGTGACCAATGGTGAGAGAGAGAGAGGCCACCGCACTCCCTTTCCCCTGACGAACGGGATGCGGCCGGATCAGTGACCAACGGTGAGAGAGAGAGAGGCCACCGCAGCCTTGTGTGAGATACTCTGAAGAGCGACAAACCAGGCAGGCAGGCTCCATTGTATATAGTGGAGCGGACTACCTTTTTCTCCATAAAAATCATTTTATATTCTGTGTGCGTGCTATTGAGCACTATAACATTATTTAAAAATAATGCGGCAACGCGTCAAGTCGAACTTTGCTTCGTGCACGCGTGGTACACGACCTCCCTAGGTAAACAACTGCTACATGCATTCAAATTAGCACGTGGGCTGCCATTTCGTAAAGAAATGAGCTCCACCGTGTACCCGCACGGGTGTGGCTGGGCACGAAGCGTGAGTATGTGCACAGTGCACCTATTCTCTTCTTGTATATGTACACCACCTACGTGGGGTTGTGTGGGAGAGATACAAACCTAGAGAGATATAGTGTGTGGGTTCGTGAGAGTTTTTTTGGAGGGGGGGTCAATCAAAAAATGTAACAAATGCAATGTGTGTGAAATAGAGTCCTGGATATAACATATATATAGAGGGGGCGGTCCACGAGAAGAGAGTGGAGGTATCGTCGGCTTGAGGTGTCCATAGAATCGAAGAGAGGGATGATGTGTGTGTGTGTGTGTGCGCGCGCGATCAATAAAGAGTGCCATCGAATTTGTGTGCGCCCACATCAAAGATATAGAGTGGCTGGCCTACTGGAACATGAGAGGGGATATGTGCAGTTTGTCTCTGTGGCATGGATACCTACCTGCCGCGCTCGACTATCGGTGTGTGGTGGTGGATGAGGGAGGCCCAATTAACTATAGATGTACAATGGCTGGTATATGTGTGGAGGAGGAGAGAGCCTACCTCATGTATTAAGGGGATCGATCTGCCTCATGTATTAAGGGAGATCAATCAGCATCCATGCATATGTGCAGGAGAGGAATAAGGTTGGGAGAGAGACAAAGCTAGAGTGTTGGAGGGGGTGGTAGTGGAGTTGCTTCTAACTAATGGTGGGATAGGCTTGCTAGGCAAACGGAGGGCATGCCCGCAATATCAATAAGAGAGGAGATGGCTGCTTGTTGTTGTCTGTGCACGTGCGTGTGAGAGACGGGTCAGGAGACATGCATGAATGATGAGGGGGGACGATATGGCTGCGGTAAGCACACGTAACTACATAGGTAGATCAATCTCCCTTTGTTAGAGAAAGGAGAGACATAACTTGTGAGGTACATTGATCGATGGGGGGATAGTTAAAGTCGATCTAGGTATATGTTGGGAGATTGGTCGATATACATGCATGTGTGTGTTAGAAGCAAATGAGGCACGAGGAGAAGGATAGAGAGAGAGAGGGATGCATCTAGGCGGTGGTACGAGAGGCATACTATATCGAGGGGGGAGGAGTGTGCGAGTATGAGATCGACGAAAAGAGTGGTGTGAGTGAGGCATGGATGGTGACAAGAGATGAGGAGAAGCTGGTGTTTGTGCTAGGCACACTTGGCTAGAGAGGCATATCGATCGATGTGTGCCGTAAAGAAGGAGATGGGGGCCTACACACACCATGGGTGAACGACCTAAAGTGAAAAGACGAATTTGCGCGATGGAGCTAGAGAATGCTGAGGGAGGGTGAGAGGGATGCGGGCTTGTGCATGCACGAGAGAAAGTTAGCGCTAGCTACAAAGATAAGGAGATTGTGTGGGTGTAAAATACGAATAGAGATCGTACTTCATTATAAAAAGCGAATTCGGATATTTGAAGAATTTATCATAGTGTTTTAAACCGACGCATGTGTGAATATATATAACGGTGATACACATGGTGTGGTTATGAACATGTTATACTACATATAATATATTTTATCTCTACTCTTATAAAAGATGGAGTTGTTGATGATGGTGTGCCTGCCATCCTGCAATATAGGCCATCCAATTTATATCTGACGGATAGGAAGGAAAGTATGGCAAGTTCGAAAAAAGATACCCACAGCCCTCTCCATATTTGCAAATTAGGCCCCTTGATCATGTTGATGTTCTGTGGAACACATGGGCATCTTGCTAGTACTACGTGTAATACATAGAACATTGATTATAATTTGGGCTAATGTGTGGCTTTTGCAGCTCAGGGCTAAATACTTGTCATAATGTAGGGGGCGGGGCACTATACTTTGTGCGATAAACACGGTGTACGTGTGTCGGGGGTTGGATACGACATATGCCAAAGGATGGCTTATCATGGTGGGAGCGAGTAGAACGTCGCCGGTGCCTGGAAGCGGGATGAGGCGAAGACATGCACGCCGGGGGAACTTACCCAGCTTCAGGGCTCTCCTAGGAGATAACAACCCTACTGCTGCTCTGCGGGGTCTCTGCATGATCACTCAAGCAAGGTGACTACAATGGTGCTCCTAGAGCTGTTTCGGGAGGCAGGAGAGGGCAAGGCTAGCTCTCTCCTCCCGTGCTATCTGGTCTATCTCTATTCAGGTCCAAACCCTTTGCATGGGTGCCCCGGGGGGTTTATATAGGCCTACCCCCCGGGGGTACAATAGTAATACGGCTGGGCGCGGGTCCCAGGCGTCTGTCGCTCAGGCCACCGTCCTTCCCGCCGGCTTCTGGGGCCCGCCGGCTGGCGGGTCCCGCGGACAGGCTCGACGCTGTAGCGGCACTCCTAATGACGCAGGCTTGGTCATTGGGTCGTGGCAACAGTGTCGTCGTCTATCGGGTGATCACTATCGCCATTCCCCATCTTATCTGGTTAATGGCTCGTGGGGCCCTGGGGAGGAGTCGGCCGACTCCAGGGAGGCCGACTCCCACAGGTCCGTCTTCGGGCGCCCGGGCCGCCTTCGGCCCACCCACTGACAGGCGGCCCCGCCGCCCTCGGGTCATACAGGCCGGCGTCATGGGCACAGTGTACTGCGCACTGTGGCTGAGGTTAGGGCAGGCATGGAAACAGTGCCGCGCCTCGCCAGAGATCTTCCAGTGATACGGCCCACTGTAGCCATGCCGGCCCTTCGTGAGCAGGGAGAGGGAACTCCCACGCCGTGACCGTACCCCGTATCATGCTTCGGGACGAGGGAGGAGTCATGGGCCGACTCTCCAACACCGGCCCCTCTGGAGGTCGCCTAGCTTGGAGTCGGCCTCTCTGGAGGTCGCCAGCCTGGAGTCCGCTTGAGGGGCGCGGCCTGCCCCGATGTCTTGAAAGATCCTAGGATCCGGGTTAGCCTACCCGTGGCCCATAACTCCGACAGTAGTCCCCGAAGATGGGGAAGCCCAGCGGACGCTGCATCGTGGGGCTTCAACAGTTTCATCCTCCCAGGAGCGAACTCTGGAACTTGGCTGCCGTCTTCCCTTGGGCCGACTATCGAGAGTCGGATTTTTTAGCGAAGAGCCGCAGCTCGAAAGTCGCGGCGGGAAACCAGGCGGCGTGCCTGATACGCTTCCCCACAGCCATCAGGGCGGTCCTATCGTGTGGAGCCATGTGGAGAGGGCAGTCTGCTTGCCCACGCACGCGATGGGACGGGCTGTCAGGCGAGGCCCGCCACTACCGTGCCTCGTCACACGAACGGATCCGTTGTGGCCGCGGACGGTTGGTTTTCCCACGTTGTTACCGCGCGCAGTATCTTCGTGGGGTAAACCGTGGGGCGGCGTGGGGCATCGCGCGAAGTTAATCCCACG
The DNA here is from genome assembly GCF_018294505.1 of Triticum aestivum. Taxonomy (NCBI): domain Eukaryota; kingdom Viridiplantae; phylum Streptophyta; class Magnoliopsida; order Poales; family Poaceae; genus Triticum; species Triticum aestivum. The sequence continues at coordinate 101,225,504 of NC_057804.1, forward strand.
CCCGCCCCTCGGCTCCTCAGCCCACAGGGCTGTAAGTAGTCGGGGGGAAGCGGAGCGGCACAGCACGCGCACCCTTCTTCCCTGCTCCCCTACCTCATCTTGCCTTCTCTCTCTCGCCCCCGCCGTTGAGCAAGAGCGCTCCATAGCGCGGCGATGAGCTCTTCCTCCGCCGCGTCTCCCGCCGTGCGCTCCGGCGTGTGGGACGGCTCGGAGGTAGAAGAAGAACACATCGAGTTCCTCCGCTGGACTCGCCGCCTTCCCAGCGCGGACCTCGTGCGCACCCGTGCCGCGCCAGAGGGGGAGATTCGGCCGGCGCCGGAGGAGGGCGAGCGGGTCATCTTCAGCTCACACCTCATGTGTGGCCTGGGGCTGCCGGCGAGCGGTTTCTTCCGCTCGTTCCTGGAGTTCCACAGCCTTCAACCGCACCACCTTACTCCGAACACGGTGGTGTTGCTCTCCGCCTTCTCCACCTTGTGCGAAGGTTTCCTCGGTGTTCTCCCCACCATCGAGCTGTGGGGAGAATTCTTCTCTTCTAAGCTTGGTACCACGTCGCCGGCGTGCCGGCTCAGTGCGGCGCCTACATCGCGGTGCGGCGCTCGACGGCCGACAACCCCTTTCCTCCCATTGCGCTGATCAAGTCGGTGAAGATGTGGCAGCGCTCGTACTTCTACGTGAAGAATCTCGCCTCCGACGGCGACTGGGTCAACCTGCCGCCCTACAACGCCGCCCCCTAACTGGGAGGCTCCCCAGCTGGTCTCACCGAGTCAAGTCGCTGACCCTCGTCGGAGCCGCCGCAGTTGCACGACTCCGAGTCTTGATACAGTCGGAGGATCTCGTCGGAGCCGACTTGCTGGCCGCCTTCGTGGCGCGCCGAGTTCTCCCGCTCCAAGGCCGTCCTCACCTAATCTGTCAGATGAGCGGCCTCCGAGACCCAAGCAAGGAGGTTGCGAACTTGGTGAACCACATCGCGCACTACGAGTTCGATGAGGACTGACAGTTCGGGAAGGAGCCATACTCGCACGAATATCCGCCACCAGTGGTAAGTCGCGTCACCCTATTGTTTTGTCTTCTTGGCGGCCGACTCCGCTTCTGAGTCTCGTCGGTTTCTTCTGAGCTAGAATCCTATTATGCAGCCCACAGCCGGCGCCACGAGACAGCCCCGCGAGTATGTTCCCGACCGCGCGGAGAGCGATGTCGACGACCCCGACCTGGGGGCGGCGGCGATGGAAGCCGACGCCGAAGGCGGGGGAGAAGGAGCGGAAGGCGACTTCAGGCCTTCGGCCACCTTCGCCGACTGGCCCGACGCCGCCGCCGAAGGGGAAGTCGCCCCGCGCCACCAGACGAAGGTCGGATCCTCTGCCAGCCAGGGTGGTTTGAAGAGGCGTCACGCCGGGCCGAGTGCGCCTGGTAGCAAGTTGAAGAAGATAAAGGGGGCGGCCACCGCGACCAGACGGGAGGAGGCGGCCACGAAGGCCAACCGCTTCTGAAGGGAAGTGAGGAGGCCGCCACTAGTCTCTGCATAAGTCTTTACGCTTTTTTATTTTCCTTTGTCGAATCTCGTCCGAGTTTTCTTTATGCTCCCTCCAATCTTCTCCAGGGCCCCTCTTTCCCTTGAGAGAGTCGCCGTCCCCTCCGTCATGGGGTCGGCGGAGACGTCCGCCAATACTTGGCGGGCCGACCCTACCTCCGACCTCCGGGAGGAGACGGAGCGAAACGCGCGGGAGAAGCGCGAGGAGGAGGAAGCCGAACGTCTGGGGAAGGCGGAGGCCGACTAGGCGGCCGCCTCCGCCCACAAGAAGCTGGAGGACGCCGAAGCTACCCTCGCAGCGAGACGGTGTGCCGAGGAGGCCGCGCGTCGCTGATCAGCGATGCTCGTCCCCCCACTATCGTCTGCGCCGCCGCCTCCGGAGTTCACGGGGCAAACCGGAGGGGCCAGCACCGAGAACCCCGTCGTGGAGAAGGAGGGCGGCGAGGCTTCTATGTGGGACACCCTCGTGCCGCCACCTCCGCCTCCACCGTCGTCTGGGAGGCCGCACGGCAAACAGCCGGTGGGTCAGTCGGAGCCGCCGGTCATGGACGAGGCCGAGGCGCGGCTGCTTCTCCAAGTCGCCTCGCCAGTGCGCCGTCATCTTGAGAGGGCATCCTCGGCGCTGCGTCCTTGGGAGACCGGCGCTGCCAGCTCGGCAACCCTAGATGCCGAGGCCACAAGCGCCGCGCCCACCGGGTGGGTGCGCGGAGGCGGCACCGGGCCGTTAAATCAACTACTCCTGGAAGTCCAGGCGAAGCTGTGCGCCGAGGGCGACGCCCTTCAAGCCTGCACCAGAGCGCATCTGGCCGCACGAACGGCCGTCCGAGTAAGTTTCTTTCACTTTGGATTCTTGTTTGTTTCTCTGTGGGGGCACGCCAGCGCACCGACTAGGTGCAGTCCCCGAGTTCCGGGCCGGTTGCTGAGCAGGCGGTTCGGAACTCCCTCTGGCGAGTCCCAAACACTAACTTTGTCTTCAATGACTTATTGTAGGAGTATCACAACCTCCGTGCCACTACCTTCAACCGCAATGTTGAGGAGTTGAGCAAGCGGGCTGCCAACTTGTCGGAAAGCCGGAGTGAGTTCTTCTTCTTCGCGGGGGCGCGCTAGCGCACCCACGGGCTGTAGTCCCCGAGATTTGGGCCGACTGCTGAGCTGTCGGGCCGGATCTTCCCGTCGATCTTTTTTGCTAACGACTTATTTTTTCTCTTCTTTTGCTCCTCAGCAGCCAACGCCGTTCTTCAAGAGAAGCTAGGCGAGGCCAATACCGCCCATCGTGCCAAGGAGGAGGAGTGTGGCAAGCTCGCCACGGAACGTGACCTGCTGGTGGCGCAACTGGCCGAGCAGACGGAGCTGCTCAAGAAGGCGCAGGACGAGGCCGAGAAGAGGGAGACCGCACTCCTGGCCGAGTTCGAGAGCGAGCGCTCCTCTTGGACTGACAGGGAGGCAATGCTGACCTCTGGCTTCCACGAGATCGAGGATATCGTTGATGGTAAGTTTCTTTCGCTTCTTCGGGCTTCCGACTATGTCTCAGGCCGACTTCTGATTTTTCGACTTGCTTCTTTTTTGTCTTGGCAGACTTCTTCCATGGTCATTCGCAGGCGGTTCCTCTGGCCATCGAGGCTGCTCGTGAGGCGCGAAGGGCAAACGGTGAGGAGATCGCCGCTAATGCCCCCCGAACCGTCGAAGAGCAGCTTCTGAGCATTGAAGCCCGTCTTCGTCCGGCTTACCGGCTGTTGCGCCGGCTCCAACGTGCCGGTGCCCAGGCGGTTGCCGCCTTGTGGCTAGGCACGCCAGTTCTGTGCACCGCCAGCCAAACTGCCGACTGGCTGGACGTCGCTGCCAGCCGTCTTGAAGCTTGGAAGGGCTCCTCGGCCCGGGCTGGAGCGTGCCGGGCCTTGGAGTTCGTCAAGGCGTGGTATCCAGGGCTGGACCTGGACCGTCTGGCCATGTTCCGGTCAGAAGCCCAGGCCGAGCTGGAGGCCGTGGAGGGCGCCCTTATCGAGCGTGCAGCGGCCATCACCGAGTACACGGACACCAGTGTCTTCGTCCCCGAGCGGGCCGAAGGCGGCGAGGAAGTGCCGCCAGAGTGGTTCGCGATGAACCCGGAGTATGGCGAAGATTCGGCGGAGGTGATCGACTCCAACACTGAGGAGGAGGACGAGGCGGGGGATGAAGGCGAGGCGGAGGTGCCAGAAGACGGAGCAGGCAGCCAGCCTCAGCTCGATCGCGCCTCCAGCAACGAGCCGCGTCAAGAGAAGGCGATTGCAGCTGGAGGTGATCAAGCCAAGACCGCCCAGCCGATTGCCCCGGCGCCCGACACCGTCATCTCCTCCGATCCTCCGATCCCCGATGCCGCCTCCTAGGCTGCCTTTTTCGCCAATGCTTGTCCGTCTTAGTAATCTTTCGAAAAACTTGTTAGATTCGAACAATTCCACCCGCGGGGTGTATCTTGAACTTCTAATCGAAGATTCGGCCAAGGGCCTATGTAAATATTTATTCGATTTCCGTCTTTCCTTGCTTACTGCTCTTTAGGCTTTTTCCTTTGCCGCCTTCCCCTAGTCGCTGCCTTGCCAGTCAGACAGCCGCTCTGCGGACTGTCGCTGGGTCAAGTGCTCGGCTACTTTGGGAAGGCAAGTACTTGGCCGTTTAGAGTTTCTTTAGCAAGTCGGACATAAAGCGATAGGCCGACTACCCAAGAGTCGTCCGTACTTGACAGAAGGCTAATAAAGACGGCGAGCCGGCTACTCATGAGTCGGCTTTCTGCTTTAGAAATGTTGGAGTCCGTCTTACGCTATGTTCATGCTTTAGGTCCTTAGCCATTTTTCATGTGGGTGACTGTTCTTCCTTACTCCTGTTCGCCTCACAGTCGCTCTGCGAGCTGCGGCTTTGCCAGGAGGCGGATTGGGCACCACGCACTACTTGTCTGACTGCGGGAAGCTCTTCATAGCGCAAGGCGGTGAGTCCCCGGGCCGACTGCCCCGGTGCCAAGCGGCTTGTAATGAAAGTGATGTTCTCGAAGGCATAATTCTTATCATACAGATAACAAAAGGGGCAGTCCCCGAGCTCGTCTCGGGGGGCCGAAAGTCTTAATACTTTAATATAGAGGGGTGGTGCGATACATACTGGATCAACTGTAAAATCTTCGAAGAAGATTTGCATTCCACGGGCGCTCTATCTCTTTGCCGGAGTCGTCCCTCTTGCGCGCTCGGGGCTTCTGAGCGTCGATCAGATAGTAGGCGTCGTTCCCTAGCACCTTGCTGATGATGAAGGGGCCTTCCCAAGGTGCCGACAGCTTGTGCTGGCTGGCTGTTCGCTGGATCAGCCGGAGCACAAGGTCACCTTCTTGGAAAGATCTTGGCCTGACCTTCATGTTGTAGTATCGATGCAGCCTCTGCTGGTAGATGCCGAACTGGCTGAGAGCCAAAGGCTGACCCTCTTCCAGCAGATCGACGTCGTCTTGTCGTGCTTCTTCTGCTTCTTCCTCGGTGTACATTGTGACTCGTGGGGAGTCGAACTCTATGTCCGTTGGGATGACGGCTTCGGCACCATAGACGAGGAAGAAGGGTGTGAAGCCGGTTGACTTGTTTGGAGTCGTGCGCAGACTCCAGAGGATGGCTGGCAGCTCCTCAAGCCAACAGCCGGCAGATCGCTCCAGCGGGACAACGAGTCGAGGCTTGATGCCAGATAAGATGAGGCCATTCGCTCGCTCCACCTGGCCGTTTGACTGCGGATGGGCAACGGACGCTAAGTCCAGTCGGATGCCCTGTGTCGCGCAGAAACGGGCCAAGACGCCTTTGGCAAAATTCGTGCCATTGTCGGTGATGATGCTGTGTGGGATGCCGTACCGAGTTGTGATGTCAGCGATGAAGCTCACTGCAGTCGGACCATTCAACTTCTTGATGGGTTTCGCCACCACCCACTTGGTGAACTTGTCCATTGCGACAAGCAGGTGAGTCAAGCCACCTCGTGCCGTCTTGAATGGTCCTACCATGTCCAGACCCCAGACTGCAAAGGGCCAGGCGATGGGGATAGTCTTGAGTGCGGAAGCTGGCTGAAGTGGCTTGGAACGGAAAATCTGGCACCCCTTGCACTTTTGGGCTAACTCTTGGGCTCCTTCCAGGACGGTTGGCCAGAAGAAACCGTGCCGGAAGGCTTTGGCGACGAGTGCCCTGGAGGCCGCGTGGTGACCGCACTCGCCTTCATGGATGTCTCTGAGGATTGCGTGGCCTTGTTCTGCTTCGACGCAGCTTTGGAAGACGCCGGTAACGCTGTGCCTGACTAGCTCTCTGTTAACTATGGTGTAGGCTGGTGCACGGCGTTGCACTAGCCGGGCCAAGATTTCATCAGTTGGCGGCTCTCTGTTTACTAAGAATCTGAGGATGGGCTGGGCCCATGAAGGTGCTGCTATTTCTTCAACTGCCACTAGTGCGACTTGGATAAGGGCGGCCGGGCTGGGAGGCGGCGGGTTGGAGTCTGCAGCCGCTTGTTGGTTTGACAAGGTCCTGGGGCCGACTGGGGCAGTCCCCGGGCCGAGTTCTGGAGTCTTTGATTTTGCCACTGCCATCCCTGGGCCGTGTTCTGAAGTCCCCGGGCCGGCTTCGACTGTGTGCTTCTTGGAGTCGGGTCCGTCTTCCTCAGGCGGAGCCGGCTCAAAGATTGAATCTGATTCTGGTGAAGGCTTGATAGAAGGCTTGAGGAGGCGCCGGAGGGCGACACCAGATGGTATTGCCTGGCGGGTGGAGCCGATTCGTGCCAAGGCGTCTGCTTGGTCGTTGTCGTTCCTTGGCACGTGGAGGAACTCGCACCCCTCGAAGTATTCGCTGACCTGCTGGACGAGGAAACGGTAGCTCGCCATATTTGCGTCCTTGGCATCCCAATCGCAAGATGATTGTTGGACTACCAAGTCAGAGTCGCCATAACACAGGATCCGGCGAATGCCGAGTTCTTTGGCAAGCCGGAGCCCATGTATGAGCGCCTCGTACTCGGCCACGTTGTTGGAGGCAGCGAAGTGGATCTGCAGCGCATATCTGAGCTTGTCACCCTTGGGGTAAGTGAGGACGACACCGGCTCCCAAGCCGGTGCGCATCTTGGAACCGTCAAAGTGCATCCGCCAATGGGTGGAGTCGGGCGCTGGCGGCAAATACTGGGTCTCGGCCCAGTCGACGAGGAAGTCGGCCAGCGCTTGCGACTTGATGGCGGTGCGGGGCTCGTAGTAGATGGTGTAGGGAGCCAGGTCAATGGCCCATTTGGCCAATCGGCCAGAAGCATCTCGGCTTCCGATGATCTCGGCCAGCGGAGCTGTACAGACCACAGTGATTGGATGCTCCTGGAAGTAAGGCTTCAATATCTTGGCGGAAAAATGCACACCGTAGCACATCTTCTGGTAATGGGGGTAGTTCTGCTTGGAGGTCGACAGTACTTCACTCAGGTAATATACCGGTCTCTGGACAGGTAGCGCCTTGCCTTCCTCCTTGCGCTCGACTACAATGACTGTGCTGACTACTCGGCTGGTGGCGGCAATGTATAGGAGCATGGGCTCTTTGGGAGTCGGAGCCACCAGCATAGGGGGAGTAGTCAACATCTTCTTCAGTTGGAGAAAAGCCTCGTCCGCCTTGGGAGTCCACTCAAAGAAGGTCGTCTTCTTCATGAGCTGATACAAGGGGAGAGCCTTCTCACCTAGACGACTGATGAATCGGCTGATGGATGCCAAACAGCCGGTGAACTTCTGCACATCTAACAGTCGTCTGGGTGCTTCCATCCTCTCGATGGTCTTGATCTTCACAGGATTGCACTCTATGCCGCGTTCGGAGACCAGGAAACCGAGGAGCTGGCCGACTGGTACTCCAAAAACGCACTTCTCTGGGTTGTGCTTGATCTGGAATCGGCGCAGATTCTCAAAGGTTTCCTTGAGGTCCTCCAGCAAGGTTCCACGCTTCTCCGTCTTCACCACTACATCATCCACATAGATGTGGGCGTTTCTGCCGAGTTGCTTCAGGAGGCACTTCTGCATGCAACGCTAAAAGGTGGCGCCGGCGTTTCTTAAGCCGAACGTCATGGTCAGGTAGCAGAAGGCTCCAAACAGCGTGATGAAGGCGGTCTTCAGTCTGTCAGCCGGGTTCAGCTTGATCTGGTGATATCCTGAATATGCATCTAGGAAACTCAACAGCTCGCATTCGGCCGTGGAGTCTATCACCTGATCGATTCTCAGCAGAGCAAATGGGTCCTTGCGGCAAGCTTTGTTGAGGCTCGTATAACCAATGCACATCCGCCACTGCTTGTTCTTCTTCAGCACCAGTACCGGGTTTGCCAGCCACTCTGGGAAAAACACTTCCATGATGAAGCCGGCCGCCAGGAGCCAGGCTATTTCTTCTCCAACAACTCTTCTTTTTTCTTCTGACAGGCGGCGGAAGGGCTGCCTGACGGGCTTCATATCAGATCGGACATGTAACTTGTGCTCGGCGAATTCCGTCGGGACACCAGGCATGTCCTTGGGGGACCATGCGAAGATGTCGCGATTCTCATAGAGGAAATCGACGAGCTCGCCTTCCTATTTGCTATCAAGGCCAGTTCCCATGACAGCGTACCTCTCTGGGTGCTCTGGGTCCAACGGTATCTTCTTTGTTTCTTTGGCCGTCTTGAATGACCCTTCTTCTTCCGACTCCTTGGGGTCGAGCGATAACTCAGGCTGCTTGCCAGCCATCGCCACGACCCGATCAATAAGCCGTTTCTCAGCTGTGATCACCAAGGACTCGGCCAGCCGACTGCTTTCAGCCGCGCAAGCGGACGACTTCCTGTAGTCGCCGGACACGGTTAGGATTCCCTTGGAACTCGGCATCTTCATCTTGAGGTAGGCATAGTGGGGTACTGCCATGAACATGGCCAGGGCGGGTCGGCCAAACAATGCGTGATATGGGCTTTCAAGGTCCACCACCTGAAACCAAATTGGCTCCCGGCGGAAATGATCCTTGTCTCCGAAGAGGACATCTATCAGGATCTTGCCGATTGGCGATCAGGAAAGACCGAGGACGATTCCGTGAAACACAGTCCGCCTGTTCATAAGCTGTCTTCGCTTGATTCCTAGTTTCTCCATCGTATCCTTGTACAAGATGTTGATACTGCTGCCTCCGTCTATCAGTACTCGCGAGAAGCGAGCGGCCCGCCTGTCCGTGGCAAGTGTGGCGCCTAAGACCAAGGCGTAGGAGCCTGGACTCGGCATCACCTCTGGGTGATCAGCTCTGCTCCAACTGATAGGCTTTTCGAACCAATGCATGAACTCTGGAGTACTTGATGCAACCGCATTTACTTCTTGCTGCTGTTGGCGCCTGCTGCGCCGGTCATCCGCTACACTGGTGAACACCACATAGGCTCCGTGCTCGTCCGGGAACTCGTCTTGTATCGCTCCGACTAGCCTGACTGCCGGCTGCTGGGGCGGCTGCGGATGAGGCGGCCCAGCAGGAGGGGGAGGGGGCAAGCTGTCCCCCTTGGCGATTCTAGTCAGCCAGTGACATTTCCTGGTGGTATGGTTGGACGGCTTCACGCCACTATGGAACTTGCAGGGACCATCCAGAGTCTGCTCGTAGGAGAAAGCTGGATGCCAGTTGGACTTGCCACCCTTCTGCCGCTTCGCCGGAGGCGGTCCCTCCAATTGCTGGTCTTCTACTGTCGCCACTTGTCGACTGCTGGAAGTCGTCTGTGAGGCTTTGCGCTTCCGGTCATTCTGCTGTTGCCGCCGACTGGTGTCTCCAGCCGGAGTTCTTGGATCCTGAGGGGCGACTTTGCCAGTTGTGCTGACCCGGATCTCCGCCTTCATGGAGGAGTCGGCCGTGGCGTACTTGTCCGCCGTGATCAGCAGATCGTCGAGGGTCTCCGGCTCGTCGCAGAGGAGCTTGTGCTTGAGGAGGGTGCCTTCTTTGCACCCGGCAGTAAAGTACTCGATGGCCTGCACCTCGTGCACGCCCTCGCAGGAGTTCCGGAGTTTACCCCAGCGCGTGAGGTAGTCGCGAGTAGACTCGTCAGGGCCTTGCACGCACAAGGAGAGCTGGCGTGGCTTGGGAGGCCGCTTGTACGTGCTCGTGAAGTTGCGGACAAAAGCCTCGGTGAAGTCAACCCAACTGTTGATGCTATGAGGCTTCAGACTGTTTAACCACGTCCGGAGCATGAGCGGGACATATCTTACGGCAACACGCTTGTTGCCGTTTGCTATGTTGACAGCTGTGGAGTAGTCAATCAGCCAATCTTCCGGCTTCACAGTGCCGGTATATTTGGGCGTGTCTTGGGGGAGCATGAACCCTTTGGGAAAGGGCTTGTCCCGGATGCGGGGTCCAAAGCAGGGGGGACCCAACTCGTCTTCTTCTTCCAGTGCCAGGGATCGGTGGAGTCGGTCAATCCGGTGGCGGGCTTCGTTCTCTCCGACTCCTTCTCGGCGGCCAAGGCAGTCGCCGAGAGTCGGATGTTCCAGAGGCGGCCGGGAGACTCGCCTTTCTCCGCGAGGAGGGGGAGGCTGGTAGTCGTCCCGCCGTTCCACCGCTCTGGGGCGGCCGTCTTGGTCGCGCTCGATGGTGATGTGAGTCCGACTTTGGCTGACAGCCGGCTCCTTGCCCTTCTTCCCACGGGCCCTGCCAGTCGGCGTCCGAGACATCGCACCTTGGTCTCGGCGAGGCGGTGAGTCGTCGTTTTGGCGCTGCGGCGCCTCGGTGCGGCAGCCGGCACCATTTTGCGCGGCGGCTGCGTCGAGGAGCTGCTGAACTCGCTTCATCATTATGCGGCGCTCTTCGCCTTCGAAGTTGTCGAGCTCGTCTGCCGCCGCCTGTGCGGCACGGATATTCTCTGCGGGCTTGGCGTACATAGGGCGATCAGCCCCAAAGAGGTTGGCGATTGCCGCGCCGCGCTGTCGGACCGCGCCTAGGCGGCTAGGACCAGTCGGAGCCGGCAAGCCGCCTACGGCGCGATCCATCTCGCGTTGGTAAGCTTATGACAAGCGCCTCATGCTTGCCAGCTTCTTCGCGCCCTCGACGAGCTGAAGGCGGAGTGACTCCAACGTCTCGGCGTCGGCGTCTTCTGGAATCGGCGCCGCAAGGCCTCGCAGGGCCGCGTCGAGCGGGTCATGCGCTCCTTCTCCGGAGCGCTCGCCGTGCTCGAGGACGAGGACCTCAGTGACGGTGCTTCCGCCGCTCCCCGCGTATGAGAGCGGCTCGTCGTAGACCACCACGTTGGTGGGGAACGCGTCGAGCGACGCGGTGTCGGAGTCGACAGCATCGGGTCGGTGGATCCTATGGACTCCAGGTCCGCGGCAGGCTCGCCGGCGACGTGGAGTTGGTCGAGGAGGCCCGCGAGGAGGCTCTCGGGGACACTCGGGCCTGCGTCGGACGCAGGCTCATTGGAGGGGCGAACCTCACCGATAAGATCGGCGAGGCAGCTGGCCGCACAGGCGATCTCTGCGCTGTGCAGTGCGTCGGCACAGACGCCATCCGGCGTGCCGGGCTAGCTGTGCTCGCCGGGAAGGAACAGGGTTCCCGTCCAGAGCAGATCTCCGGATGACGGTGCACCTCGCCCCACGGTGGGCGCCAAATGTCGGGGGTTGGATACGACATATCCCAAAGGATGGCTTATCATGGTGGGAGCGAGTAGAACGTCGCCGGTGCCTGGAAGCGGGATGAGGCGAAGACATGCACGCCGGCGGAACTTACCCAGCTTCAGGGCTCTCCTAGGAGATAACACCCCTACTGCTGCTCTGCGGGGTCTCCGCATGATCACTCAAGCAAGGTGACTACAATGGTGCTCCTAGAGCTGTTTCGGGAGGTAGGAGAGGGCAAGGCTAGCTCTCTCCTCCCGTGCTATCTGGTCTATCTCTATTCAGGTCCGAACCCTTTGCATGGGTGCCCCGGGGGGGTTATATAGGCCTACCCCCCAGGGGTACAATAGTAATATGGCTGGGCACGGGTCCCAGCCGTCTGTCTCTTCAGGCCACCGTCCTTCCCGCCGGCTTCTCGGCCCGCCGGCTAGCGGGTCCCGTGGACAGGCACGATGCTGTAGCGGCACTCCTGATGATGCAGGCTTGGTCATTGGGTCATGGCAACAGTACCGCCGTCTATCGGGCAATCACTGTCGCCATTCCCCATCTTATCTGGTTAATGGCTCGTGGGGCCCTGGGGAGGAGTCGGCCGACTCCAGGGAGGCTGACTCCCACAGGTCCGTCTTCGGGCGCCCGGGCCGCCTTCGGCCCACCCACTGACAGGCGGCCCCGCCGCCCTTGGGTCGTACAGGCCGGCGTCGTGGGCACAGTGTACTGCGTTCTGTGGCTGAGGTCAGGGTAGGCATGGCAACAGTGCCGCGCCTCGCCGGAGATCTTCCAGTGATACGGCCCACTGTAGCCATGCCGACCCTTCGTGAGCAGGGAGGGGGAACTCCCACGCCGTGACCGTACCCCGTATCGTGCTTCGGGACGAGGGAGGAGTCACGGGCCGACTCTCCAACGCCGGCCCCTCTGGAGGTCGCCTAGCTTGGAGTCGGCCTCTCTGGAGGTCGCCGGCCTGGAGTTGGCTTATCTCGGAGTCGCCGTCTGGGACTCGGCTTGAGGGGCGCGGCCTGCCCCGATGTCTTGAAAGATCCTGGGACCCGGGTTAGCCTACCCGTGGCCCATAACTCCTACAACGTGTGGAACATGGTTTAGATTATGAATATATAGTTAGTACATCAAATGTACTATTATTTGGAATCAACATCAAGTGTATTCAAAAAATAGAATTCGAGTTCATGTAGTACATATAGTTCATATCTATCTCTATAGTAATCATGTGGTTTGTTATTAAGGTAATACACGAATGATGGTTGAAGTTGGCAACAATCATGATTGTAGATTTTTATTGAAATAGAGAAATGAATTCAAATTTAGTTCGAATTTCAGTGGTAGTATAGACATTTGGAATGCACGAAAATGTTGGTATGAGTAGGTTACATGCATTATACAGCAAGCAAAATTTTTTAATCGGACATAACATGGATTCATACTCCCTCCTTCCATCTATATAGGCCGTAATGAGATTTTTAAGACCGCCTTTGACTATTGACAAGATTAATAGTACATGACATGCACAATGTGAAAATTATATTATTGAAAGAACCTTTCACAGATGAATTTAACGGTGTGCTTTGTGTAAGTTGCATGTCATATATTATTGCTCTAATATTTGGTTAAGGTTAGCATCGAAAAATGCATTAGGCCCTATATAGATGGAAGGAGTGAGTAGCTTTGAATAGCATTTGTATAGTAAAACGGGGCAAGACTCTCTCTTTGTGTGGTGTGAATAGTTTTATTTTTTCGTTTTCTTTTTGGTTGAGGGAAGTGCGAATTGATTTGGTACGTACAAGTACAATATTACTACACGATAGGCTTGTCCCTAAAATTCAACCCGCATCTTGTTATATCCCGAAAATTCAAATATCGTGCTCCCAAAACTGGCGCCTTCACAACCCGAGCCTTGCTATCCTGAAATTAGAACGCACGCGAAAACTCCCTCCAGCTGCCAAATCCCGACATGCGAAATCCCCCTTCTAACACTGAGCCGAAAGGGCCACTGGTTCAAATCGGTGGGGGGTACTTTTGTAAGACACCCTACATTTTGGACAAGCGCGTCCCTAAGTCATGCTTCACTCCCTCCCATCGCCCCCTTTTCACCATTTGAAATCACCGGCCGCCGTAACCTCTCTGCTCCAGCCGTGAAACCCCACCCTCCTCCATCCGTCACCTCACCGCTGCCTAGCCGGAGCCTCTTCCCCGACGACGTCGTCCACCGCAACAGCTCGGCGTCCCTCGTCCACCTCCCTGGATGAGGATCCGTCGTCCATCTCGTCGTCCCACCAATTCAGCCGCCCCATCCTCCACCTCCAAGGAGTTGCTCCGATGATCGCCTCGTCTATCGCAGCTGCTCCATCCCCACAGCGCCGCCTTAACCTGCTCCACCGGAACCGCAGCATCCTCACCGACTTCTCGGACGAAGCCGAGGTCTACTCGGCGCCACCAAAGAGGTTGTACACACATCGCATCACACCTTCTCCTTAAATCGACCTCCCGGCGCTGACAGTGCTCCATCCCGCACCCCCATGGAGCCGCTACCTTGAAGTCGGAGCCGCGGACGACATCTTAACGGCGGCTCTCCCCCAGTGCAAGGCCCCTTCGGTGGCAGCGTGCATACCAGTCGGATCTGCTGCTGCTGCTGTGGCTCTCGCTCGCGCTGCTGCTGCTGCTCCAACTCTCGCTTGCTCGCTCGCGCTGTTGTTGCTGCTCCGGCTCTCGCTCGATCGCTCGTTCGCCCAGCTGCTTCTGCTGCTCTCCCCCTCGCTCATGCGACTGCTTTGGTCTGATTTAGCCACACTTCAGTCGACTGAATCGACTTTTGGGTCAGTCGATTTTCAGGGGTTGGGGGGGCTCACCGGAGTTAAGGAAGAACCACCCATAGCGGGGGACGGGGTCTCGCCAGAGAGGTACCCCACTATCAATCTTAGGGTTCAGGGTGGGGGCGGGGGGCCTAGAGGGCTAGCCCAGGCGGCGGTGGGGAGTTGTTTCGGGGCGGCGAGGCGGCGCTAGGGCTGGCGGTTCGGCCGGTGGTGGCTGGCGGCTCAGGGGGGTGCAGGTCGAAGATGAATTGCAGGCCCTCCCTAAACTACTTGTCAAGTGCCTCTCTGCTACCATTGCGTTCAGTTTCGACAGTAGCATTCAGATTCCACAGTAAATTTCAGTTTCGACAGTTAAGTTCAGAGTCAACAGTTTTTACCTCATCTGTTGTAGTCAGGTGGTTTTTGGTGATGTAAATTTTACATCTATTTTACATCATCTATTGGAGATGCTATTAGAATCCCACTTGAGATTGACGATGTCTGTCTTGTGCTGCTTCAGCCTTGACGTCTTACGGCTGGAGCTGCTCCAACGGCAGAACAATCCATCACAACAGAGCAGTGCCCTGGACACCGTCTACAGATTCCTCAGATCTTCCTCCACACCTCTGCCTCAACTACTTCAGCGACAAACACAATGATGCTGAGGTCGACACGGCTACGACAAAGAGGTTGTACACTTGTTAGATCACTTATTACTATACATTCACGTCGATCCATTAGGTCTACTTTGGTTCAACAGAAAAACATAGCAATAGGGAATTTCCAATGGCACTCAACTATTCAATTGTTCATGCATTTTATGGAAAGGAATGAAGCAAAACATCCACCTGGACCTACTTTTCAAAATCCTATGCATGAAAACAAGACCAAGTGCATTAGTGACAGAATAACATTCTAACTGTACACACTTTCATATGGTTTCACTTTATTTTGGCCATGTTTCTTTGCATTCCTCTGCTCTTCCAATTCCTGTAAACCAAATACCCAAGTTGGCAGAAATCCTGTGTTTACAAATGCTCTATTTACCATGTGCATTCCTATCCTATTCTGATGTTTTTCCTATCCCTGCGTTTTAAGAATCATGCAAGCCAAATGAGCCCTTACAGAATTACTTCAGTTACAAGTATGTGTCGAAGGGAACTTTGTGTGGTTTGTCCTGCTCCGGCCGCGACGTCGTCCACCTCACCAGAGCTGCTCCATCGACAGAAGCATCCACCAAACCAGACATCACGATTCCTGACCGTCTTTCTCCGCCGCAGTTCTACTTCCCTGCCGCCGGCACCCACCGCAACGGCATCGCCATCATCGACTCAACAAATAAACCTGAGGAGTACACGGGTCCACAAGAGAGGTCACACTCTTTTGTTTCTGCTTATGTTATGCATTGCTTAAAATTACCTGCTACTTTATCGTCATGTTCACCTCTTAGACTCCAAGTCAGGTCCAAATTAATGTTCAAACTTGAGTTCTAAATTAGTTGTGGGGCACATATCAAGGCAGCAATGAATAGTATCTTTGTCTAATATCTGGTTCACCTAGGGTATGCCTATGTTGTTCATCTTGGGTGGGAAACAAATAGTAAAGCAATCATCATCTGCCTTTTTATTAAATTAAAGCAATCATCAGCCTGCTATCATTATTTTTGGATCCATCCACTGGTTGTTATCATCAATCTAAATTTCTGCATGCTCTCCTTACATAACTCATCATATTTTTTTCGTATGCATGTCAGATATTGTACACAGTCATGTTGAACATGGAGAGAAAAAGTGAAGATTTTTGCACGACAATGCAATGTCATGCAGACATCACTCCATGGTGGGTTCAATGGCAAACCCTCCCCCCCTCTCTAGATTGTAATCCAAAGGAAGATATTTGTTCTGAGGCGGATTCAGACGCAGCTGACCACTCCTATTTACCCCCAAGGTGTTTGCTCTACCTTGGCATGATGATGTTAGTCATATCATGCATATGTTGCCTTGCAGTGCCTACATTTGACATCATATATGTCATCTGCATAGTTTAGACATGTTCTGTAATGCCACCAGTTTCTATATCATATATGGGAATTATGCAGTCTCATGTCTTTTAGCCAGCCATAATATATGTGAAATGTGCAATGCCATCCTATTTAACCAGGAATCATATATTTGAATTATATCGTGCCCATCCTTTTCTTCATTACATTTCCATTTGTCGACAATGTTTCTACATTAAACTACTCTTCATGTGAATCAGCCATTTGGGTGGGAGATGGAAAAATCTGGAGTGAAAACAAGGCCTTCAGAGCCGACAGTGCTCCCCGTCGAAGCAGATCTCTTGTTGGGTATCGATAGCTCCTCAGAGATGGATTCAGAGACAGATGACCAGTCATATTCCCCCACCGAGGTGTGTGCTCTAACTTTGCATGGTTATACTGCTCATATCATGCATATGGTGTATTTCATTGCATAGTTTAGACATCATAAACACAATATTCAACACCATGTTCTTAGCTCAGACATCATATTAAATGCCATCTGTTAAGCATATAAATCACATATGTGAATTAAATGATGCGATCCTGATTACTTAGATACCATGTACGTGAATTATGTCATGCGATCCTGTTTAGTTATTCATCATATCTTTGAATTATGTTATGCTTTGCTATCCAGTTTAGATAGACATCATATATGTGAAATTAGGTCAAGTTATCTGTTTTAATTAAACAATATACATGTCAACTATGTCATGCCTTTTTTCCACACTATCTATTGCATCTGTCTCTCATACAATGTATGTACATTCAACTATGTTTCCTATTTATCAGCCATTTGAATTGGAGCGGGTGATGCCAGTATCCAGCAGACTAAAAATACGGTCTTCAAATAAAACAGTGCTACGTCTTGGTGGAGATAGCACCCCGGTTGTACATGCACAAGGTCCAGCCCTACCACACATAACCCAAACTCTCGCAGCTTGTGCCCCTACTGCGATGGACAGAGAACCAGCTTCACCCAATCTAACCCCAACCCCAGCAGATAGTAACCCAGTTCCTTTTAACACAACACCATCTCCACCAACGAGCTCCCAAACAAGAGCAGTTAGTAAGGCAGCTCCAGTGCCCAAAAGGCTAGTACTACCACGGCGAACCCCAACTCCACCAATTAGTACGCCTATTCCTGTGGAGGAAGCACAACCAGCTAGTCGTAGTTTAGCAGCTATCGCATTTGATGTTGTTAAATCGTATGTCCATATCTTCCCATCTTGGAAATATTATACTAAAGATGAAGGAAAATGCCAGTTGCAGGTGTTTGTCCAGGAGTTATGTGTAAATAATGTTATTCATGGCAATTACTTTGCTTTGTCCCATACATCCTACCTCCATGATGGTTATAATACAACAAATTTTCCCATTTTTCTCTATAGAGAAGGACCGATTTGGAAACTCAGGATGAGGTAACCTGTGCTAATACCTCTGCTATCTTCGAGAATGCTTGGTGGCAGTATCGGAATTACCTGAAGAAACGTACTTCACCGGCAAAGAAACTCATCAAATTCCCTTACGTTCTCCTGAGACACATTTACTAGATGATGACTTGGAACGCCTTGTTCAGTACTGGTCCCGAACCAAGAATGTGGTAAGGTCTATGAGCTCATTTTCTATTTTTAAGTACTATATTCTTGCATCTTACTGTAATCTATTCATGTAGAACAAGTGCCTAAACCTGAAGAACAACTGTTCTAATTTAAGATTCCATTGCTATCATAGTTCAAAAAAGCGCCAGTCGTTAATTGTGCGTTTTGCCACCGCCTTGCGCTTTACTGACCAAAGAGCATGCTTATGCATGGTTATGCACAAATTAAGCATAGTTATGCGCAATGCGTTTTGCCAACGCCTAGAGCCTAGGCACGCCTTTTTTAACTATGATTGCTATAGTCCATACTGCTTTGCTCTTGTGTCACTGTATTTACTCATACAAACTTATTTTTAAATTGAAGGATCCAATCAAAACTCCAATGGCACAACACGTATGTTCACACATGTTTCTTTAATAGGTTTGCTCTTATCAATAGCTCTATTGGTTTCATTTTCAATTGTGTATACAATTGACGTCTCATATCATGCGTATTACTAGCATCACAACAGAGCCAATAGTGTTGTTGTACATGTAGACCCGTGGTACCCATCTGAAATCTTGTTATGCCGTGTAGTTTCCCCCGCTTTGTATTCTTTCACTGCTGCTTTGTCTTGAACTGATATGATTTGAACTGTGTCTCTATTTTGATATGGCAAGACAATGCAGTGACCATAGGACATAGATATATGTTTTTTCATGCTTTTATTATGTACTAGTACTTGGCAATAGAAGAATTGGTAGTTTAATCCTGTCCATGTTACTAATGAACTGGTTCACTGAAATGAGTTTCATATACTAGTACATGCTAATCCTGTTATGTGTCTGCTTGTTTCTTCTTTTAGAATGCTGACAGAATATTGGGGAAGAGTGCCTTATTAAGCAATGGTAAAGGAAGTAATGCATATAAGGTTCAGGATAGTGACACATCCTTGTTGGTCTCCAACAAAGCTGATAAAACAGCTAAGGAAGACTATCTTGAAGACAGTGAGACAACCCCAAAGTCCTGTCTTGGTTTAGTGTTCGAGTTACTGCCACTATCGCTTGCACAAGCTATTCAAACTCACTGTCTGAATCAATTCCGTTTCTTGAGTCTCAACTGCAAGCTGAAAGACATCGATCAGCTATGCTGCGACAAGAATCGGAAGGACCGCGGAAGTCCGTGGAGCATTCAGATGCATACTTTCTGGTGCAACAGCAAGCGTTGGAGGATTTTAGTGCCAAACAGGACAAAGCTAATAAGCTTGCTTAGCTTATTGTCAGCATGGTGGATACCCAAGATAACATTTCTTGAGCTCTTCTGAAGTTGTTTCAGTTATGCTATTGTTTTGCTGCCGCGTTTATTTGCACTGGTGGCCAATTTTGATGGCCAGTGTATGTAATATGCTGCTTTGTTCCCTATATTTGCACTGGTGGCGAACGTTGATGCCTAGTGGATGTAATATGTGTAATAGCGGTAATAGGCTAGCGTTAATTGCCATTTTATTTATTTCCTCATTGTATTGTTTAGTTGTTTGCTTGTAGTCACTGCAGTTCTTTTTCTGTGTTTTTCTAGTGGCCACAATAGCCTATTTTTGGTAACTAGGCCAAAATTATCATGGCAGCACACAAACTGTTGTAACCATGGGCCTCCTGCGAGCCGTATGATCCATGGGCCCGGTCATAGGATCCATTGCCCTTTGTACGGGCCATAGGATCCATGAGCCTTCTACGGACCGTAGGGTCCATGGGCCTTCTATGGGCCGTAGGGTCCATTGGCCTTCTACGGGCCGTAGGATCCATGGGCCTTCTACGAGGTGTATCATCAATTATCCAATCATGGGTCGTACTATTCGTGGACCATAACGGGCTGTATTTGATAACTGTATGAAAACAGCCCAATGGTTTTTTTACATGAAAACGACCCAACGTATTAATGGTCCACAAACGGGCCGCCTGTAACGACGGGCTGAATTTGGCCCACAAGCAGAAAATGGCATTAACGGGCCGTATGTAACCGAATGCTGCAAATGAGCCCAAGAATAAATGGGCCCTGAGAAGGCCGAAAGATAACTTGGGCTAGAAACGGCCCAGTGGAATAATGGCCCGTTAATGGGTATAAAGTGATACACTGTTCATTACAGGCTAGTTTCACCATGAGCCGTTAATGGGCCAAGAGTTACAAAGGGCCTCATATGGGCCGAAAGAAGTCATGGGCCACACATGGGCTGGAAGTTAAAACGGGTTGGAATCATATTGGACGGCCCAGATGAAACTATTGGGCCTAATTCGGATAGGGCGTAATGGGCCCTAGGTTAGCGGGTTGTAAATGGGCTATATGCGGACAGGCCATTAACATGCTTTCCGTGGGCCGGCCCGCCACCTTTGGACCAAGTCAAACGGGCTGGCCTTTTCACAGGAATGGGCCTCTGTTGGGCCGTGCCACGTGTCAACATATCATAGGTGCCTTGGGTCCAATGATTGGATGACATCTGTCCCAACGGTGATTTGTCACGTGTTTCCTCCAGCCAATGATGATTTTACACATGGAAAATCCCCATTGGTCGGGGCTGTTAACGGGTTATCGGATCCAAAACCCGACCCGATAGCTTAACGACGTTCCGTTACGGTGGATGCCACGTGTCGGTCACCCTTGACGAAAGCACTTTTGTGATGCACGATTTATCATCATGGAAGTGGAGACTTCCATGATGATAATTTTGGTAATGTCAAGGAACACTTCTATGACAGCACAGGTATGACTATCTTGATTCTGTCATAAAATCGTCATGGATGTACATGCATGACAAAAAACGCGACCTACTGTGACAAACACGTATCGTCACGGAAGTGTATTTTTTTGTAATGTGGTGGCTAGCGGCTCAGGGGGGTGCAGGTTGAAGATGAACTGCAGGCCCTCCCTAAACTACATGTCAAGTGCCTCTCTGCTACGATTGTGTTCAGTTTCGATAGTAACATTCAGATTCCATAGTAAATTTCAACTTCGACAGCAGAGTCAACAGTTTTTACCTCATCTGTTGTAGTCAGGTGGTTTTTGGTGATGTAAATTTACATCTATTTTACATCATCTATTGGAGATGCTATTAAAATCCCACTAGAGATTAATGATGTTTGTCCTGTGCTGCTTCAGCCTTGACGTCTTACGGCTCATCGGAGCTGCTCCAACGACAAAACGATCCATCAGAACAGAGCAGTGCCCTGGACGCTGTCTACAGATTGCTCAGATCTTCCTCCACACCTCCGACAGCCACCTCTGCCTTAACTTCTTCAGCGAGCAACTAAATGATGCTGAGGTCGACATAGCTACGGCAAGGAGGTTGTACACTTGTTGCGTCACTTATTACTTGATACGTCTCCAACGTATCTTTAATTTTTTATTGTTCCATACTATTATATTACCTGTTTTGGATGTTTATGGGTTTTACTTTACACTTTTATATCATTTTTGGGACTAACCTACTAATCATAGGCCCAACCCAAATTGTTGTTTTTTTTGCCTATTTTAGTGTTTCGAAGTAAAGGGATATCAAACAAAGTCCAAACGGAATGAAACCTTCGGGAGCGATCTTTTTGGAACAAACGCAATCCAGGTGACTTGGAGTGGATGTCAAGAAGCAGCCGAGGTGGCCACGAGGTAGGAGGGCGCACCCTAGGGGGATTGGAGAGGTCAAAACTTTACATAGCATTGAACCCAATATTATGGATTTCAAGGAATTTAATTATGATAATTGTTCTTTAATAAATTGTATTTCCTTGTTGCAATCCGTGTTGAATTATCCTCATGCTTATAGCCAAAATTAAGCTTTTACCAAACATATTGTTGATGCCCTTATGCAATCTTATGAAGAACAACTTGAATTGGAAGTTTCTATACCTAGAAAGCTTTATGATGAGTGGGAACCTACTATGAAAATTAAAATTAAAGATCATGAATGCTATGCTTTGTGTGATTTGGGTGCTAGTGTTTCCACGATTCCAAAAACTTTATGTGATGTGCTAGGTTTCCATGATTTTGATGATTGCTCTTTAAACTTGCACCTTGCGGATTCCACTATTAAGAAACCTATGGGAAGGATTAATGATGTTCTTATTGTTGCAAATCAGAATTATGTGCTCGTAGATTTTATTGTTCTTTGTATAGATTGCAATCTTTCATTCCCTATTATTCTTGGTAGACCTTTCCTTAGAACGATATGTGCAATTATTGATATGAAGGAAGGTAATATTAGATTCCAATTTCCATTAAGAAAAGGCATGGAACACTTTCCTAGAAATAAAGTAAAATTACCTTATGAATCCACTATGCGAGCCACATATGAGTTGAATACCTAAGATGGCAATACTTAGATCTATTCTTACTTTTATGCCTAGCTAGGGGCGTTAAACGATAGCGCTTGTTGGGAGGCAACCCAATTTTATTTTTGTTTCTAGATTTTTGCTTCTGTTTAGTAATAAATAATTCATCTAGCCTCTGTTTAGATGTGGTTTTAAGTTTTAATTAGCGTTTGTGACAAGTAGAACCTATATGATAACCCACGGTGATAGTTAATTTGATTCTGCTGAAAAACAGAAACTTCCCACGGTGATAACCCACGCATGAGAATAATTTACTAAATCACAGAAACGTGATTTTTCGTTGATTATTTTTGCAGTAGATCAATAGTAAAATTTCCTAGGACTTCCTATTTTGGTAGTATTTTTAGAGTTCCATAAGTATTCGAAAGTTACAGATTACTATAGACTGTTCTGTTTTTGACGGATTCTGTTTTTCATGTGTCGTTTGCTTATTTTGATGAATCTATGGCTAGTATCAGGGTGTATGAACCATATAAAAGTTGGAATTCAGTAGGTTTAACACCAATATAAATAAAGAATGAGTTCATTATAGTACCTTAAGTGGTGGTTTTTCTTTATTGCACTAACGGAGCTTATGAGATTTCCTGTTGAGTTTTGTGTTGTGAAGTTTTCAAGTTTTGGGTAAAGATTTGATGGACTATGGAATAAGGAGTGGCAATAGCCTAAGATTGGGGATGCCCATGGAACCCCAAGATAATTCAAGGACAACCCAAAGCCTAAGATTGGGGATGCCCCGGAAGGCATCCCCTCTTTCGTCTTCGTCTATAGGTAACTTTACTTGGAGCTATATTTTTATTTGCCACATGATATGTGTTTTGCTTGGAGCATCTTGTATGATATGAGTCTTTGATTTTTAGTTTACCACAATCATCCTTTCTGTACACACCGTTTGGGAGAGACTCACATGATTTGGAATTTATTAGAATACTCTACGTGATTCACTTATATCCTTTGAGCTATATAATTTTTGCTCTAGTGCTTCACTTATATCTTTAAGAGCACGACGGTGGCTTAATTTTGCAGAAATTGTTGATCTCTCATGCTTCACTTATATTATTTTGAGAGTTTTTTAGAACAGATGGTATTTGCTATGGTTATAAAATTGGTCCTAGAATGATGGGCATCCAAGTTGGGTATAATAAAAACTATCATAGGAAGTGAATTGGATGCTATGATCAATTCGATGCTTGATAATTGTTTTGAGATATAGAGGTGGTAATATTCGAGTCATTCTAGTTGGTTAATTATGAAATTTAGAAATACTTGTGTTGAAGTTGGCAAGTCCCGTAGCATGCACGTATGGTAAAAGTTGTGTGACAAATTTTTTGCATGAGGTGCTCTTTTGATTGCCTTCCTTATGTGTGGAGGTCGGGATCGCGCGATGGTTAACTCCTACCAACCCTTCCCCTAGGAGCATGCGTAGTAGTACTTTTTTTGCTTCGAGGGCTAATAAAACTTTTGCAATAAGTATATGAGTTCTTTATGACTAATGTGAGTCCATGGATTATACGCACTCTTACCCTTCCATCATTGTTAGCCTCTTCGGTACCGTGCATTGCCCTTTCTCACCTTGAGAGTTGGTGCAAACTTCGCCGGTGCATCCAAACCCCGTGATACGATACGCTCTATCACACATAAGCCTCCTTATATCTTCCTCAGAACAGCCACCATACCTACCTATTATGGCATTTCCGTAGCCATTCCGAGATATATTGCCATGCAACTTTCCACCGTTCCATTTATCATGACACGCATCATCATTGTCATATTGCCTTGCATGATCATGTAGTTGACATCGTATTTGTGGCAAAGCCACCTTCAAAGTTTTTCATACATGTCGCTCTTGATTCATTGCCCATCCCAGTACACCGCCGGAGGCATTCATATAGAGTCATATATTGTTCTAGCATCGAGTTGTAATTCATGAGTTGTAAATAAATAGAAGTGTGATGATTATCATTATTAGAGCATTGTCCCCAAATAAAAAAAGAAAGGCCAAATAAAAGAAAGGAAAGGCCAAATAAAAAAAGAGAAAGGCCAAAAAAGGCCCAAAAAAAGAAAATAAAAGGGGGACAATGTTACTATCTTTTTCCACACTTGTGCTTCAAAGTAGCACCATGTTCTTCATATAGAGAGTCTCTTTAATATACTAGTAGGAATTTTTCATTATGGAACTTGGCTTGTATATTCCAATGATGGGCTTCCTCAAAATTCCCTAGGTCTTCATGAGCAAGCAAGTTGGATGCACACCCACTTAGTTTCTTTTATTGAGCTTTCATACATTTATAGCTCTAGTGCATCCATTGCATGACAATCCCTACTCCTCATATTGACATCAATTGATGGGCATCTCCATAGCCCGTTCATTAGCCTCATCAATGTGAGACTTTCTTCTTTTTTTGTATTCTCCACACAACCTCCATCATCATATTCTATTCCACACATAGTGTTATATCCATGGCTCACGCTCATGTATTGCATGAGAGTTGAAAAAGGCTGAAGCACATTAAAAGGTATGAACCAATTGATTGGCTGAAATCGGGGTTGTTCTTGATGTGAGTATTTTGTGTGATGAAAATGAAACATAGCATAACTATATGATTTTGTAGGGATAAACATTCTTTAGCCATGTTATTTTGAGGAGACATGATTGCTTTATTAGTATGCTTGAAGTATTACTATTTCTTATGTCAATATGAACTTTTGTCTTGAATCATTTGGATCTGAACATGCATGCCACAATAAAGAAAATTACATTGAGAATTATGCTAGGTAGCATTCCACATCAAAAAATTTGTTTCTATCATTTACCTACTCGAGGACGAGCAGGAATTAAGCTTGGGGATGCTTGATACGTCTCCAACGTATCTATAGTTTTTGATTGTTCCATGCTATTATATTACCCGTTTTGGATGTTTATGGGCTTTACTTTACACTTTTATATCATTTTTGGGACTAACCTACTAACTGGAGGCCCAACCCAAATTGTTGTTTTTTTGCCTATTTCAGTGTTACGAAGAAAACGAATATCAAACGGAGTCCAAACGGAATGAAACCTTCGGGAGCGATCTTTCTGGAACAAACACAATCCAGGAGACTTGGAGTGGACGTCAAGAAGCAGCCGAGGCGGCCACGAGGCAAGAGGGCGCACCCTAGGGGGGTGGGCATGCCCCCCACGCTCGTGGGCCCCTCGTGGCTCCCCTAGCCTACCTCCTTCGCCTATATATACTCCCGTACCCTGAAAACAACAGGGAGCACCACAGAAAACTATTTCCACTGCTGCAACCTTCTGTATCTACGAGATCCTATCTTGGAACCTTCGCTGGTGTTCCGCCGGAGGGGGAATCGACCATGGAGGGCCTCTACATCATCACCAAGGCCTCTCGGATGAGTTGTGAGTAGTTTACCATAGACCTTCGGGTCCATAGTTATTAGCTAGATGGCTTCTTCTCTCTCTTTGAATCTCAATACAAAGTTCTCCTCGATCTTCTTGGAGATCTATTCGATGTAACTATTTTTGCGGTGTGTTTGTCGAGATCCGATGAATTGTGGGTTTATGATCAAGTTTATCTATGAGAAATATTTGAATCTCCTATGAATTCTTTTATGTGTGATTGGTTATCTTTGCAAGTCTCTTTGAATTATCAGTTTAGTTTGGCCTACTAGATTGATCTTTCTTGTAATGGGAGAAGTGCTTAGCTCTGGGTTCAACCTTGCGGTGTCCTTTCCCAGTGACAGCAGGGGCAGCAAGGCACGTATTGTATTGTTCCCATCGAGGATAAAAAGATGGGGTTTATATCATATTGCTTTAGTTTATCCCTCTACATCATGTCATCTTTCTTAATGCGTTACTCTGTTCTTATGAACTTAATACTCTATACGCAGGCAGGAGTCGGTCGATGTGTGGAGTAATAGTAGTAGATGCAGAATCATTTCGATCTACTTGTTGCAGACGTGATGCCTATATACATGATCATGCCTAGATAATCTCATAACTATGCACTTTTCTATCAATTGCTCGACAATAGTTTGTTCACCCACTGTAATACTTATGCTATCTTGAGAGAAGCCACTGGTGAAACCTATGGCCCCTGAGTCTATCTTTTATGATATAAGTTTCCAATCTATATTTATTTTGCAATCTTTAATTTCCAATCTATAGCATAAAAATACCAAAAATATTTATCTTATCTTATTATCTGTATGAGATCTCACTTTCGCAAGTTACCGTGAAGGGACTAACAACCCCTTTATCGCGTTGGTTGCGAGGTTCTTGTTTGTTTGTGTAGGTACGAGGGACTTTTGAGGAGCCTCCTACTGGATTGATACCTTGGTTCTCAAAACTGAGGGAAATACTTATGCTACTTTGCTGCATCACCCTTTCCTCTTCAAGGGAAACCCAACGCAGTGCTCAAGAGGTAGCATTACTCTACATTCATGTTGATCCATTAGGGCTATTTTGGTTCAAGGGCATAACAATAGGGAATTTTCCTATGGCATCTACTATTCAATTATTCATGCATTTTGTTGAAAGGAATGGAGCAAAACATCCACCTGGACCTACTTTTTAAAATCCTATGCATGAAAACAACACGAAGTGCATTAGTGGCACAATAACATTCTAACTATACACGCTTTCATACGGTTTCACTTTATTTTGCCCATGTTTCTTTGCATTCCTCTGCTCTTTCCAATTCCTGTAAACCAAATACCCAAGTTGACAGAAATCCTGTGTTTACAAATGCACTATTTACGATGTGCATTCCTATCCTATTATGATGTTTTTCCTATCCCTACATTTTAAGAATCATGCAAGCCAAATGAGCCCTTACGGAATTACTTCAGTTACAGGTATGTGTCGAAGGGAACTTTGTGTGATTTGTCCTGCTCCTGCCGCGACGCCGTACACCTCACCTGAGGTGCTCCATCGATAGAAGCATCCACCAAACCAGACATCACGACTCCTGACCGTCTTTCTCCGCCTCAGATCTCCTTCCCTGCCGCCGGCACCCACCGCACGACATCACCATCATCGGCTCAGCAAATAAACCTGAGGAGTACACAGGTCCACAAGAGAGGTCACACTCTTTTGTTTCTGCTTATGTTATGCATTGCTTAAAATTACCTGCTACTTTACCGTCATGTTCACCTCTTAGACTCCAAGTTAGGTCCAAATTAATGTTCAAACTTGAGTTCTAAATTAGTTGTGGGGCACATATCAAGGCAGCAATGAATAGTATCTCTGTCTAACATCTGGTTCACCTAGGGTATGCCTATGTTGTTCATCTTGGGTGGGAAACAAATAGTAAAGCAATCATCATTTGCTTTTTTATTAAATTAAAGCAATCATCAGCCTGCTATCATTATTTTTGGATCCATCCACTGGTTTTTACCATCACTCTAAATTTCTGCATGCTCTACTTACATAATCTCACCATATTTTTTGCGTATGCATGTCAGATATTGTACACAGTCATGCTAAACATGGAGAGAAAAAGAGAAGAGTTTTGCACAGCAATGCAATGTCATGCAGACATCACTCCATGGTGGGTTCGATGGCAAACCCTCCCTCCCCCACTCTAGATTGTAATCCAGAGGAAGATATCTGTTCTGAGGTGGATTCAAACGCCGCTGACCACTCCTATTTACCCCCAAGGTGTTTGCTCTACCTTGGCATGATGATGTTAGTCATTTCATGCATATGTTGCCTTGCAATGCCTACATTTGACATCATATATGTCATCTGCATAGTTTAGACATGTTCTGTAATGCCACCTGTTTAGTTTCTATATCATATATGGGAATTATGCAGTCTCATGTCTTTTAGCCAGCCATAATATATGTGAAATGTGCAATGCCATCCTGTTTAACCAGGCATCATATATTTGAATGATATTGTGCCCATCCTTTTATTCATTACATTTCCATTTGTCGACAATGTTTGTAAATGAAACTACTATTCATGTGAATCAGCCATTTGGGTGGGAGATGGAAAAATCTGGAGTGAAAACAAGGCCTTCAGAGCAGACAGTGCTATATGTCGAAGCAGATCTCCTGTTGGGTCTCGATAGCTCCTCAAAGATGGATTCAGAGACAGATGACCAGTCCTATTCCCCCACCGAGGTGTGTGCTCTAACTTGGCATGGTTATACTTCTCATATCATGCATTTGGTGTCTTGCATTGCATAGTTTAGACATCATATACACAATATTCAACACCATGTTCTTAGTTCAGACATCATAACGAATGCCCTCTGTTTAGCATATAAATCACATATGTGAATTAAATAATGCGATCATGATTACTTAGGTAACATGTGGGTGAATTATGTCATGCGATCCTGTTTAGTTTTCATCATATCTTTGAATTATGTTATGCTATGATATCTAGTTTAGTTAGACATCATATATGTGAAATTATGTCATATCCGTTTTAGTTAAGCAATATACATGTCAACTATTTCATGCCCTCTTTTTTCCACACTATCTATTGCATCTGTCTCTCATACAATGTATGTACATTCAACTATGTTTCCTGTTTATCAGCCATTTGAATTGGAGCGAGTGATGCCAGTACCTAGAGGAGTAAAAACACGGTCTTCAAATAAAATAGTGCTACCTCTTGGTGGAGATAGCACCCCGGTTGTACATGCACGAGAACCAGCCCTACCACACATAACCCAGACTCTAGCAGATTGTACCCCTACCGTGATGGACAAAGAACCGGCTTCACCCAATCTAACCCCAACCCCAGCAGATAGTAACCCAGTTCCTGTGGAAACAACACCATGTCCACCACAGAGCTCCCAAACAAGAGTAGTTAGTAAGGCAGCTCCAGTGCCCAAAGGGCCAGTACTACCACGGCGAACCCCAACTCCACCAGTTAGTATGCCTATTCCTGTGGAGAAAGCACAACCAGCCAGTTGTAGTTTAGCATCTATCACATTTGATGTCGTTAAATCCAATGTGCGTATCTTCCCATCTTGGAAATATTATAGTGAAGATGAAGGAAAATGCCAGTTGCAGGTGTTTGTCCAGGAGTTATGTGTAAGTAATGTTATTCATGGCAATTACTTTGGTTTGTCCTATACATCCTACCTCCATGATGGTTATAATACAGCAAATTTTCCCATTTTT
The DNA here is from genome assembly GCF_018294505.1 of Triticum aestivum. Taxonomy (NCBI): domain Eukaryota; kingdom Viridiplantae; phylum Streptophyta; class Magnoliopsida; order Poales; family Poaceae; genus Triticum; species Triticum aestivum. Next base: position 101,254,538 of record NC_057804.1, read on the forward strand.
CTCTATAGAGAAGGACCGATTTGGAAACTCAGGATGAGGTAACCTGTGCTAATACCTCTGCTCTCTTCAAGAATGCTTTGTGGCAGTATCGGAATTACCTGAAGAAAACGTACTTCATCGACAAAGAAACTCATCAAATTCCCTTACGTTCTCCTGAGACACATTTACTGGATGATGACTGGGAATGCCTTGTTCTGTACTGGTCCTGAATCAAGAATGTGGTGAAGTCTATGAGTTCATTTTCAATTTTAAGTACTATATTCTTGCGCCTTACTGTACTATGTTCATGTAGAACAAGTGCCTAAACCTGAAGAACAACTGTTCTAATTTAAGATTCCATTGCTATCGTGCATACTGCTTTGCTCTTGTATCACTGTATTTACTCATACAAACTTATTTTTAAATTGAAGGATCCAATCGAAACTCCAATGGCACAGCAAGTATGTTCACGCATGTTTCTTATCAATAGCTCTGTTGATTTCAATTTCAATTGTGTATACAGTTTATTTCTCATATCATGCACATTACTAGCATCACAACAGAGCCAATAGTGTTGTTGTACATGTAGACTCGTGGTACCCATCTGAAATCCTATTATGCCATGTAGTTTCCCACGCTTTGTATTATTTCACTGTTGCTTTGTCTTGAACTGATATGATTTGAACCATGTCTATATTTTGATTTGGCAAGACAATGCAGTGACCATAGGACATAGATATATGTTTTTTGATGCTTTTATTATGTACTAGTACTTGGCAATAGAAGACTTGGTAGTTTAATCATGTCCACCTTACTAATGAACTGGTTCACCAAAATGAGTTTCATATACTAGTACATATTAAACCTGTTATGTGTCTGCTTGTTTTTTCTTTTAGAATGCAGACAGAATATTGGGGAAGAGTGCCTTATTAAGCAATGGTAAAAGAAGTAATGCAGATAAGGTTCAGGATAGTGAGACATCGTTGTTGGTCTCCAATAAACCTGATAAAATAACTAAGCAAGACTAGCTTGAAGACAGTGACATGATACGTCCATTTTGCATCATGCTTTTATATCAGTATTTATTGCAGTATGGGCTGTTATTACACATTATATCTCAATACTTATGGCTATTCTCTCTTATTTTACAAGGTTTACCATGAAGAGGGGGAATGCCGGCAGCTGGAATTCTGGCTGGAAAAGGAGCAAACATTGGAAACCTATTCTGCACAACTCCAAAAGCCCTGATACTCCACGAAACAATTTTTGGATTTAATAAGAATTTATGAGCGAAAGAAATAGGCCCGGGGGCCCACACCCTGTCCAGGAGACAGGGGGCGCCCCCCCTGTAGGGTGCGGCCCCCTATCTCCTGGGCCCCCTGGTGGGCCTCTGGCGTCCATCTTCTGCTATATCATCACTCTTACCCCAGAAAAAAATCATGGGCAAGCTTACGGGACGAAACTCCGCCGCCATGAGGCGGAACCTTGGCGGAATCAATCTAGGGCACTGGCAGAGCTGTTCTGCCGGGGACACTTCCCTCTGGGAGGGGGAAATCATCACCAACGTCATCATCAATGATCCTCTCATCGGGAGGGGGTCAATATCCATCAACATCTTCACTAGCACCATCTCCTCTCAAAACCCTAGTTCATCTCTTGTATCCAATCTTGTATCAAAACCACAAATTGGTACCTGTGGGTTGCTAGTAGTGTTGATTACTCCTTGTAGTTGATGCTAATTGGTTTACTTGGTGGAAGATCATATGTTCAGATCATTTATGCATATTATTACTCCTCTGATTATGAACATGAATATGCTTTGTGAGTAGTTACGTTTGTTCCCGAGGACATGGGTGAAGTCTTGCTATTAGTAGTCATGTGAATTTTGTATTCGTTCGATATTTTGATGAGATGTATGTTGTCTTTCCTCTAGTGGTGTTATGTGAACGTCGACTACATGACACTTCACCATTACTTGGGCCTAGAGGAAGGCATAGGGAAGTAATAAGTAGATGATGGGTTGCTAGAGTGACAGAAGCTTAAACCCTAGTTTATGCGTTGCTTCGTTAGGGGTTGATATGGACCCATATGTGTAATGTTGTGGTTAGGTTTACCTTAATACTCCTTTCTGTAGTTGCGGATGCTTGCAATAGGGGTTAATCATAAGTGGGATGCTTGTCCAAGTTAGGGAAGTACCCAAGTGCCGGTCCACCCACATATCAAATTATCAAAGTACCGAACGCGAATCTTATGAACGTGATGAAAACTAGCTTGACGATAATTCCCAATGTGTCCTCGGGAGCTCCTTCTTCAATATTAGAATTTGTGCAGGCTTATCCTTTGTTACATAAAGGATTGGGCCACCTTGCTGCACTTTATTTACTTTATTTACTTTTGCTCGTTACTATTTATCTTATCACAAAACTATCTATCACCTACTATTTCAGTGCTTGCAGAGAAAACCTTACTGAAAACCGCTTATCATTTCCTTCTGCTCCTCATTGGGTTCGACACTCTTACTTCTCGAAAGGACTACGATAGATCCCCTACGCTTGTGGGTCATCGTGACACAACCCCAAAGTCCTGTCTTGGTTTAGTGTTCGAGTTACTGGCCACTACCGCTTGCACAAGCTATTCAAACTCACTGTCTGAATCAGTTTGGTTTCTGGGGTCTCAACTACAAGCTGAAAGACATCGATCAGTTGTGCGGCGACAAGAAGCGGAAGGACTGCGGAAGTCCCTAGAGCATTCAGATGCATACTTTCTTGTGCAACAACAAGCATTGGAGGATTTTAGCACCAAACAGGACAAAGCTAATAAGCTTGCTTAGCTTATTGGCAGCATGGTGGATACCCAGGATAACGTTTCTTGAGCTCTTCTGAAGTTGTTTCAGTTATGGACTTGTTTTGCTGCCTTGTTTATTTGCATTGGTGGCCAATTTTGACGTCTAGTGTATGTAATATGCTGGTTTGTTCCCCATATTGGCACTGGTGGCGAACTTTGATGCCAGTGGATGTAATATGTGTAATAGCTGTAATAGGCTAGTGTTAGTTGCTTGCTTATTTATTTCCTTAGTGTATTGTTTAGTTGTTTAGTTGTAGTCACTTCGGTTCTTTTTCCGCGTTTTTCTAGTGGCCACGATAACCTATTTTTGGTAACTACGCCACAATAATCATGGCAACACACAGACAGTTGTAACCATGGGCCTCCTGCGGGCTGTAGTATCCGTGGGCCTTCTATGTCCCATAGGATCCATGGTCCTTCTATGGGCCGTAGGATCCATGGACTTTCTACGGGCCGTACGATCCATGGGACTTCTATGGGTCATAGGATCCATTGGTCTTCTACGGGCCGTAGGATCCATGGACCTTCTACGGGGCGTATAATCATTTTGCAAAACATGGGTCATACTATTCGTGGACCATAACGGGCCATTAATAGGACGCATTTGATAATGCTATGAAAACAGCCCAATAGGTTAACGGGCCACAAACAGGCCGAATGTAACCACGGGCTAAATTTGGCCCACAAACGGAACATGTCAGTACCGGACTGTAACTAACCGAATTCTGGAAATAAGACCAAGAATAAATGGGCCTTAGAAGGCCGAAAGTTAACACGGGCTGGAAACGGCCGACGGAATAATGGGCCGTTAATGGGTATAAAGCGATACACTGTTCATTATGGGTCAGTTTCATCTCGGGCCTTTAATGGGCCGAGAGTTACAGAGGGCCTCATATGGGCTGAAAGACATCATCGGCCATACATGGGCCAGAAGTTACAATGGGCTGGAATCATATTGGACGGCCCAGATGAAGGTACTGGGCTTAATTCCGATAGGACGTAACGGGCCGGGAGTTAGCGGGTAAATGGGCTATAGATGAACGGGTCGTTAATAGGCTTTCCGTGGGCCGGCCCGTTACCTTTTGACCAAGTCAAACGGGTCGGCCTTTTCACCAGAATGGGCCTCTGTTGGGCCGTGCCATGTGTCGACATATCATAGGTGCCTCCTGTCAAATGAGTGGATGACATTTGTCCCAACGGTGAGGCAACACGTGTTTCCTCTGGCAATGAGAATTTTACACATGGAAAATCCCCATTGGTCATCGCTGTTAACGGGTTATCGGATCCAAAACAGGACCCGATAGCTTAATAGCGTCCCGTTATGGTGGATGCCATGTGTCGGCACCCTTGACGAAAGCACTTATGTGACGCGCGATTTATCATCATGGAAGTGGACACTTCCGTGATGATAATTTTTGTAATGTCATGGAACACTTCTACGACAGCACAGGTATGACTTTCTTGATTATGTCATAAAATCGTCATGGATATACATGCATGACCAAAAATGCGACCTACTGTGACAAACACGTATCATCACGGAAGTGTATTTTTTTGTAGTGAAGTTAGCTTCTTCAAGGCATGGTAGCCCAGCAATGGCATCATAGTTAAGACGTTTGTGGCAAAATCATGTCTTGATTGTATAGAATGCATGAATAGTAGCTCATTTGCTGGTGGCTCCAAAACCTGTCACACGGGATTCTTGGCCTTGTCGAAGAAAGTGTTGTGCTCTCTAAAGCATATCACACTGAATGGGCCACGTGTAGTGACATCACTGGGAAGCCTTGGCAGCCTGGGCTCTGGCTTCTGCGTTTGAGGCCTTTTCTCCACATGATAGTCATATTGAGGACCTGGAGCAATGGGTGGTGTATAGCACTACAAAAAAATACACTTCTGTGATGATATGTGTTTGTCACAGTAGGTCACGTTTTTTGTCATGCATGTACATCCATGACGATTTTATGACAGAATCAAGATAGTCATACCTGTGCTGTCGTAGAAGTGTTCCACGACATTACCAAAATTATCATCATGGAAGTGTACACTTCCGTGACGATAAATTGCACGTCACAGAAGTGCTTTCGTCAAGGGTGACCGACACGTGGCATCCACCGTAACGGAATGCCGTGAAGCTATTAGGTCGGGTTTTGGATCCGATAACCCGTTAACATCCCCAACCAATGGGGATTTTCCACGTGTAAAATCATCATGGGCTGGAGGAAACACGTGTCGGCTCATCGTTGGGACAGATGTCATCCACTCATTGGACAGAAGGCGCCTATGATACGTCGACACGTGGCACGGCCCATCAAGTTTAAATGGGCCGGACCAACTAAAGGCCCACAAGATTTTGCGAACCATAATGGGTGGCCCAGCTAAAGGCCCAGAAGATTTCGCGGACCATAATGGGCCGGCCCAGGTAAAGGCCCACAAGATTTTTGTGTGCCATAATGGGCCGGCCTAGGTAAAGGCCCACAAAATTCTTGCGGATCATAATTTGCCGGCCCAGCTAAAGGCCCACGAGATTTCGCCGACACTAATGGGCCCCAGCTGTAGGCCCACAAGATTTTGAGGACGCTAGTAGACCGGCGCATTAACTGGCTGCAATGTTTTGGGCCAAATACCGGCCCATATTTGATCCGGTCCATTAATAGCCTACCACGTTCCAGGCCTAATAATGGCCCATATGAGATCCGGCCCGTTAAAAAAGCCTCCCACGTTCTGGGCCAAATCACGGCCCAGATCAGGTCTGGTCCTTTAAGAGGCTTTGGCCTCAATTATGGCCCATATCAGATTCGGCCCGTTCACTGGACGTTATGCTTTTGGGCCCACTTGCTAAAGGCCCATTTAGTAATTTAGCCTGATATTAGTTTCGGCCTGTTAAGGGCCCGTTTAACATTTCGGCCCTATATTAATTTTGGCCTGTTAAAAGCCCGTCATATAGTTGGGCCTAACTACGACCCGGTTTGCATCCGGCCTGCTCGCAGCCGATATCTGATTGGGCCAAACAAGGACCAAGACAATTTTGGCCTGTTAAAAGCCTGTGAATTGATTCGCGCAATCATGGGCTCGGGTCCAATTCGGGCTGCTGCCGGCCCATGAGCTGTTCGACACGTTTCAGGCCCAACCTACTTCTCAGCCTCCTAAAAGCCCATTGAGTTTTCTTACGAAAAGAGGGCCGGGGGTTACTCGGCCTATTAAAGGCCCGAATGTACTAGTGGGCCAGTTTGATGGGGCCCATGATGCGGATCATACATCATGATTGCATGACGGCCCGATTATGTACCGTAATTTTACAGTTTGGACGCTTTACTGCGAAGACAGGATATATATACAGGAAAATAACTGCAGCATCGTGAATAAGAAAAAACCTAGACTATACAATAAAGAAATTACGGCATATTACATCCACTGGGCATCAAAGTTCGCCACTATGATAATAAAGCACAAGCAGACAGCAGATTACACACACTGGGCAACAAAGATCGCCACCAGTGCAAATAAACACGCCAGCAAAATAATATACAAAACCAACAGCACTTCAATAGAGTTCAAGAAAGGTTAGCCCTGCTGGCGAGCTGCAGCACAAGCACCTGAGCAAGATGATGAGACTGCGCTTCTTCAACACTTATATCTTCCTCACTCTGAAAGATAAACAAGCAGACAGATGACAGGTTTTGCACATAAAAGTATCAGTGCTGACAATTCATCACATTTCTTACTGGCGAATGAAGTGACACAGTTTAAAAATGCATTAACACAATATGGTATTGTTCAGGTCAAGACATGGCAGGAAATGACATTGTAAAGGAGTTGGTAGCTTCACGACACCACTGGATTACAGATCAAGAACTCATAAGTATCAATGGTTAGTGTGCGGTCAATTTATCCCATTTCAGATTGGCAAATAAAGAGACAATTTAAATAATAGTAGAATGATATGACATTGTTCATAGTTAAGACATTGCAGAATATGACATTGTGCTGTAGTGGGTAGGTTCACCACACCACTGGATTACAGATGAAGAACAGAAGCATGCATGCAGTGCAAAAGAAGATCGCTTTCTTTGTATAGTTTAATTTACATGGTATGAAGAAGGAACTTGGTTGTACAACTGAAAACTTAAATTGAGAAGGACAAACTTTTGTTTATGGTAAAACATAACCAAGTAGCTATAAATGTATGTGCAACGATACAGGAAAAAGGCACAGCCAAGAGCAATGCACAGCTAAACTTCTTCACTACCAACCTTATGGTAAGAGTAAATATAGATCTGATGTGTAGAAAATGGAGGGCAAAGGAAAATAAGCTACAGAGTGATGGTACATGAACAACTACCTGTCAATATAAGTACACTGATAAAGGACAGCATGTACTTACAAGAACAATGTAGAGCTAAAAAAAATTCATTGGCATTGGATATATTCTACACTAATGTAACCATTCATAGAGATCAGATAATTTGGAGCGAACAATTGATAAGCAAGCTATCATGCATACTGCTGTCACATAATGAACCAGGTATGTATGCAAGTATAGTGATACAGGACAACAGGTACTAACAAGAGCAAAGCAGCGGGCAGCATATTTGCGATATCATGTCGTTCTTTTCAAACTAGAATTTTTCTCCGAGCAGATTTCCTGCAAAAAAGATCCGTAAAGCACATGCGGAAACGTAGAAGTTCAAATTGTCATGTGATTTCATAGACAATACCTCATCCTCGGAAGGAGACCAGTGCATAACAAGGTTTTTCCATTCAATGTCTTCTAAATTTAGCACAGGAGACTTCACCAGAAATTTGTTTAAAGACTCACTAGTAGAAAAAGGGCCTATTGTCCCGGTTGGTGAGGGCCTTTAGTCCCGGTTCATGAACCGGGACTAAACGGTCGGTACTAATGCCCTGACCCCTTTAATCCCGGTTCAATCCAGAACCGGGACAGAAGGGCCTCCACGTGGCCTGTCCCCTGAGCCCAGGCAGGAGGGCCTTTGGTCCCAGTTGGTGGCACCAACCGGGACCAATAGGCATCCACGCGTCAGCGTTTACGTGGCTGTGGTTTTTGTTTTTTTTAAGGGGGGGGGGTTTGGGGGGTTTTGGGGGGTTAATTTAGGTGTTTCATATATTGTGCTATAGCTAGCTAATTAATAGAGAGAAGTGTCCTCTCTTTTGTCGGTGCTTGGTCGACGCTACGTACCATACATACATACGTATAGAGAGGACTAGCTAGACATGCTAGCTAGCTAGTAAGCAAACAGACGATCGTCATGAACATATATGCATACAGAGAGAAGTGATATCGACCACCTCTCCTTCTCCGAGAGATTGGTCGAACAAACAAGTTCTCGTATATCTATCCGACACTACCGGCTACATATATACAATAATTATCTTTTACAAATATATAATCTCCTAAAATACGGACGCGTGGTCCACATAGTATTCTCCGTCTTCAGTGATCACGTGGTCAAGAAAGAATGCCGCCAATTCCTCTTGAATTGCTCGCATGCGATCTGGTGCTAGGAGTTCATCCCGCATCCGAAACATCTAATTTTAAGAAGGGGGTCAATACATATATATATATATATATATGAGTGAATGAAACTCAACACAAATGATGGTAATAAAATAAAATTGTGAATATTGTTATTTACGCACTTCATATTGTTTGTCGGAGTAGCCCCGCTCACAGGTCGTGTGGCGGATGGACTCGCAAATGTAGTATCCACAGAAATCATTCCCTTGTTCCTGCCACAACCACTTTACAAGAAATAGAGGTCAATCAAACTGATAATTAGCAAGCATGCTAAATGGTATTGATGAAACTAGCGCTTGAATCACTAGGAGATGCCTGGAATATGCTACTATATAGTACTTACTTTCGGGTGCCTAAATTGCAGCTTCTTCGGTAGTCCCGGAGCTTTTTTGGTGAATTTTCTCCAAGCCCTGCCATACAAAGAAAATAATTACTTGATATCAGAAATGAACAAAGTTGCTGATATGGTGGATAATGATCGATTTAACTTACTTCTCGAGCATTTCAGTCATGTCCGCATACTCCTTGGGATCTTTTCGCTTGGAGTCTAAGACAGTTACTACTCCCTTCTCAACCTTAATCTCTAGGAGAATATAGTGGTAGCTGCGCACACATGCATAACTCATCAATATTACATTACTATAACTTGGACTAATAAGGAAACCGAATATGCCACAAGACAGTAACACTCACTTGAAGTTGTAAGGAAAGAGTATTATATCTTTGTGTTCATTTATTTCCAACGATCGTAGCAAGTTGGCCTCGGTTTCTTGGGCACGATATTGAACCTTAGTTGCATCTATGAGATATGTGTTAATGAACCCAATATCTCCCACTTGTCTTTTCTTCAATTCAGCGATCTTCAATCTGCATAATATAGTGAGGATAATTATAAATACATGCAAATGAAAGGGCTGAGTTATATAGAGAGACTTAATGACGGAAGTACTACTACTTACAGACAGTAGGAGGTGACCGTTGCTTTATCGATGGCCAATTGATTGAAAAACTGATAGAACTCCTCAAATGGAATAGGCAACAGTTCAATTCCAAGGAGGTCATGCTCCTTTTTAACTCTCATATACAAAGTATTCCTCCCCTCAGACTCTTTGCAGGTTTTCATGTACCAATCATGCAATCTTCGCATCATCGTTGATAGAGAACTTTCATCTTTGACGAGAGGCTTCCCGTACTCGTATCTTTGTATCTGCACCTCCAAGATATCATAATGTACATCGTCGGGCAGGTAATTTGCAGGATTGCCATAACCGGGCACCATCCTCGGATCGACGATGTCGCTAGCAGGCACCTTGAGCGGGGGGCACGATTGCTTCGCTTGTTCGCCGAGCTGGGCAATTTGTTTCCCAGCTCGTCGTTCTTTCATCCTTTGATCACTTTTAGTACTTCCCGACCTCTCCGCTTTGGCAAATGCCTTTCCAATAATGCGCTCATAGTTGCCTTTTGGCGGAGACTTGGGTGGTTTTGTCAGGGCAGCCAGAGTGCGCTTCCCTTTCACCGGATCTACCTTCTCCTCCGGAGGTGGATGTCTCTTTGCTTTCAACCCTTGAAACAAGTCATCCACTTCGGTCTGCGCGATCTTCGCGTTTTCCTCCTCGCTCCTCTCGTACGGTAAGTTCTCTGGAGTCTTCAGAGAAGGACCGAATCTGTATCTCCTCCCGCCTTTGGCTGTACTGCTAGACGCCGGCAGAGTAGACGGAGCGGATGTCTTCTTTCCTTGCTTACGAGGTGGAGGAGAAGGACTGCGACGCGCCGTAGAAGCCGGAGCGGCGGCGGGTCTCTTCCGCCCTTGCTGACGAGGCGAAGAAGGAGGAGGCTGGCTGCTCGGGCGCGCCGGCGCAGGCGGAGAAGGAGGCGGAGTGCCGCCACGCGCCGGAGAAGGAGCGGGCCGAGTGCCCTGATCGCCACTCGCCGGTGGAGGAGGCGGAGTGCCCTGACTCGCCGGCGGAGGAGGAGGAGGCGGAGGCGTCCAGTTCGGAAGGTTGATGAGATCCTTCCGCCATAGGCATGGAGTCTTCAGAGCAGAACCCAGCCGATACTACCCTTCACCGGTAGGGTGGTCAAGCCGGAGGTCCTCAAATCCCTCCGTTATTTCATCGACCATCACCTTAGCATATCCTTCTGGAATCGGCCGGTAGTGAAAAGTTGAGTCGGGTTTAGTAGGATAAACAGAGCCAACAGCCGCCTTAACCTTCAAATTGCTCCATTGCGCCATAAGGTGGCAATTTTCAGCATCCATGATAGCATCCACGGGATAGCTGGCAGGAGCCGTCAAGGCATGCTCTGGCTGAAGCAGCTCGGTGGAAGCCACGCTGCTTTTCCGCTGAGATGGCGGGGTAGCTTCGGGGGAAGCTTCGGCAGGTCGTTTGCTGCGATCTGCTTCTCGTTCCTCTAGCCCCATTACCCTTTCGTGCAGCGACTGCAGTTGGCTCTGCTCCAGTTTCTTCCTCCTCTCGTTGGTTTTGTAACCCCCTGCGTCCGGAAATCCAGCCTTCCACGAAACAGAGCCTGGCGTGCCTCGTGTCCGTCTAGGGTGCTCAGGATTGCCGAGGGCCATTGTGAGCTCGTCCTTCTCCCTGTCTGGAACGAACGTCCCTTGCTACGCTGCTTCGATATATTGCTGAAGCTTCCTGACTGGTATGTCCAATTGTTCCTCCGTCCAAATGCACTTCCTTGTTATAGGGTCCAAGGATCCGCCGACCCCAAAGAACCAAGTCCGGCAACGTTTTGGCCAGTTCATTGTCTCTGGTTCGATCCCTTTATCAAGCAGATCATTCTCAGCCTTGGCCCACTTAGGCTGGGCTACGAGGTAGCCACCTGACACCGTGCGATGGTGAAGCTTCTTCTTCTCAGCATTTCTCTTGTTTGTCGCCGACATTTTTTTACTCTTTTCCGATGTCTTGTGGGCCACAAATGCGGGCCAGTCATCTCTGATCTTCTCATATTTGCCAATGAATTCTGGTGTCTCATTTTTTTTGACATACCTATTGAGGTCTTTCTTCCAATTCCTGAATAGGTCTGTCATCTTCCTCAGAGCAAAAGACTTGATTAATGGCTCTATAACTGGCTTCTCCGGATCATCCTCTGGCGGTAGGGTGAAATTTGACTTCAGCTCAGTCCAAAGATTCTCTTTCTGCATCTCATTGACATAAGACACCTCAGGGTCTTCGTTCTTAGGCTTATACCATTGCTGGATGCTGATCGGGATCTTGTCCCTAACCAGAACCCCACACTGAGCAACAAATGCCTTCTTTGTCCGGTAGGGTTCAATCGGTTGGCCGTCACGCGCGATTTGTATGATCTCAAACTTTTCATCCGAGCTCAACTTTTTCTTCGGGCCTCGTCTCTTTACCGAAGTTGTGTTCGATCCGGAGGGCTAGAAAAAAGAACAAAGACGAGAGTTAATTAATATGTGTACATACCAAAACAATGAATGCATCAATTAGCTAGTCAGCACAGGCTTAACTAATATATATACCTGGCCGGACTCGGTTTGGTGATCACCGGAGCCGTCCTCACGGTCTACTTCTTCACCCTCTCCTTCTTGCACCGGCATTGGGTCATCGGAGCCATGTAAATCAATGAGGAGAGGGCCAGCTGCTTCTTCACCCTCTCCTTCCAAACCATCGTTGTCGTTGAGAAACATCGAGAGGGCATCACTTCCTTCTGCGATTATGTCCCTCAACAACGCTTCTTGTGCTTCGTCTCGGGGGGTGTCCATAGTTTCTACAAATATTTACAACATGGCAATTATTATTCAAACATGACAGATATGGATATATTAGTGGCAAACGTAGAACTAGCTAGCTAATCACAATAAGGAATCATATTAGTGGCCTCGACGCTGCTTCTCTAGGGTTTGGGGTGGCCTCGACAATGCTTCAAGGGTTAGGGGGTGGCCTCGAGAACGCTTCAAGCTAGGAGGGGGTAATATCGACCCCCCCCCCCACGTGTTGAAGCTATCGGGAGGGGGTCGGCGTTGAACAGTACATCTATGTCCCACAAGTGACGTGGGCATCGACGTGGGCATTGACGCCCACAAGCTATTGGATTTCTTCAATACTTTGACACTATAGGAACCCTCGACCCTGAAACCTTCGACACTTGACCCCTTAACGACCCTCGACCCTCTACCCTAGTTCCCGACCCTCGACCCCTCGGCGATCCTCGACACCCTCGTTATATCGACAACGACGCAACATACATATACATGGGAAAAAATGTTATCGGGGAGGGGGTATTGGTACCCCCCCCCTCGTGTCAAAGTTTCTTCTTTCTCCTCTATTCCTTTCTTTCTTCTTCTCCTCTTCTTTTCTTCTTATCCCTCGAGAAAGGAAAATAAGGAAAAGGAAGAAAAGAGGAAGAAGGAAGAAGGAAGAAGAAGAAGAAAAAAAAGAAGAAAAAAAAGAGGAGAAGAAGAAAATAATAGAGGAGAAGAAGAAAATAATAGAGGAGAAGAAGAAAAAATAGAAAAAAAATTCTATTTTTTCTTCTTCTCCTCTATTCTTTTCTTCTTCTCCTCTTCTTTTTCTTCTTTTTTCTTCTTCTTATTTATTTCTCCTCTTCTTCCTATCCCCTCTTCTTCTCCTTTCTTCATCTTCTTTTTTC